>NW_028295408.1:0-377000 GCF_964341445.2 Mesoplodon mirus
TTTGCTGAAATATTCCTTTCAGTTATTCTCCCATTTCAGAGCTTTCCTGAGAAAATGATGTGTCTTTTTCAGGTACATGGATGAGGCTGAATTATTCCCACATACCTTTTTATTTTTTGGCCGTACCACGCGGCTTGCAGGATCTTAGTTCCCTGACCAGGGATGAAACCCAGGCCTCCAGCAGTGGAAGCACAGAGTCCTAACCACTGGACTGCCAGGGAATTCCCCACATACCTTTTTTTAAATAATTGAAATATATTTGACATAGAATATTATATAATTTCCACATATCTTTGAATATCAGCCGGTCCCAATTTGAGTTTTATTTAAAGTGGCTGCCGATATCTGGGGGAAAAAATGTTTTTGTACAAAGAAATTATCTAGAAATAATTACACTGATGCCTCCCCTACCACTGGAGCTTCACTTATAACTGAAGAAGAATATTTTATAGCAAGGCATATATGAACCAGAGGCTCCATCGGTTTGAACTCAAATCGAGTTTCATCCACTGACATTTTAGTTTCTTAACTATTCTACTGCCTGCAGGGCATTCCACCAGAAGTGTAAGCCACATGGCAGGTTGATTTATGGTTCTGATTACTTTATGTGTTTTCCCTGGTCCCCGAAGGTGTGTGCATAATGATTTGCTCTCAGAGATCTTCGACCTGCTACAGTATCACTAGAAAATTCTTACCTCCATGTGCTCTTATACGCCTGTGCTAATTAGAAGCCAAATTATCATCCTGAAACAATCACTCCTCCTAGCACTCTTAACTTTCTTATGATTCAGTGCCCATTTTATTACACAGCTTAACAGACATTAAACATCTTGGAATTTATGCCATTACAAACAATATGGATATTTATTTTGATAGTAAAAGTATCAAAGACGTTTGAAGACTCTTTGGAGTTTTCCAGCAATCTGAAATCCTAAAACTCTGACACTCAGATTGAAATATTTTCAATCTGTCAAAACCACTGGAATCTTAGAGGGGAACGTATGTTTTCCCTCCCGGAAGTTTGTCTCTGTGTGTTCTATCTCTGGTATCTTGCAAATAAAAGCATTAAGCTGAGAAGAGCTTACAAATACTTTCAGTGTTCCAAGGACCTTTTATGGAAAAGTTGTATTTCTCCCCAACAGAGAAAAGTAAAATGTGAAAGAATTTTTTTACTCAAAGTTTCCAAAGCACAAACATGCAGAAGTATAGCCTTGGGGAGAGTGGGGGTCAGAGTGGCCTGTGTCCCCGCAACTTCTAGCATCGACCCCCCACAAAAATGTCTCAGGTGCCCCAGGGAAAAAGTAAGTGTAACTGCCCCAAAAGTCCTAGACTCTGAACCATGATGGTGCATGAAACGAGTCAGAAAACGTGTGAGACCTTGACGCTTCTGTTAATTCTACCAGAGTAATAATGACAAGATTTCCAAGGACACAAACCAAGACCAAAGGCTGTGAGCGCCATCTGGTGGCCATATCAGCACACCCGAACTCCATTACCTGGGCATGCCCACCACCTCCCCCCAATCTTTTTTTTTTTTTTTTTTTAGTGTGCTGCCTGCAACCTGGTCTGATGATAAACAGGGAAATTCCTGTATTTCTTCTTTTGGAGGGATCATTTTTATTTAAGATACTGAGTCTCTATTTACTTATTTATTTATTTATTTATTTTTAATTTAATGCCCGTTTTTAAGTTTAAAAAGGGAGCTGCTTCTACGAAAAATGCTAAGAAATTATAGTGGGGCTAGCCAAGAGACATGGGAAAAACGGTGAAAGTGGTATATGAATGACTGAAGTTTGGGAACTCTCTTAGGGTGGGGTTGCCAGATAAAGTAAGGACACCGAGTTAAATTTGAATTTTAGAATTTCGTTTTAGTGTGTGTCCCAAATATTGCATGGGACACATTTGCACTGAAATATGATTCATTATCTGAAATCCTATTTTAAGTGAACATCCTTTTTTCCTCCCCTAAATCTGGCAAACTTACCTTAGGAGAACAAAGAAATTGCACCCAGAACTTCCCTGGTGGCACAGTGGTTAGGAATCCGCCTGCCAGTGCAGGGGACACGGGCCCGAGCCCTGGTCCAGGAAGATCCCACATGCCGTGGAACATCTAAGCCCGTGTGCCACAACTACTGAGCCCTCGTGCCACAACTACTGAAGCCCGTGCGCCTAGAGCCCATGCTCTGCAACAAGAGAAGGCGCTGCAATAAGCCTATGCACCGCAACAAAGACCCAACGCAGCCAAAAATAAATAAATAAATAAATAAAATTTAGTTTTTAAAAAAGAAAAGAAATTACATCCTTCTCCTTGTCACTTCCGTTTTGATCTATCAAAACAAGCTAGTGGGGCTTCCCTGGTGGTGCAGTGGTTCACAGTCCGCCTGCCGATGCAGGGGACGCAGGTTCGTGCCCCGGTCCGGGAAGATCCCACATGCTGCAGAGCGGCTGGGCCCGTGGGCCATGGCCACTGAGCCTGCACGTCTGGAGCCTGTGCTCCGCAACAGTAGAGGCCACAACAGTGAGAAGCCCGTGTACACCAAAAAAAACAAAAAACAAAAAAAAACAAGGTACCTCTTGTCCTGTCTACGGATTGCGTGGCATTTATGCCCCAATAAACGTGTCCCTGTGGAGTACTGAGGCCTGACATCTGAAAAATCACAGGGCAAAGGCCCACAGTGCACCTTGAGGTGGGAAAGTCCGGGCCACTCAGAACAAGCAGTCTGGCCACATCAAACCGAGAGGGAGGGTGTTCCCGGCCCAGCTCTCTTTCCCAGCCTCTCAGGTACCTGCTCTGTGCAGGCCGAGGCCTGGCAGCTACTTTCGGGCCCTTACCAACGTTGCATTTGATGGAGAGCCTTCCGCACCCCACGTGTAGACCTAGACCCCTGGAGGGGGGACCGCCCTTGAGGGGGCTCTGAGCCATGGACTTAGAGGGTGCTCACAGCAGCCATAGATAGAGCCGGCCTGTGGTGCTCCCACCCACGATTCCTGTATTTCCTGTTTTTTTTTTTTTTTTTTTTTTTTTTTGTGGAACACATGCCTCTCACTGTTGTGGCCTCTCCCATTGCAGAGCACAGGCTCCGGACGCGCAGGCTCAGCGGCCATGGCCCACAGACCCAGCCGCACCGCGGCATGTTGGATCTTCCCGGACCGGGACACGAACCTGCGTCCCCTGCATCGGCAGGCGGACTCTCACCCACTGCGTCACCAGGGAAGCCCCTGTATTTGCGCTTAATAACAACCACACTGGCGTTTAAGTGAGCCTGGCAAGGCTTACAAATGCACACATAAAGATTACCAACTACCTTCCCCAGAGACGGACGAGGGAAGCTGAAGCTAAAACACCCTGTGAGGGCTTCTCTGGTGGCGCAGTGGTTGAGAGTCCACCTGCCGATGCAGGGGACACGGGTTCGTGCCCCGGTCCGGGTAGATCCCACATGCCGCGGAGCGGTTCTGCCCGTGAGCCATGGCCGCTGAGCCTGCGCGACAGGAGCCTGTGCTCCGCAATGGGAGAGGCCACAACAGTGAGAGGCCCGCGTACCGCAAAAAAAACCAAAATAAACCCAAAACAAAAGAAAAAAAACACCGCGTGGGTAGTCAGAGGAGAGGACCGTCACAGCTCATCACCCTGTGCCGTGTGCCAGGCATGATCTGATCACTTGTACACATGCTAACTTATTAAAATACTTCTAACAATCCTATCAGGTTGGGACTACCATCACCCCGCGTACAGACTGAACAAAAGGAAACAGAATATGGTGTCCTCCTTGTGTTCACAAAGCCCGTTAACTGGCAGAGACAGGACTTGAAGGCCACAGTCCGGCTCCCGAGTCCATGCCATGCTTTACAGCCTCCAACTTCTCACGCTCATTCCTAGAGCCACCTGGGAAGGAGGAACCAGGCAACTAAAGCCTGGGTTTGAATCAGACTCCACGTCTGACCAGCCGCGTGATCCCGAGCAGGGGGCCTCACCTCTCTGAGTCTCAACCTGGCTCCCTTGCAAAATGGGCACATTCATGGGAACGTCAGCCTTCAGCAACGCTGTGACGAGTATCAGTGTAGCATGTGTGAACGGGCTTTGTAAACTCTGGAGTGTTCTGTGAGGTACAAACTACCCTCTATTCTCATTAGAGGGAATTCATTTCATAACCTGCTCCCGGCTCTTGAACTTTGCTGTGCATCCAGTCAGTGCTGGATGATCTGGAACCAACAGCTGGTCTATTTATGGCTGAAAACCCACAGGTCATAGGAAGACAGCAGCACCGGAGCCCCTGGGTGGCCACAAAGATAAGGTCCGTCTCTCGAGGACCGATGACATGGTGGTCACTGAAGGAACAGGCCCCTCCTGCCCCTTCCACTAGTGACAACTGAAAACCTTGGTTTCCCCAACACCCCGATCCAAGATCAACCCGACTCTTTGCCCAACGTTGGAGAAATACCGGCATGTCCTGCAGGCCTGGCTGGCCCCCTCTGACTGTGTGTTGCCTCCTTCCACAGATCAGTACCCTACAGCAAGGCTACAACCAGGTGCTGTGCCAGACCCTGTCTGAGAGAAAATTAGAAATCACCTCCCTGAAGCACGAGGCCGAGAACTTAAGGAGGGACGCCGCCAAAACGTCAGGTGAGGCCCTTCTGCATTCAGGCCCCAGAGCTTCTGCCCTCCCCCTGCAGACATCACCAGTCAACCAGCGCACCTGTGCCCGTGACCTGGGTGCAGCCTCAGGGATCACCCGTGTCGATGCATTAGAGTTCTCCCTCAGTGGAGGTTTCTTGCCGCCCAGTTCCGAGGGCAGGGCCTGGTAAATATTTGAGAGAATGGTATCTCTTGGCTACAAGGTCTCCTGAGCACTGGCCCCACCAGGGAGAACACAGGTCGCCTTGTGGCTTGGGTGGTTCCACAAAGCAGCCTGAGTGCAAACTAGAGCGTGGACAAAATGGGCTCACTCCTTTAAGGCACCCATGGTCTCACCCATTTCAGCCGAGTGCACTTGGGCCCAAGGGAAACCATTTTCTAATTTGATCCGAGGTGGTTCCCTGATAAAGGGCTTGGGTTGGGAGAGGGGCAGCCAACGCACAGCTGTGGCTGAGCTTTGATTCCCTGGATTCCTTCATTGCTTCCACATGTTTCTTGAGGTCCTACTAGGTGTCAGGCCCCGTTCCAGGCTCCGGGGAGGGAGAGCCAAGCAAGACAGTCAGATTCCTGTACTCACAGATTTGGGAGGGGGTGACAGACAATAAAAGTAAACGGATGAATAAACGAGCCCACTTCAGAGAGCAGTGGTGCTGTGGAGAAAATAAACTGTGTGTCGTGGTGGCCAGCGCTTCAAGGGGGGAGGCCAAGGGGGACCAGCTTAGTGGGTGTGCAACCATGGAACTCAGGTGGGACTTGAACCCGTGGGCTGGGACTCGAACCCAGTCAGAACCCACTATCTTTTAATCGAGATCACTCATCTGGCCTCGGAACTTAATAAAGCTCAGGTTCTTTATGTCTCATCGCAGATAGAATTCAGTGAGAGACAAAGTAAGAAGTGGATTTCTTTAGAGAGAAACACACTCCACAGACAGAGTGTGGGCCATCTCAGAAGGCTAGAGAACCCCAAATATGGGGCGGTTAGTTTTTATGGGCTGGGTAATTTTATAGGCTAATGAGTGGGAGGATTGCGACAACTCTAATATTTTGGGGAAGGGGCGGGGATTTCCAGGAATTGGGCCAACACCCACTTTTTTTTTTTTTGTACGCGGGCCTCTCGCTGTTGTGGAGCACAGGCTCCGGACGCGCAGGCTCAGCGGCCATGGCTCACGGGCCCATCCGCTCCGTGGCATGTGGGATCTTCCCAGACCGGGGCACGAACCCGTGTCCCCTGCATCGGCAGGCAGACTCTCAACCACCGCGCCACCAGGAAAGCCCCACCACCCACTTTTTGACCTTTATGCTCAGCCTCGGAACTGTCCTGGTGCTGGTGCGTGTGTCATTTCGCTCATGTATTACAATGAGCCTGTAATGAGGCTCCAGTTCCCCTGGAAGTCGAATCTTACGCCCCCTTGGACCTAGCCGATTCTAACCAGTTCATGTTGTATCCTCCACCGCTATGTCCTTCTTTTAGAGAGGACCTGTTTCAGGTGCGCAAGGACAAGCCAAGGGCAAGAGAGGCTGCATGGAGTGAACAGGGGATTGTGGGGCTGGGCAGGGTCTGGGGGTCTGGGTTTTTATTCCAAGGGTGTTGGGAATCCAGTGGAGTTTTCTAAGCAGAAACTGACATGTCTAGAGACCTGAAGAGGATGGGACCGCTCACAGACGAGGGGAGGGAGAGAAGCAGGTGACAGGGCAGAGGCAGTGAGCCTTGGAGGGGCACATCACTCTGAAAGCAGCCAGCGCGTAGCAGGAAACATGCCCACAGCTGTAGAAGCCAGGCATAGCATTGAGTCGCACGTGAATCCCCATCTCTGTATGAATCTGTGCTTTCCTTCTGCCTCACTCTGCAACTTAATCACACCCACACCCACCCCCTGCTGCCCCCAGGTCTCTGCTTATGCTCCTCCCTCACTTGGGATGTCCTCAGATATTTTCTGAGCACCTCCCCCAGGCTAGGTGCTGTTCTGGGCACCAGGAATGGAAGGATGAACTCGCTGGTCCTCACCTTCCTCCCGTATGTCGGCCAGTGAAACCTCATCCAAGCATCGAGCCTGTCTCAGATCCCACCTTCTCCGATCAGGGAGTCGGACAGACCTGGATTGGGATAACGCTTGAGATGGGCTGGACCCACTCAAAGTGTGGCAAGCCCCAGAGGGATTTCCAAGTAATTGAACTGTGTCCTGGAGGCAAAGCTCATTTTTAAAATGAAATTCTGGAGCATTTTGTGCTTTATTTCATAGACATTCTTGATTGATACCTACCACTAAAACTGGGCCTGATGTTCTTTCAAGAAAAGAACCGTAGGAGATAACCCAATACCACTGCATTTATGCACCCTTCTTCCCACTTTTATTCAAAATGATACTACAATGCAAGAGGGAAGAGATATGGGGGGATATGTATATGCATAACTGATGCACTTGGTTATAAAGCAGAAACTAACACACCATTGTAAAGCAATTATACTCCAATAAAGATGTTTAAAAAAATGATCCTACAGTAATGGAGTAGTTATCTATTGCTGCATAACAAGTTACCCCAAAATGTAATGGATAAAACCCCAACCAATATTTATTATCTCACCCAGTATCTGTAGTTCAGGAATTTGAGCGGGGGGTGACTTAGTTCTCACCAGTTGCAGTAAAGATGTTGGCTGGGGCATCAGTCATGTCATCTAAAGCCTCGGGGGGAGCCGGAGGATCCCCCTTCAGAATGGCTGCTCATGTGGCTATTGGCTGGAGGCCTTAGTCCCTCAGCACACATGCTTCTCTCTAGGGCTGCTTGAGTGTCCTCACGACACAGCAGTTGGATTCCCCCGGAGTGAGTGATTCAAGAGGGAGCAAAGAGGAGCCCACAGTGTCTTTTATGACACAGCCTGGGAGGAAACAGTCCGTCATTTCCACAGTATCATATTGGTTACCCATGGCAGCCCTATTCAGGGTGGGAGGGGCTACACAGGGCATGAATTCTAGGTGGTAGGGATCATTGGGGCCATTTTGGAAGCTGGCTGCCGAAAAAAATAATAGGCGCCCTTTAACAAACATAATTTAGCCACTTTGTGTTCTTGGGACATACCGCATCATTTGACCCTTAAAATAACTCTGTGTGGGACAGACAGTGGGAGGTGAAATAGCTTGTCCAAGACCACCAAGCTAATAAGTGGTAGAGAGGGGTCCAAACTCAGAGGACTGTGAAACCAACCACCTCATCAATAGTGTCCAGCAGTGCCCTCTGCCACACGCCCGTCTCCTGGCCTCTGGAGAAGAATTCCTGGACCTTCCCTGTGCTGGGCCTTTGTTCCCCAGGCCCATGGTGTGGCCTCTCCTCCCAGCTTTGCCTGGCCTGTGCCCACAAGGGGCCCCCAAAGGCTTCTCCTCTCGCTGGTGCTGACTGCCCCTCATTCTCACTGAAGCCTCAAACCCTGTTCTGTGGACTTCGCTCTCATTCCCATTCCTTCTCTGGGACCCTTGGAAAAAGCCTCCCCAATTGTAGGCAGGCAGCGGTGGTGGCCTGGACTTGGAAGGTCTTTTCCAAACATTGGCTGACAGCCACGGTGTTGCCAATAATCCTTCCTGCCTCTTTGACCTCCATGAGTCTTTTGTTTTGGTTTGGTTTGGTTCTTTTACAGAGATGGTGTCATCTTTGCAAAGAGACGTGTTAGTAAAGGATGGTCAAGTTCAACAACTACAACAGGAGGTGAATCAACTGAAAAGTGAGAACAAAGAAAAGGATCACCAGCTGGAAGCCCTCAGCTCCAGAGTGAGTGTCGGGTCATCAGCAAATTGTAGCTGCGAAAAGCAGACACAGTGGAGTCACATGACACACGGTGGTGAGATGAGGCCAGTGCCCAAGGACACAGGGAGGGTAGCTGCTGGGCAGGTGGCCAACTTCTCTGAAGCCTTTCAAAGCACAGCATATATGTGGCTCAGAATAAGCATAATAGATTTTCAAATCCAGCAAACATTTTCTAACCCCTATTATAAATTAGTTTGTTTAATCCCAGCAACAAACCCACGTATGAGCATATACTGCCATTGCAAAGTTTAATATTAAGCAGAATACGATCTCTCTGTGAGCACGGATGACCACACGGCTGCATCATGGTCCCAGAACCACTGGTTCTCATAACTGTCTTCAAAGCAGAACGTCTGAAGATCCAGATGCAAACACGCAGACTCTCATTTCCTCCTTAGACTTTAGTGTGCAGAATGTCTCTATGGAAGATGAACGTGGTAGGCAAGCAAAGAGCTTTTTCCACGTAACTTTGACTATTTGCAAATCTTGCCTTCAATGCTAACTTTAGAATCCTGCCTCTATAGGATAAGAGTTCTCAGTATTTGCATGATGTGCCTGTTTCTGTGAGTCAAGATAAAACCTCAAAGCTTTCATCTCATGTGGCAACTCAGAGATTCCCAGAGGCTACCCGATAGCTAGGTCTGCATGGGGGTGGGGTGAGAACAAATCTTGAGGTTCCAAGGAAAAGGCACAATAAGTAATACCTGGTACGTAGTACCATACCCAGTTTGGAGCTGGTGAAAGGCACTGCATGAGCTTTGGGATCAGACAGACCAGGGTCCAATCCCAGAGCTTTCTTTCATTGTAAATTATTTGGCCTCCATTTCCCCATCTGTGAAATGGGGATGACAAAATCGTTTTCTGAGAAGTGGGAGGCTGGTTTTAGTTGTGCTCTTCTGCCTCTGCCCTGGGTCAACTGCCTGGCCAAGCCCTCTGCATTCGTTTCTCCCAAGCAGAGTGTCTTCCCAGGCATGTGCTATAGCTGTTTAATGTGGTGTGTGTGTGTGTGTGTGTGTGTTGGGGACGGGAAGGGGATGCAGAGCTGGTGCTAAGTAGAAGGAATCTGCAAAGACAGCAACCGCTTGGCTCTTCTACCTCCTGAAGTGCATTTGGATGATTTATGTCCCCGTTTCCCCTTCCTTGTTGACCTCGGAATGACGTCCCTTCTCCTGTAGACTGTGCTGGCCAGTAGCACAAGGACTCGTCACCACCAAGGGTACTGCTCTTGTGAACATTTGAGATGCCTTTTTTTTTAATGACATACATCATGTGTGTTAATTTTAGAAAAATAAGTAGATGACATTGAAAACAAAAAATAAAAAGAGAGGAGAGGAAATGCTACCTTGAGAAATCAGTGTTAATATATTCATGTATGTTCTTCCAGTCTTATTGCTATATATTGCCTAGAAATCAATCAATCAATCATTTTATAGTGAATTTATTCTATGCACATTTTTAAAAATTTTAAATACTTACTATTTTCCCGTGCTAATAAATCAACGCTCTTATCATTCGTCTTAAAAGCTACATACTTTCTCCTGGATGTACCCAGTGTTATAAAGTGGTCTGCTGTTCTAAACAACACTTGGGTTGTTTCCTCATTTTTTTTTTTTATTCCACGGTTACTGACATTTCTGTGAAGAGCATCCTTGAAACTACAGATTTACTTATTTCTCCAGTCATTGTCCTTAAGGTACATTCCTAAAGTGGGAATTGCTGGGTCAAAAGAAGGCACATCCATCCTTATGCACTTAATGCCTGTTGCCGAGACGCCCTCGGGCAAGACAGCTCCGTTTACCCCTCCACACCAGTCAGGGCAGTTGTGTCTTTGAGATGCAACCTGCACAAAAGCCCTAAGATGGACCCCAGCTCTCTGGCTCGGCCCCCTACACCCTCACTGGTCACAGCATGAAAACATCCCAATCCCTGCACCCTAAGTACCCAGAGTCTACAAAGCTGGATTTCCCCTGCAGTGAAGTTTGCTGGCTTTTGAAGAGGAATTTAGACGCTCTATTCCTCAGAACTCATGAGAGGGGTGAACTGGGAAGGACTGCAGGATCCCGTGCTCCCATCACACAAATGGTCTCGCCTCTCAGAATTCAGAGGTGTAATTGGGTTATACAGCAGGAAACACTCCTGGGCGTGAACACAGGTACTTGGGACCCCCAGCCAAGTCCCCGTGGCCTTGTCCTTTTTCTCCACAGTGCTCAGTGCTGAAAGAAGAGTTACAGAAGGAAGATGACCAGAAGGAGAAGTGGGAAGCCCAAGAGAAAGAGTTAAAACTCTGCAAAACCGTGCGTTGAAACTCCTGACCCCTAGGTGTCCACTGAAAGCCTAGATTGTGGCCTTGAGGGTTTTGGAGGGGTTCCTTGGCCCATTAGCTAGCACAAGCTCTGGGGCTTTCTGGGTGTTTGTCTGTTAATGTAGTCTCCTAATTCTTTGATTTGCTAGCCTCAAAGAGATGGGTGAAAAGACCATGGAAAACACACTCTCCCCAGATTTTCTGGGCAGTTGGCTCAAGGCCCCTCATCAGGTTTCCCCTGGGGAAAGGGACGGGAGGTGGCCACCATATGCTGCTAGAAATTCACCGCGGTCCCTACCCCTGGACTTGTGATGCCCAGACTTTCATGATCCACTGTCACAAGTTTTAGCACAGCCCTGAGCACTGTTATTAACACAACTCTTCTTGAAGTGTTTTTGCTTAAATACATTCAATTTTACAACAATTCATAAAAACAAAAAAAAAAGCAAATTTATCACTGGCCTTGTATGGAAGGTGAACATAAAAATTTATAAAATGAAAAGATGACCACTAAATGTAAATGTTCACCCCCTGTACTGGCCCGAACCCTCGTGCACATCACTAGGCATACGTTTTCCATCCGTTGGGAAGGACGGTGCCTGGGACGGTGGGAGGAGATGTGTGTTCTTCTCTCTGTCAGGAGCACACTTCTCTGCCTCAAATGAGAAAACAGAAAAATGTCATTGTTCTTTGCTTCCAAACTGTGCCCATTGTGTCTTCCAAACAGCCCTTATTTAGATTGAACTCAAAAATATACCCCAAGGAAAGAGATTGTAATGAGTGGATAGGTATCTTGTACTGTTTAATCCAGGATCCATGCTGATCTTCAAAAGAAACTCAAATTTTCCCTCACCCAGCCCTTTCATTGCATCCGTTGAAAGAAAGTCTACTTTGCCTCAAAGATGTGGAATTGTCCCCCAAGGGAAGGAATGAAGCGAATCCCAGACTAGGTTTCTGCCTTAATGAACCGGATGAAATGAGCTGTGAAGTTGACTTCCCTGTTGTTGGAACTCTTTCAGCAAATCCAGGACATGGAAAAAGAAATGAGGAAGCTCAGGGTGGAGCTGAAAAGGAGCAGTACCGAGCAGAGCCGGATCTCTATGACGCTGCGGGAAAAGAGCAAGGTATGGCAGGGACAGGTCGGCCTGGGAACCACTCTGGGGCAAGCACTCCACCTGCATCATCTCTGTTCATCCTCACAATGACCCCATGCGGTCTATACTGGTATTAACCCCACTTTACAGTCGGGAAAACTGAGGCTCACAGAGGTGAAGGAAGTTATCCAAGTTCACTTGCATAAAGTAGTTGTGGCAGAACTTGAATCCAGGTCTGCCTGACTCCAAAGCTCCTGTGTGTAACCACTACCGTAGACTGCCTTCAGATCTTAATTGTGAAATTATCTAAGAAAGAATTGATCCATTAAATCAAGTTTGCCAATGATGTTGTTCCAACTTAAATTCTCATATTGATTTTTTTTTGTCTTTTTGTTCCATCATTGAGAATGTTTTAAAAATCTCATATGTTTGTAATTTGTGTGTTTCTTCTTTTAATATGAACGATGTTTGCTTTATATATTTTGAGGCTGTGTTACTAGGTGCATATGAATTTAGAATCCTAATACTTCCTGTAGAGCAAAACTTTAGATCATCATGAAATGTCCCTTTTCATCTCTAGTAGTGTTTCTCCCTTAACGTCTCCTTTGTCATTTAGCTTCATCACTGGCTTTCTGTTGGTTACAGTTTTCATACCATATCTTTTTCATATGTTCTCTGTCAATTTTTGTCTTAAGGTTTAGACATATGCCATCAAATAGCGTATCATTTTTACAAAATCCAGTCTGACAATCTTTGACTTTTAGTCCATTTATATTATGTAATTACTCGTGTCCTGGGGTTTAACTCTACCTTCTTGCTCAATACCAGTTTTACCATCTGTGTTATGTTCCTTTCTCTCCTTTCTTGCCTCCTTCTGAGTGGATGGTTTTCTCTTATTCCACTTTCCCCCTCTATTAGCTTGGAAATATTTCACTTTTTTACACTTCTTTTAGTAATAGTAAGACAATAGCATTCATCCTTGACTCACCAAACTCACACATTAATTAAGTTTTTCACTCTTCTACTATTCTCTTAGTAGTCATCCTGAAGACTACAATATGCATTCTTTTTTTTTTTTTTTTTTTGTGGTACGCGGGCCTCTCACTGTTGTGGCCTCTCCCGTTGCAGAGCACAGGCTCTGGACGCACAGGTTCAGCGGCCATGGCTCACGGGCCAAGCCGCTCCGCGGCATGTGGGATCCTCCCGGACCGGAACATGAACCCATGTCCCCTGCATCGGCAGGTGGACTCTCAACCACTGCGCCACCAGGGAAGCCCTGCATTCTTAACTTACCAAGAGGCAATAGTAGTTGATAATTATGCCCTTCTCCTTGACAGTGCAATGAGTTTCAAACACCTTAACTTCACTTACCCCCTCCAGATTTATAAGCCATTGCTGTCATTTTCTAAACTCCTCTTGATACTTAAAACCCCACAAGACATTATTAGTGTTTTTCTATAGTCAGTATCATATCCACACATTACCCTTACTGTTGCTTGTCTTTTCTGCATCTCTGATCACCCACCTGGGTTCATTTTTCTTGTGTCTGAAGAATATCCTTTAATGTTTTCCCTCATTGTGGCTCTGCTGATGACAAATTCTCACATGTCCCTGTGTGTCTGCCTGGAGATGTATATTTAACCTTCACCCTTAAAACACATTTGACTGCGTATTGAATTCTACAATGGCAATTCTTTTCTTTCAGCACATTAGATATTTCACTATTGTCTTGTGGCTCCTATTATTCCTATTTAGAAGTCATCTGTAAGCCTAACTGTTGTACCTTTGCATAATCTGTCTTTTTCTCCGGTTGCTTTTAAGATTGTCTTTTCCCTTGATTTCCATCAGTTTTATTATGGTTTATCTAGGTGTGGATTCAGTTTTATTTACCTCGTTCAGAGTTCGTAGGGGCTTCTTGAATCCCTGGCTTGGTGTTTTGCCTTAGTTCAGGCACTTGGGCTCTGTACCACACAGGCAGTGGGGAGCTACTAAGGCTTCTGAACAAGTGACTGATGCAATGACATTCGTGGACAGTAATTAGGGTGAAAATGATAGTTACAATTTCTCACGTACTAGGAGTTTCCTTGAACATTTCATCTCTTCATCTTCACAACAGCGCTGTGATCTAGAAATCATCCTCTCCATTTTACAGATGAGAAAGTCAAGGCTACCAGTTACTAGTAAAGTAACTAGCCCAATGGCACAGTCGGTTTTGTCTGACTCCAGGTTCGTCTGACTTCAGTGACCCTGGCGTAGCAAACAGCCACATGCTACTGTTTACACTGAAATTAATGAAAATTAAATAAAATTATTTATTCAGTTCCTCCGTCACACCAGCCCCATTTCGAGTGCTTGATCCCCAGATGCGGCTGGTGGCTGCCGTATTAGACAACACAGCCTCGCTCAGAGTACCTGTACCATTGCAGAAAGTTCTGTTGGACAGAGCTGCCTTACAGCTGGGTAACTCTCACAGTACCGTTAAGATTGCACTGGAAGAAACTAAACTCGAGGCGAGGAGGCCAGTTGTCACAGTCCAGCTTGCATGTGAGAGGGGTTGGAGGACAGGCGTGAGACGACCGAGTGTGAGAGAGGGAGCAGGGCGGCCGCTGAAGGTGACTCTGAGGCTTGGGGCTGGGAACGGGGGCTGTTCATGCAGAACACAGACAGGGGCAGAGTCCAAGGCTGGACTTGGCTTTTGCAGCACATGAAACAGGCTGCTGACCTAGAAGTCCGAGCATGTTTAGACCTGGGAGAAAACTAAGGCCCAGAGAGTTTAGATGACTTTTCCAAGGTAACGGAGCTGGGTAGAGGCTCTTCCACTGGACCACACTACTCAGAAGAAAGCTCTTAATGGCTTTTCTGGGTCTTTTATTAGATCCCTGTGATCCCCCTCTTCAGATACCTAAAAAAACAGCCTGTGAATTTGTTTCAGCACTAAAACTTTCCATTTATTTACGAGAGTTTGCCTCATTTCCTGTTAGTGCTAGGGCCCAGGGCTCAGCAGGTGCATCCAAGAATTGAGCAGCTGCGAGGCCTACACTGGCCAGCCAAGGGAAGCGTGGAGCACTCCCAAGCTTACCGTGCGTTGACTGTTACCCAAGCAAGGGGGGAAAAGTAGGCAAGCTTCTCCACTTTAAATGCCTTCCTTTGCAGGCTGCAATTCTTAATAGACATTGCTTTAGCAAGCCTCCATAGAGGTTACCACCAGTGAGTGTGCTCAAAGTGGTAATGACAAACAGTTATGATAATAAACCCAATCATAACATTTCCAAGTACCCATCACGAGTTAGTAGAACGAGACTGTACGGCGGACATTCCCATCCCCCTTTCATAGGTCACAACAGTACTTAACACACTCACAGAGCCCTTAAGCACTATTCCGAACATTGAATCCCCACAAGAACTCTATGCAGTGATACTAGTATAATCATCCCCATTGGACAGATGAGGACACTGAGTCCCGGAGCAGTGAAATAACTTTCCCAGGGTCGTACGGCTTGTTAGGGACCGAGCTGGGATGGGAGTGTGCGGTAGAACATAGTTGAGCCCCGGGTGCAGAGCTCATCCCTTTCCCGTAGGGGACAACTCCCTGTGAGTTTGCCTCCACCCTGTGCATGCCTGTGACCCCTGCTGCTGGTCTGCAGCTGTCCCTACCCCTCAGGGACTCCCACACTGCCATTAGCCCCCCCAGAAGAGTTTCCCCAGAGGGCATGATGATCACATTAGCAGCAAGCCCTCGGTTTCATCATCCTTTCAGGTAGAAGAGAAGCTTCGGGAGGATTCCAGAAGGAAATTGCTTCAGCTGAAAGAAATGAGGAACAGCGAAAACCTCATTAAAGCCAATTTGAAAAGGGCAGTAGGTCAGGTAGGCGTGCTGCAGAGCCCCTTCACGGGCCCGTGCTCTCCACGGAATCCCGCACCCAAGTGGCCGGCAGGGATAAATGAGGAGGAAGATGGCCTGCCTTAGTTCACCCGCTTATTTTCTATATGAAGAAGTGTCTAGAAAGAACTAGAGCTGAGATTCTATCGAGATCTACAGTCTGAGCTCTTAACCACGATGCTCTACTACTTCGCTATTAGTTACTAAGCTAAGCATCGTTTTTCTGTGTTTTGAAGAAAGTTTCGTGAACCTTTGTCCCGCCCCCAAAGGTAGTGGAAATGACTCCTGCGTTAGTCCTGTCCCCCATCAGCTGCAGTTTCCCTTCCCCTCATTTCAGATGAAGATCAACAGTTCTCAGGAAACTCAGCAGTATTTGCTGCAAGAAGAGTTACGGCAGCATCTGGCAGAGAAGGAGAAGCTGACCGAGGAAAGGCTACAGCAAGAGGAGAAGCTGAAAGCCAGAGTCAAGCGGCTAATGGCAGAGAAATCGGTAAGGTGGTCCCCGTCCTTCTCTTTACTACTGGAAACTGATGAAATGGGCTTTCCTATGAGAAACAGAGGGCACGTACTCAGATGGAGGAATCTCAGCAACTCCTTGTTGGGAGCTACATTAATTAAAGAGGGTGAATGATGTAGGAGGAATTAACATGAAGCTTGAATCCTAAAACTCAGAGATCAACTTGAAGATCAACTTGAAGAGGCAAGGTTATTGAAATGTCTAGAAATGGTACTTTGTTTATATACCGCAGCTGATTTTATTGATACAAATCCCAGTCGTTACTGCGGGTCCTGGTTTGTGCCTAAGTGTGTGCAAGACCAACCAATTGTATTTCAGTCTTTTGCTTTCTCTTCATGCATATCAGGGGAAACACATGGCCAAAACGGCTACTTACTTTTCCAGAAACCAGCCAATTAGAGGATAGTTAACAGTGGCACCTCTCAACACAAAGGTGTCCACGGATCATATGCGGATGTTGTTGAAATGCAGATTCTGACTCAGCAGGTCTCGGGTGGAGGGAGCCTGGGATTCTGCATTTCTGAACAGCTCCCAGCTGGTACCGATAGCACAGCTCTGCAGACTACATTTTCAGCCACAAAGTCTTAGAAGAAGGTTTTCCCCAAGTTGGCCGATAAGAACCACCTGGGGCTTCCCTGGTGGCGCAGTGGTTGAGAGTCCGCCTGCCGATGCAGGGGACACCGGTTCATGCCTCGGTCCGGGAGGATCCCACATGCCGCGGAGCGGCTGGGCCTGTGAGCCATGGCCACTGAGCCTGCGTGTCCGGAGCCTGTGCTCCACAACGGGAGAGGCCACAAGAGTGAGAGGCCCGAGTAACGCAAAAAAAAAAAAAAAAAAAGGCCGCTCCAGGGACTTCCCTGGCGGTCCAGTTGTTAAGACTCTGTGCTTCCGCTGCAGGGGGCACGGTTTCGATCCCTGGTCAGGGAACTAATATCCCGCATGCCGCATGGTGCCAGCAAAAAAAAAGCCCCTCCAGGAGCAAATTTGATGTGATTGTTCAGAGATGAGACCAGAATGACAACAAGTGGAAACCCAAGCTTAGAAGAATATTAGAAGAAAAAAAGAAATAAAACATGGGGAGGGAACATAGGGGGGATCTCTTATTTATAGTGATGCTAAGTAGGTAGGAAAGTTGGAAATCTTCCTAGATGTGACTCTGTATTCGAAATGCAATTTTTAAATTCCTTCTCTGCTGAAGCCCTGTAATGAGATTTTCCAAGGTACTAAGTAAGTGACAGGGTTTCTGCTAATCCATGATTTGTTCATGTTTCTTCAAATACAAGAGAGGGAGGTTGTGATCACTGATAAAGCTGCTGTCCTCACCATTCTGGCCACAGGAGCAGTCCTTCAGTGATCTAGGAGCCAAGTGCAAAGGGTCCCGACATGAGGAAGTCATTCAGCGTCAGAAAGAGGCTTTATCTGAGCTTCGTGCACGAATTAAAGAACTTGAGAAGGCCAGCTTGTCAAGTAAGTTTCCTCCTGCCTAGTCACCCGCTCTGTGCTGAGAACCGTGGACCCCAGACTTGAGGGTTCACTTTAGGGACTAACCAATTTGCCAGGACCACCATCTTCTATCCCTATCATTTCATAACTAAAAAAAAACAGAGTTATAAAAAAAGATGGGCAGGAAAAAAAAATAGATGGGTAGGCATGAGCTCAGAGTCAAGAGCAGGCCTTGATATTAAATAAACAGGATTTCATGAAAAACTCACAACCTTGTCCTTCTTTTTCTTATTTCACTGTGGCCCAGTGGAAACTTTTTCATAGACGGATGCTGTGCAAGGACCAACCTTGGGGAACTTCCCAGGATAAATACCCTGTTTAGAGGGAATAGGGCTTTCAAGAAACCAAGCTTGCTGCTGGGTGGAGCCCTGGGCTAGGACACAGAAGCCTGGGTTCAAGTCCATCCTCACACCTGTGGCCATAGGTTCCCCCGCAGTGCCCCAGCCCTGGGAGGCTGCAGCGTCATATGAGCTGTGTGGCCTTGGACAAGTCATTTCACCTCTCTGGGCCTCGATGCCTCACCTGCCAAGGGAGGATGGTGAGCTAATTAGTACTGGCCTGTGCTAAGTGTCCAGTAAATAGCAGCTGTGACTTTTACATGCAGTAACTTCTTCCTGAGCCTTTGAGTGTAAACTTTTTCTTTTATAGATCACAAGGACCACATGGATGGATCATTTCTAGACTTAAAGACCTTCGGGATAGAAAAAAATATTCGGAAAATATTGGATGCAAAACCTGACTTGCCAACTTTTTCAAGAGTAGAGATCCGAACGGTAACCAAAGAAACTTTGTCTCTGCATTGACTGACACGTGGGGAGGGTGGGCATGAGGACAGACACTAGCCGTGTGCCCTGGCACTACTGTATACATCATTGGTTCGAGGCCAGGTCCTCCCTGATGGGCTGGCACCTGTATGGACTGGTCGGTGCCTGGCCGTACCAGCGATCCAATGTTTGAATAGAAAGGCGGCTTCCCATCATGTACAGCATGATATAGCATTGCACTGATGCTGGCCTGGTCAATCTCTGGGCCCTCCTTTTCACATCACACGTTATATTCTGCAGAAATATCCAACAAGCTAATGTACAACAGTATGTCATGAGCTTGCCTAACATTTGCTTTTTGCTATAAACTGAAAAACATGAACACATAAAGGGCAGCAGAAGGGAGCCATGATGATTAAGAAGACACAAGTTCTAGAATCAGAGACCTGTGTCCTAATCCCAGCTCTGCAAGCTCTGTGACCTTGGGCAGGCTCCTAACCTTTCTGGGACTTCATTTCCCAGCTGTAAAATGATGATGGAAAAATTAAAGGAGATCATTATGTAAAGTGCTTATCCCAGTGCCTAGCTCATAGCGAGCACTTTAATAGATGATAGTTATTATTATTAAACAGTATTTAAAGAGTATTATCCAAGAAAACCTTCCTTCCTTAGGGAGCATAGTTTGTATTTGCCAGGATTTTCAGAAGTAATTTGATTGTTAGGTTGAAGGTGCCCTGTATCCTAAATGGATGTTTGATAAGGTGTTTGACTGACACATGACAATGGACAGCTCAGGCCAGTGTGGCTTGCTGCGGCAGCTGGTCTAAAGCAGCTTTTGGAAAACATAATAAAGCCATCCTATCCGTACCAGCATTTTCTCCTACAATTTTTCTAGACATTTGCTCACACGTCTAGAGATGTGAGTCTTCAGAAACGTGTTGGTCTTCCTGATAAAATCGAACCTTCCTTCTCTGAGGTTGGGAGCAGAGGGACCGTCTCCAGGTGGGGAGCTCAGCTGGATCTCACATCCTGATGGTCCTGCTTCCAAGATTGACCTTCCCCTTGGCAACAAGCCCTCATCCCACCACTGACACCACAGAGCAGGAAACCTCCCAACTCTCAATCCTCCAAGGTTGGCAGTAATTAAACGAAAGTGCAGGAGGAAGAATAGCTGACATCTGTGAACTGCTTACTGTGTGCCAGGCGTTGAGCTCAGCCGGCTCCATGCCTTATGTCATTTAACCATCGTAGCAGCCTTGTGTCAGTTACTATTATTGTCCCCATTTAACAGATAAGGAAAATTAAGGCTTCAGGAGGTCAAGTACCTCACCCAAGGTCACAGAATAATGATTGAAGACACACCAGGGGTGTGTCCCTGGTGGTGTGTCTGCTAGCCTGCAGAGACCGGGTGGGGACTGTGTGCTTGGATCCTGTAGCCCAGGCTCTTCCTTAGTGACCCTCCCCTCAGGAAAAGAGGGGGCGTCTGGAGAGGTACAGAGGATGCAGCTCAGGGTAGCTGAAGACACTGAGCAGCATCTCAGGTTCTTTTTGCAGCAGATCTGCCCGGTTTATTGTCATCTTCAGATACCCTCTTTTATTCTCATCTCCATAGATGCATAGACAAATATGTCCACTCTTATCTATCACAGTCACTTTGGGGGCCTTTATATTTTTGTAGTTGTTTTTTTTTAAATCTCAGAGGTTTTCAGGGTAGTGCCAACAAATGCTAGGGCTAAGAGATGCTCATGGCAAGCATTAAAAGCCAATTTATTTTTTAAGGAGGCTTATTATGGTTATTTGTAGTCGTTCAGATCAGGTCCCCTATTCAGTCTGGTGGCCTTTCCATGCAGTCAGTTGGGCTTCCAGCAGCCAGCTGGCTGGTTGAGGTCTTAGGGAGATGCAGCTGCAAACACTATCTGCATTGTCTCTGGAAAGGGTCTGAAGTGATGCCCACCCACCAGGTTCCAGAGCTAGGAGAAGGTTGGGCCAAATTTTGTGAGGGTATGGCTTCTGCTGCACAGAAATGAGATTCCTTTAATAAAAAGGAGGGAGGCTATTTTCCACTTAACCTTCATTCGTTCATTCAACAAACATGCCCACTATGCACCACTCGGTGCCAGGTGCCATGCTGGGCACAAGGAGGGAGATAGTGAGCAAAAGCCGCATGGTCCCCATTTTTCTGGAGCTTGTCTTCTCAACATCAGCGCTACTGATTTTTTGAGCCAGGTAACTCTTTGTTTGGGAGACTGCCCTATGCATCGTGGGGTGTTTAGCAGCATCCTTGTCCTCTACCCACTAGACGCCAGCAGCAATTATGACAACCACAAATGTGTCCAGGCATTGCTAAATGTCCTGGAGGGGGTAGGGTGGACAGAGTCACCCCCGGTTGAGAACCACTGGCCTAAAGGGAAGACAGACGAGACGGTGGCCAAAGAACGGCACAAGTGATGCATCATTTCAAAGGCAGTCGTGCTCTGAAGGGGTAGGAACACAGTCATAAAGAAAGCAGTTCACAGAGTCAGACTGGATTTAAAACCAACTCTCTTGGCATGGACATATATACACACACACGCTACCAAAGGTAAAATAGATAGCTAGTGGGAAGCAGCTGCATCGCACAGGGAGAGCAGGTCGGTGCTGTGTGTCTACCTAGAGGGGTGGGATAGGGAGGGTGGGAGGGAGACGCAAGAGGCAGGGGATATGGGGATATATGGATACGTATAGCTGATTCACTTTTTGATATAGCAGAAACTAACATACCATTGTATAGAAATTATACTCCAATAAAGATGTTAAAAAAAATCAACTCTCTCAAATTATTCTTTCCAATTCTTCCATTATTCTTTGGGTTATTCTTCTTGATGTAGAAAATCATAATGGAATGCCAAGTGAGTTTTTTTCTTTTGTTTTATTTCAGCCTCAAAATGGCCTTTCCAGCCCAGGGTCCATCATGGCCACTGAGAAGTTATGGAAAACGGATGTGGCTGAGGCTTTAGATCTTAGTGAAAAGCTGGTAGGTATACCCAGCATCAGTCCCCTCCTGTCCAAACCTGCGTGCCCTGCAGATAGTTTAAAACCAACGCCACATACATGTTTAGTTGTTTCAGTAGCTCCACGAGACCCATCTCCTATCCCAGCATGGGCTGGAAATTGCAGAGCCCAATTCCTTGGAAGACTGGATAGTAAGAATGAATGTTTATGTCTGTTGTCATTCCCCCTCCCCCCCTCCCCCCAATTCTCCAAAAGGCATAGTGTAAATGGATGCGGGGGAAAATGAAAGTCGTACTAAAAGCCCCAAATGCACTCATTTGCAAAGCATGTGTTTCTTCTCTGCAACTGCAGAAAATGAATGAAACAGAATTAGACATTTGCCTCCTCAAAGTGGCCACCAGTGGTCTTGGGCCAGGCCTCTTACCTGTGAAACGCTTTCTCGTAGTACTTGGATATGAGCAAAACCCTCGGGACTATGATGAACATCAAAGATATGTCAGGTCACGTGTCCATGAAACACCTCTCCCCAGAAGAGAGGGAGAGAGTCCACCAGCTTCGACAAAGAGACCTGTACCTGGTGTTTGATAAGATCACCCTACTCAAGAACCAGCTGCAGAGAAAAGAAGAGCTTTTGAGACGATACGAGAAGGACATTGAACAGCTCAAGTATGGCCCGTGTTCCCGGCAAAAGGCCCGGCCTCCATTCTCCAGGCTAAACCTCGGGGCAGCTGCAGACCCGTAGGGACCAGGACAAGAGGACAGAGGCCTGGGTGTGGAGGGGGGAGGCGGGATGGTGACTCAGGGCCTGATGGACCCAAGTCTCTGGGCAAGAAAGCAGCAGTTAAAGTACCCTACTGCTAAGGAATAAGGTGCACCTTTTATAAATGTGTCTGATGTTTCACCATGTGTGTGCTTTTCGTAATTCCATCCTATTTTCAGTGGTATCCGTTCCCCAACCCTCTCTGGAAAATTGGGAGGGGCTGGTAGCATAACCGTTGCCCCCTTCATGCTGCACGTCCACAGCCAATGGGCTATTTATTCTGCCCTCTAGTCCCCACATCTTCAGCCTTCCCCCCACTTGTAAGGAAACCGCGAAGCCAGGCATATATGGAAGTGTTCTGAGGATCTCCCAGGTCGGGAGCATTGGTGGTGAGTGAGAAAGTTGTGGAGAAAAGAGACTTTGTCTCTCCTGTGTGCTCAGGCAGAGCAAAGTGTCGGTTCAGATGTACTAGTCACAGGTGGCAAAGCTGAAGGACGACATCTCCAAAGAGGCCGAAGAAAAGGCGCTGCTGAAGGAGGCCCTGGCGCACATGGAAGAGCGGCTGCACCAGGAGAAGAGGGTCACCAGGGCGATCAGGCAGCAGAAGGTGAGAGGTCCCTGCTCGGAGCAGAGCCTCTGAGGCTGCCCCTCAGCTCCCTTTAGAAACAGCCAACTGAGGTCCCAATGGGATCCAGGCAGCACAGAATGCATTCGCTCATTGCAAAGGAAGGTGGCAGAATAGCTTTAGCATTAGGCAGACTTAGGTTTAGACTCTTGTTCTGCCATTTACTGTGTGACTTCAGGCAGCTTTTTTTTTTAACATCTTTATTGGAGTATAATTGCTTTACAGTGTTGTGTTCGTTTCTGCTGTGTAACAAAGTGAATCAGCTATATGCATACGTATATCCTCACATCCCTCCCTCTTGTGTCTCCCTCCCACCCTCCTATTCCCACCCCTCTAGATGGTCGCAAAGCACTGAGCTGATCTCCCTGTGCCATGCGGCTGCTTCCCACTAGCTATCTGTTTTACATTTGGTAGTGTATATATGTCCATGCCACTCTCTCACTTCGTCCCAGCTTACCCTTCCCCCTCCCCATGTCCTCAAGTCCATTCTCTATGTCTGTGTCTTTATTCCTGGCCTGCCCCTAGGTTCATCAGAACCTTTTTTTTTTTTTTTTTTTTTTTAGATTCCATATATATGTGTCAGCTTAACCTCTCTGAGACTCATAGTCTAGCTTGCCTCTATTTTTTTAAACTTTCTTTTTTTTAATTTAATTTTTATTTTATATTGGAGTATAGTTGATTTACAGAGTTGTGTTAGTTTCAGGTGTACAGCAAAGTGATTCAGTTATACATATACATATATCTATTCTCTTTCAGATTCTTTTCCCATATAAGTTATTACAGAATATTGAGTAGAGTTCCCTGTGCTCTACAGTAGGTCCTTGTTGATTACATATTTTATATATAATAGTGTGTATATGTTAATCCCAAACTCCTAATTTATCCCTCCCCACCACATTTCCACTTTGGTAACCATAAGTTTGTTTTCAAAGTCTGTGAGTCTGTTTCTGTTTTGTAAATAAGCACATTTGTATCATTTTTTTTAGATTCCACATATAAGTGATATCATATGATACTTGTCTTTGTCTGACTTACTTCACATAGTATGATAGTCTCTAGGTCCATCCATGTTGCTGCAAATGGCATTAATTCATTCTTTTTTACAGCTGAGTAGTATTCCACTGTATATTTGTACCACATCTTCTTTATCCACTCCTCCATCGACATTTAGGCTGCTTCCATGTCCTGGCTGTTGTGAACAGTGCTTTCTGAGACTCATAGTCTAGCTCGTCTGTATTTTTTTAACTTTTGATAATTCGTGTATTTTATCTTGTTCTTTCTGTCCAGATAACTATTTCTTCTACCAGTTTTATTGAGACATAAGTGACCCACAGCACTGTACTGAGCTTAAGGCTGTCCAGCATCATGACCTGACTTCCCTGCCTCCTGCAATGATGACCACAATCAGTTGAGTGAACAGCCCGAGTGTTTTTAAAGGCGGCGATTCTGATTTTCATTGTTCTGCCAGGTGCCAGGGATACACCGAGGAATAAGCTCTCTGAGAATAAAGATTTGGGTTTGCTCTTCTGAGTAGCCAGAATAGTACTCCAGTCTTTCTGACTTGGGGCTGTGTATTTGTACACGCATGCTTGCGTGTATGTGTGTACATGTGAGTATGTGCTGTGTGTTGGCATGTGTGTGTATTTGTATGTGTGTGTTTGTTGCCTGCATGAGCTCTAAGGAGGCCAAGGTCATAGAAGGGTGCCCTTCTCCTCAACCAGGAGGTGATGGTCAGATAGTTCCTTGCAGAAGCCTGCCCTCCATCCTGCCAACCTTCCAGGCAATAGGTTTCCAGACAGCAGGCTCTCTGGCTTAGAGCCCCAGAAATGAAAAGTGGCTGTCCTGCTCTGAGGGAGCCTGGATGCGGTGTTTCCAGTGCTCACTGCTGTGAATTAAACATCACAGGCCTTAGTCTGTGTGTGACATGGGGCTGCCTCAGGCAGAGGACAGTTTCCTTTCACACCAAGCAATGCCAGGGAGAGCTGGGCCAGTGACAGAGTTGTGACTTTCCCTTTGATGTGCCCTCTGGAGAGCTCACCCCTCCCAGAAGTGCCCACCCCCACCCCCAGGGCTTGGCAGACTAGGTCCCAAAGCAGAGACACCAGACCACAGAATGGGACAGAGAAGGGCCCCCAAAAAAGCCATTGTCATGTACTGAAAACCTGAGGATTTACATAATGAGGTTTCTCATGCATTATTCCTGGGCTGCCTCATTCACACACAATGCAAGGGACATGCCAGCCTGTTTGGCGCTGGACATCCCTCAGCCGAGAAGGGTCTGAAATGGCCAAGTTGAACCTGTGTCAGGGTCCCCAGAAGAGCTACAGCTAGTAGGTTTCAATTTCGTGGAAGTCACAACTGGGGGAAAGACTTACCAAGGGACAGGCACCTGCTCCACACCGCACATGCTTCATCTCTCCCATCAACCTGCAAGGGATGCTGGCAAGTGTCAGCCCCTTAGAGAGAGGGGAAAGCTGAGTTGACAGAGGGTACCGTTCCCTGGCTACTAAGTGGCAGAAACAGGATTCCCTCCCCACCTGCTGCCCTCCCCCGCCCATGTTCACTTTTCCACACCCCCTCCTTCTGTGTCTCCCTTACCAGGGTGGCCCCCTTGGATACATCGCACCATTGCTCCTGGGGGTTTCACTCCAGGACTCAGGTTTGCATTTCAGGCTTGTTGTTAATATGTCATCAGAAATCCCTGTTTGTCGGGAAGAAAACAATAATACATTTGAAAGTTTTGCTGGATCCTAAAGGGCACTTGTATACATCTGTCTTGGCATCCGTTCCTTCCAGGGAGTATATCTTCGTTGTCTTTAAGCAGAAATGAACAGAAAGTAGAATTCGTCTTTTCTAAGTATTACACTTGGTATTTTCACAAGGAGCCTTAGTTTTTTAGCCTCCTGTATAAAACTTTGAAACTCTTCATCCGTTCACAGCGGTGGCAAGGTTGAAGCACTGAGATGAAATGACACATCTTAAGCCTCAGAATTGCCCCCCGAAAAAAGAACGGAGTTTGTAGTTTTAATGTTTGACCATCTATCTCTTCACCAAGCAGACCTTTCAAGAATCAAAAGTCCTATTTCCACACTAATATCTCTGGCTGTGAAAATGAGACTTGGTATAAGATGCTGGGCCTTCACAGCGAACTGGGCCTGTGGCTCTGTCCATGTGGCAGAGGGACGGGAACCGCGGCCCAGGCTGTGCTCACTCGAATCCACATCCCACATCCCTCGAGAAGCCGGCAGTGTCTCTCAGAGTTCAGAGGCCAGATTTGGAGTCAAGCAAATAGGGGTCAAGCCCCACCGCTGCCCCGAATGACCCTGAGTAAGTGGCTTGACCTCTGTATCCCAGGTTCCTCAACAAAAGCAACCAAAACTGTTAGCAAGGGGCCTACTCCGTGGGGCAGCGGGAGGGTTAAATGGCAAAATACCTGCAGTGCCTGGCACATCGCAAGCCCGTTTCTAAGGGGGAAGACTAGGCAGCTCATGGATGGGTGGGGATTCCTCTGTTTCTTTCAGGGAGCTTCCTGCCAGCTGACGCCTTCCCCGGTCCTCCCAAAGCCGCCAGCTCTTATGGGACGCGCTCTTCTCTTTGGTGAATACGACTAGCGCCACGGCCAAGAAAGGACCCAGATACCTTTTGTGAATGGGTTAAGGCTGGGATATTCAAGAGGAAATTTTTAAATGCACAGAAGTTGCCACTTGGGAAGCACGCAAGCCCTTTCTCAGGGCTTGAAGTGGAAGAAAGGATGAAGGGCACCGGCTGCTTCTGGCAGGAGAAGCCGCTCAGCTCTCCTGCCAATCAAATCTCCAGCCAATCAAGTCCTGGCTAGGGGGCGTGACCACCGCTTTGCCTTGTGGTCTCAGCCAGGAAAAGCCCCTAACCTTCCCTCTGCTTAATTAGCTCAGATCCCTCTTCTCTAAGATGAGAATAAAAATGGCACCTAGCTCGTAGCCTTCCCAATGGGAGCTTGTATACAAAAGCCTTAGCACATAGGACCACAAAGCATTCACCCTCTCCTACCATCGTCATTATCCTCACTATTCTCTTTAACTCACTATCTTCCAAGCTTTCCTTGGGCCCAGGTATTCTCAAGATTCTGGCTTCCTCCGTGCCACTTGTGTGTTTTGTTTGTTTGTTTGTTTGTTTGTTTTTGCGGTACACAGGCGTCTCACTGTTGTGGCCTCTCCCATTGCAGAGCACAGGCTCTGGACGCACAGGCTCAGCGGCCATGGCTCACGGGCCCAGCCTCTCCGCGGCATGTGGCATCTTCCCGGACCGAGGCACGAACCCGTGTCCCCTGCATCGGCAGGCGGACTCTCAACCACTGTGCCACCAGGGAAGCCAGAACTGTATATTTTTACTGTATATTTTTAAATGGTTCAGATGGTAAATGTTATGTTATGTATATTTTACCATAATGAAAAATTAAAAATGTTAATTATTGGGGGAAAAAAAGCCGTTGGGGACTTTGTAATGGATGGCTCAGTCTGTTAGCACTGGACCTACCATTCAATCTCAATATCGTTAAAAACAGGATG
This sequence comes from Mesoplodon mirus, assembly GCF_964341445.2. Classification (NCBI taxonomy): domain Eukaryota; kingdom Metazoa; phylum Chordata; class Mammalia; order Artiodactyla; family Ziphiidae; genus Mesoplodon; species Mesoplodon mirus. Next base: position 27,409 of record NW_028295408.1, read on the forward strand.
ACCAGACGTTATGTGCTCACTGTGTGATGCAGGATGGATCACACAGTACCGCCTATGAAGGCATCTGGACAACAAAAGACTTTGATCTCCTCAGACCTCTAGATCTAACTATTTGTTTACAGGAAACATGGGGAAAAGAGGAACAAGTTAACTGAAACCAAGAAGAAGTGATCAGCCAAATCCAGGATTCTGAATGTTCTCCAGGACAAAAGACCCAGTTTCTCCAACAAATCAGTGGCTGGGGGATAAAAAAGTTCAGGGCCGGGAGTTGCTGTTACAGAATTAAAGACATTTCGGAGACATAACAACCAAGTGTAATGTGTGGACCTTGTCTTGATCCTGATTCTAACCAACCAACAGTAAAAAAGATATCTCTGAGAGAATCAAGGAAATGTGAGCATGGACTGAATATTAGATGATATTCAGGAATGATTATAAGTATTTTTAGCTGTGATCATGTCAAGGCGGGGATAATGTAAAGAAAAGAAAAAGTCCTTTCAGTTAGGATGTCTTTATGGGTAAATGACACAACTTGCTTTAAATTAACCTAGAAAAACACTCAAAAAGGAAGAAAAAAGAATGAGAGAACACTGGGAAAATGTTGAAGCTGGATGATGAATACATGGAGTTAATCACACTCTTCTCTAGTTTTGTGTGTGTTTCCAAAATCCCATAATAAAAAACAATTTTTATGTAGGCAATCTCAAAGGAACATACAGACACACAGACAAACAGAGTGAGCTACAACCAAAGCATAAGCAAATGAGGAAGCCATTTGCCTTTAGTAAGTGCAGGAAACGGGAGATTAAGCCTTAGGCCTTGAAAAATGAGCTAACCAAGTCTAAGATGCCTGTATTAAGCTGGCACCCTCAAAGATGCTCCACACCCTGGCAAGAGGAGGGCTTAAAAAAATTTTTTTCTGGACTTTCAGAAAGGGGAGCCTATGAAAACCTGTAGTTTTCAATGTGGCTCTGGAGGGGAAAACTAATAATGGCCACAATACTGATGATGATGATGATCACCCTGAAGGTTTGAAACCACGTGGGTCTGGGGCTCAAGTTTACACTCCATGTATTCAGTGGGAAAACTCCAAGTTGAGGAAATAAATGTCAGTGTTCAGAGGTTATTAGCATCCCCGGCATCCAGCTGAAACAAACAAAAAAGACTTCCGAGAGAAAAGGAGCCAGGAATCAGACCCCTCAGGATTCCCACAGATTAAGTTCAATCAAGAATGAGATGACAGTCAAATTACTAAACATCCAAGCAATAAGTCAGTATGAGCCAGAGTAAGCACACACAACAAACAAGACATTGAGACACCACCCCTCTGCCACTCCCACCCAAAGACTTCAGGTGTTGGAATTATCAGATAACAGATTCTAAAATCACTGTGTATTCAATATTTTTTTTAAAGAAGGCTTTTAAAATGAGCAAGGAATGAGACTATCAAAAATGGCCAGGCATTTGTCCTCAGGAGTTTGTGGGAGCCCAGGAGAGCTATTTGACCCCTGTACATTTGGCTCTTCCATTCTGGTGGGAAAAACAGATTTCTTTACAGAATCAAATTATGCTGGCAATAAAAATTCAAGTGCTTCCAGGAGCCAGAGAGGAAATATGAGCAGTGCATTGGGCAGGCAGAACATAGGCTGTATCTAAAGAGGGAGCCTCTACTCAGCCCCAGCAGATTGTTGATCTATAGACAAGAAGAGAGTCCAGGTATTGCCAGATATTCCCATTTTCCCAAAAAAGGCATAAATCCAGATGTTAATGATCTATACATGTTGGTTACTGTGGTAGACATCTGGTTTTTGTCACCTAATAACAATTCACCTCTCTTCTAAAATATTATGGCGTTATGATGCCCCTTTGGGGACAACACCTTTCTCCTAGTCTCAGTCCAGTTTCTCAGAGACGCTGTTGATTCCACCTCTGGCTGCAGGGATGGGCATGTGGGTCAAGCTCAGCCAATCAGAGCAGTCTCCTGGGCCACAATAATTGGCTCAGCAATGGGCTTGTGACCCACCCAGAGAAAATGAGAAGCAGTGAGGCCATTGGGGGAAGCTTAGGAAAAAGACTCCTATCCTTCTCTATGGAATTCAAAGCTGAGAAGGTGTAAGGGCTGGAGCTTCGGCTGCCTTTTTGTGACCATTATACAGAGATTCTGTCTAAGGTTGGATCCACATGGTTCAAAGAATCCCTGAGAGCTGGAGAGAGGCCAAGGCCTCATGAAATCATCTGAGCCTGAACCCAGAGTTTCCCTCTAGACTTTTCATTTTTGGTAACCAGTGAATTTGCATTCATGCTAAAGACAATTTGAATAGGTTTCTCTGTCACTCCACAGAAAGAGGCCTATTCCTTCATCAACGAATTAAAAGTCTTAACACACTGGGAAAGCCAGACAAACATATCTGAGGGCTGACCATGGACCTTCAGTCTGCGGTCTCAGAACCTGGCCACCCCTCTCCTTCTGTACTCCCGTCCCTAGCTTCTCTGATGACTCATCTTCTAGCCTCCATTCCCACTGCTCCTGCCCTGGACCATCCTCTTCTCTCCCTGCTCTGCCTCCGGAAATCCTACTCATCCTTCAAAACTCAAGTCAAATGGGTCCTTTTTTCTTAGCGCTTTCCTGACAACCCCACCCTACGCCCTACCCAAGGCAGAAGAAGATACCTCTCCCTCCATCCCCAGGCCCCTCTGACCCCCCCGATGAACACTCAGCCCTTCTGCTGAGGAGCCTAATTACCCAGCCACGTTCCTGTCTCGCCTGCTTCTTGACCATGATCCAAATTCAGACCCAGATTAGAAGGGATGATATTTGAGGCTTAAGTTTCAAAAAACAATCAGTTCTTAGGAGAAGTCAGAAAACATGGTGAAAGATGAGGATTTGGGTCAGGGATTCGAAAGAAAAGAAGAGTTGTTCCAGGGAAAAGAGAGGGTCTATGTGGAGTGCAGTGAGGAAGGAGGAAACACTGGACATATTTAGACCAAACGAAATGATTCAGAGGAAACCTGAGAAGAAATGTCTAGAGAGGCATGAGGTTGATCTGACTGGAAAGGAATATAAAAAATGTGTGACGGGAATGACCCAAAAGAACAATGACAAAATGCCCAAAATAGGTGCACTGTTCACGTGGGAAAAGAATGCAGACAGCAGCAAGACGCTGAGCAACCTCCAGAAAACAAGAGAGAAGGTGACAAAGGATGAGGTCATCTCAAACCAGATAAACTGGGAGGCTTTCTATGGATTGAAAGGGGTTTTTCAAAAGCTAGGGCTCATGTTGGCTTGCCCCTGATGGAAACTCAGGGCACCGAGGCCTTCTGGAATTTTCTGTTCAACAGACAGACACAGGGAGGGTCCCAGGAGGCCAGACAGTTGTTAGATGTACCAAAAGAACTACCATGGGTCAAAGGTCAAAACAAGCAAGGTCTCAGTTTATGAGCCACCTCAGGCAAGCACTGTCTCGCTTTTTACTTCTAAGGACCATGGGACCATGTCCACAGTTCCCATGCCTCCTACCCTGGGACCAGGTCTTTCTTCATGTGATAAAATACCTAAGCCAGACAGTAGCCAATCACAGCGGCCTTTAACCTTTGTTGGGGACATAGCTGGTGGAGGCTCTGAGCCCTCTTCCCAGAAAAATGCACACAGCCTCAGACACAACAAAGTTTCCTTCCCGTTTAAGCAGCTTATACCCGCCCTGGGGCCCATCTCTTGAACAATATTTCCTAAACTCATTCACTTAATCAAAAAAACATTTATTGAGTGCCAGCTACCCGGTACCTGCCAGGTACTGGTGACAGGTACTGCTCCGGGCACCAAGGATACAGGGATCCTCGCCTCATGGAGTGGACCTTCCAGTTTGTATCTGAGCCCTCAAATGATCAGAATGTCTGGCGAAGCGGCCCGGGAATTCAGTGATTCTGACATGGGGCCAGAATTAGGACCTGTCCTCCCAAAGAGCCCCAGCACAGACACCCCTTCTGTAAGGAGAGAGGGGAGGAGTGTATTGAAAGCATGTGCTCCAACTGGGAAGCTCATAGCCTGCTGAGGGAGTGTAGACGGTACCTGCACTTTGGAAAAATGTTGGGCAGAATCTCATAAAGCCGGACGTATGTGTGACCCAGAAATTCTACTCCTAGATATATACCCAAGAGATATGTGCACATGTGCAGACCAAAAGGTATACACAACGGCCCCCAATTATCCCTGGTGTTCACACCTCTGTGTCCCCTCCTCTTGAGAGTAGGCAGGACTGTACCTTATTTCTAATCAGTAGATGCTGCAAAGGTGATGGGCATGTCATTTCTGTGATTATGTTACAGAAGATTGTAACTTCCATCTTGCCTGGAGACTCTCTCTATGGACTCTCACTGGCTTTGATGAAGCAAGCCACCTTATGGAGAGGCCCACATGGCAAGAAACAGTGCAGGATCTCTGGCTAACAGCCAGCAAGGAGGTGAGGCCCTCAGACTAACTAACAACCCTCAGGAAACTGTATCCTGCCAACCACCACATGAACTGGAAAGAGGATCCTTCCCCAGCTGAGCCTCAGATGAGACCCCAGCCCTGGCCACCTCCCTCATTGCAGCCTTGGAGAGACCCTGAGCAGAGAACCCAGCTAAGCAGTGCCCGGATGCCTGACCCACAGAAACTGTGACATAAGTGTGTGTTTTTTGGATCTGTTAAGTTTGCCATAATTTGTTCTGCAGGAATAGATAACAGAGTGTAATGCAATGCAGCAGTGAGAATGAATGAACCACAGCTACATCAGACAACGTGGTCGAACCTCACATAGTTGAGTGAAAGAAACCAGGCAGCAAATGGAATCTGTAAGATTCCATTTCCATGAAGTTCAAAACCAAGCAGAACTAATCTATGATTGGAAGTCAGACAAGCGGGAGGGGGTAACCAGAATGAGCACAGGGAGTCTTCTCGGAGGGGCGGGGGCGGGTGGTGATGTTCTGCTTCTTGTTCTGGGTTCTGGTTAGGGTGGGTGCATACACTTTGTGTAAATTCTTCAAGCATACACTTATTAGTTGTGCTCTTTTCGAGATGTAGATTATGTTTTGAAAACAAAAGTTTACAAAAAAGACAATATGCTGGAGTCAAACAGCCAGGGTTCGAATCTTGGACCTATCACTTACAAGATTTGTAACTGGGCAAGTTACTTGACTTTTCTGAGCCCGCTTCTGTGAAATGGGTTGGGCTAAGAATTAAATAAAACAGTGCATGGCATAGCGGCTGGTACCTAACAAGCCTCAATAAATATTAGCTAGTTTGGTTCACCTCATTCATAGTGGTTCATTGTTAATCTAAAAAAAAAGTAGTAGTGGAGGTTGATTTGCCTGGATGCCTGCAAGTCGAATTTATGGAGTTGTCCTGCAGGTGCCACCCAACAGAGACCAGATGGATTCTCAGAATCCCTCTAGCAGCGATCAGGGGAGCTCAGCCTGCCTCTGACCCCCACACCCAGAAAGGTCCCTGGGCAACAAGCAAGATGATATGCAAGTGTTCTGAGGTCAAGTTTGCTCTGGGTTGGGACTGAGACGATGCAAATCAAAGCTCTCCCCAGGATGGCTGTGATCGGGTTGAGATGGTGCTGTCCTCCCACATCATCAAGAAAGCAACAAAAACAAGCAAACAGACAGACAGCAACGCGGACATTCACAGAAGGAGTCTGTGGTATCGGGCACAGTTTACTACTTCGCACATATTAACCCTTTTGGTCTTTACAGTCAATGCTGTTATTACCTCCATTTTACAGGTGAGAGAAGTGAGGTACAGACAGAATAAAACAAACAAACAAACGAAACCAGGCCGATCAGAGGTGGGATCAGCACCCTTCATCTGCAGTTTTCAAACGGAACATACAGACTGACCTCCCTGGCAAAGCTTTTTTTCTGTTTTTTTTTTTTCTTTTTTTAGAGACAGTGGTTTTTTGTTTTTGTTTTAATTTTTTTAAATTAATTAATTAATTTTTGGCTGTGTTTGGTCTTCGTTTCTGTGCGAGGCCTTTCTCCAGTTGCGGCAAGTGGGGTTCACTCTTCATCGCGGTGCACAGGCCTCTCACTATCGCGGCCTCTCTTGTTGCAGAGCACAAGCTCCAGACGCGCAGGCTCAGTACTTGTGGCTCACGGGCCTAGTTGCTCCGCGGCATGTGGGATCCTCCCAGACAAAGGCTCGAACCCACATCCCCTGCATTGGCAGGCAGGTTCTCAACCACTGCGCCACCAGGGAAGCCCCCTGGCAAAGCTCTGATTTGCAAGAGATGAATGTCCCAACCAGCCTTGTCTCTATCTGAGAAAAAACCTGGGTGACTTCTCATTTTCTGACAGGGGAAGGGGGTGAGCACGGCTGTAGAAGGCCTCAGTGACCAGCTGTGATTTTGTGGTTTGAATTTATTTTTGTGAACCTGTGTGTGTGTGTGTGTGTGTGTGTGTGTATAAATACCTGCATGTCCTTGCCCATCGCACCAGGTTATTAATGGACTGTGGAGCCTCCAGTGGCCCTTTGCTCTCCCATCTGTCACCTACTCAACAGCTTAGCTACTTCCTGATCCTCGAGCGCTCTCTCTCTCTTTTACTCTCTCTTTCTCCTGTTCCAGCTCTTTCCCTGGATCTCTCTTACCCCTTAAAGGCTGGGCAAGCTCCCTACCTCTTCCAGGCGGGAGGCCAGCATTCATTTCTTGCTGGAATGCAGGTGACAACAAGCAGATCTGGAGAGGGGGCACAGTGGATGGGCTCTCCCAGTCAAGGACAGCCCAGGGAAGGTAACTGTGGCCCAATGAGATTTTATGGGGCAGAGGTCCTGCAGGAAAGAAGCCCAGTGGGTGGCAGGAGAGGTCCCTGGCAAGCCCCAGCTACCCCCTCCTGGCCTCAGCTCCCTTCCCCTCTTGCTGCAGGCACTGCCAAAATTTCAGGACACCTGGAAGCCCAGATTGTTCAGGGCTGAGGGAAAGCAGGTGGTGAGCATGGGTGTCTCGTGGCTGTGACACCTGTCACCTGTGGTCCCCGGGGAAAATACCTTCCCATCACAGTCATCTAGATTCAAATCCTTTTCTGGCTGTGTCACATTGGGCACATACCTCCATGTCTCTTGAGCCCTATTTTCCTGTTCAAGTGGCAGTGATGTGATAGAAATCATACCCATCACGACATTTTTGAGCGTTTCTCTGCAGAGCTCCCTGTTCCAGGTGTTTCACACACACCTACTGCCCCAGGTTATGGTGAGGATTAAATGAGATGATCCACAGGAAGGACTGGGACAGTGCCCTGTGTGTGGAAAGCCCGGAGTTAACATCACATGCTCCAGTATTATGAGGACAGCTGGGAATGACAAAGCTGGGACCTGGACCCAGGCATTTCAGACACCAGCATCCTGATGTTGATGGAGATAAGAGTACAGCCTTGGTAGCCACCCAGAGCTCAATAAGATTGATTGATTACAGGCATCACCAAGGAGCCCATATAATCTAGAAACCTCTTTTTTTTTTTTTTTGGCCATGCCGTGTGGCTTGTGGGATCTTAATTTCCCCACCAGGGATTGAACCCGGGCCACGGCAGTGAAAGCACCAAGTCCTAACCAGTGGACCGCCAGGGAATTCCCCAGGTGCAGTATTTTGAACACCCCATCATCGCAAAGTACAACTCTCACTCAGCCCAGGACATGCTATGATAAAGCCATGAGTTATTGGGGTATTTTAGTTTCTGTTTTTGAAATTTAAGTGGATGACATGGAACTGGCTTTTAAGACTTTCACACACCCTTTGAGATGACTGTGGCATCCTGTGGGGAGTGGCAGGATCCAATCAAGATTTGGCAATTTCTGCTCCAGTGAGCCTAAATGTCAGCTTTGTTCTCCGTTTAGTATTTCCTCATCGAGAGATGGACTAGTGGTAACATATGCTCTCCCAAGCCTATTAGGGGGCCAAGGGCTGCTCTGTCTCCAGGCTGGCCTGGATGGGCTCCGTAGGGTCTGGCTGGCAGTGAGCAGGGTTGCGTTCTGTGCTCATGTTGATGACACTGAAGACAAGCATGGAGATGGGCGTGGGGCTGGGGAGGGCCAAGGCTACAGAAGCCTAGGTCCTGGGGTAAGGACAGTTCAGCTCAGCAGCTCAAGAGTAGGAGGCAAGGCTGTGGGCAGGTGGCAAGGGCTGCCCCTGTTCATTCACTCATTCGTTCATTCAGGCACTGTTTTAGGTACTGGTGATACAGCAGTGAACAACAGAGAAAAAAAATCCCTGCCCTCATGGAGCTTAAGTTGGGGGGCAGGGGGGAGTTGGGAGTGGGGAGACTGACAACAAATAAGAGAAGGAAACTAAATAAATAGCATGTTAGAGGAGTGGTAAGATGAAGGGAAGAGTAATAGAGTGAGGTGTTTGTTTTGTTATTCATGTTTTTTGGGGGGTGTTTTTTGTTTTGTTTGGTTTGGTTTGGTGGCATCATGGGGCTTGCAAGATGGACCAGGGATCGAACCGGGCAGTGAAAGCACCAAGTCCTAAACACTGGACCACCAGGGAATTCCAAGACCCTTTTAAATAGGGTGATATTTGAGTAAAAATCTGAAGGAGCTGAAGGAGATCCCTGGGGGAAGTGCCTGGTAGGGAGAAGAAACAGTAACTGCAAAGGCCCTGAGGCAGAAATGTGCCTGGAGAGTTGAGCCTGACCCTCTCTGTTCCTCTGAAGTTACCACTCAGGGCCCCGGCCTCTGTGGTCACTCCTCATACATTCCTAAGGTCTTTCTGGTCGAAGGGAACTAACCCAGGCAGAACCTTCAAGGCTGACTGAGGGCCTGGAAGAGATTTCTAGGCACAAGTTCTGGGAGGGCTCTGTGATTCAACTGCAGGGTTGAATAAGTCCTGAGGTTTTGCCAAGCTTTTAACAAATGCACAAGGAATTTGCAAGAATGCAACACATTCATTCCTGGACCATGCTCCAGAGCTGCTTAATCAGAATCTCTGAGGTCTGTGCCGGGGAATGTGCATTTCTAAGAGCCTCTAGGCATGTGGGAGCATCTTTACCATATATTCCATCCCATATCGATTTCCATGATTTTTCTCTCTTATATCTTCTTCTAATTGACTAGAGTGGAGTCTGCCATCTTTCATCTTTCTCAGATGAATATTTTGAGTTTGTCTTGGGGCACCTTGTCCGTCATATCCTTCCAGGGAAATGAGGCATTCTGTAGGTAGTCAGCAGGGCTGTTCTGCTCCCAGACAGAAGGGGCTGATCTGAAAAAGGTGACATGGGGTGAGGGGAGATAGTTGGCATTTGCATGTCTTCTCCACACGCTCCATCCCCCCAGCCCCGTGCCCATGGGGAGTGCGGGGGCGTTTCTTAAGGATCTCATCCAGGTCAACACTGGGGCCACCTTCTGACCTTATAGGGACTCAGGTGATGTTTGTAGAAGTAAAGAACACATGAATGAATAAATGCGAGTTTTGACAGGGAAGGACAGGAACAGGAAGGTTGGGGGCTTGTAAATACCCTTTTCCTAGCACGTGGGAGAACCTTCCATTCTTTCAGAAGTGTTCCTTCCACCCCACCCATCTCCCTTCTCCACCCCCACCCCCAGAAGTGATGGTCCCCCCAGCTTACTCTGTTTTCTCCTCCACAACAGAGAGAACTAGAGTTTCGGGTGGGACGGGGGGTACTAACCTCCAGGCTTCTCGTGGTTCAGCTCCATTACCCTCCCACGCCTGACCACCCCCTCCTCAACGCACCGAGCCTAGAGCTAAGGTCAGTAGGAAGGATCCTTGAGGCTGCTCCTTCCCCGCTGTAAGACTTGGAGCTACTTCTGTGAACACGGAGCCTGTTTCCCCATCCTGGAAACGGGGCTGGGGACCTCTAGCGGGCAGGTCGGGGAGGGCTCGCAGCGCTGCAGCGGGCTGTAATTGGCCGGGTGCTCCCAGCGCACCTCCCCCTCATCCTCGGTCGCCGCGCACGCCACGCCCCTCCCCAGCTCGGCCGTCAGAATGGCGTTGCCGTGGCGACGTTTGCACAAAGGCCGGGCGGGCGCGCGGGCTGCGGGCTGTGGCCTGGAGACTCCGCGGGAGGGCGGCAGGGCGGAGGTCAGGGCTCTCGGCGGAGGACGAGGCGTGGGCTTCTTCCTCTGGCCAGGTGAGAGCGGCGCGCGAGGAGGCGGCGGGCGGAAACCTGGGCCGGAGGAGGCCAGCCCTGCGAGGTCAAGGGCGTTGGGGTAGGCAGGGGACCCGGCGGCACCCGAGTCCGAACTCTCTGATCCAGGCTCGGGTCGCCAGGAGCACCCCAGAAAAGGTGCCCCAACAGCAGCCGTTCCTTCCTAAGTGCAGCCCCTACCTCGCCCCCCAAGGGAGGCGGCACGGGAGCTTTAAGCCTCTCCTGGGCACCAGCTCTTGGATGTCCTGTGGGTATAGCTGGGATTAAGAGAGGAACCCCTGTTTCCCCTGATTTATGGACAACACCCACCCAATGGTCAGAGACACACACACACACACACCCGCCCCTTACCTGAACTCCCCTTCTTTAAGGAACTTTGAGGCCACTGTAAACCTCAAAAGAAAGTTTGCTCCTATAGCCCAATTCTGAGCCATCCAAAGTGGTCGGGGGAACGCAGATGACTGAAGCCCTTTTGCTCTTTCCTGTGGCTGGTGCTCCATGGCACTGAGTAAGAACGAATTCACAGAGCTCCACACATTCAAATTACTTTGACAGTGTTTTCACACAAGGAAGTGATGCACAGGGCAAAATGAAGGTGGAGAAATATTGTCCAATCCAAAAGCTAAAGAGATAGAATTTAGGTTTTCCAAAGAGTCATCTAAGCTAGATACTGACGGGAAAAATGAAAGGCAGTTAGTATCAAAGCTTCCTAGCCAGCTGGCTGTACTGACTTGCTTTGAGGTGTCCTTTGTATTTTCATTCACTCAGCAAGTGTTTCCCAAGCACCTACTATGTGTCAGGTTCTGCCCCCCCGCCGCCCCCTACCCTGGAGAAGGGGTAATGCACAGAACTGGCAGGAACTGCAAAGGGTCTGACATTTGACCCTGTTTGAAAGTTAGTAATTTAGCCTGCCCAGCTTATAGTTCCTGGCAGAAGACAAGAGACTCCTGGGCCAGAAACAAAGAACTTGATTACTCACAGCACAGCTGACATAACAGGCAGCCAGAGCTGCATATGCACATTGGTTCCTGTTGCCCTGAAAGTCCCTCGGGGTGGTGCAGAGCAGCCAGTGTGGATGCTATGCGCACAGTGGGTCTGTGTCCCAGGTAAGGAACTCCAAACTCAGGAAACTGCAATCTTTGAAAGGGGCTGCTAGCAAACCTGCCCAACTTTTGCCCCAGAAGGAGCCGTTATCTTTATTAGAAACATTACCTCTATCCTCCCAGGCTGTTTGCAATACAAGCATCCTCGGAAAGTGAGTGCAGGACAAAATCTTTCAATGCCTTTGCTCTGAAGATGGGTACAAACACAACATACCCATGAAGAATCGCTTCTGAACAAAATGAACACAGTTCTGGTTTTCCAGGAACATATATGTTAGTGAAAGAGAAACCAACAGCAAGCATAACTAAAGAAAGGCACAAGAACATGTCAGAGAATGATAAGTACAAGGAAGGAAACACAGCAGGGGAAAACTAGCAGGGGAATAACATGACTGAGGGTGCCTTTAGCCAGAGGGGTCAGGTGGTTTCCCCGAGGGGGGACGTCTGAGCAGAGAGAAGACCCCAGCCTTGGGGACATCTGGGGTGAGAGCTAAAAAACAAATATGCGCATGATCCAAGTTTAAGTTTTCGATTAGTGGCGTTTCCTGTGGTTTTCCTGCAGAAGAGACATTTCTTGGAAGTTTACATTTTAGCTTAATTAGACTTGAATGTGTTGTGTGCTAACATGGTCCTCTGCAATTGAAGATTAATAACTGAAGGCAGCAGAGCATGGTTATTTGGGAAGAGGATATATCTATTCCCCTGTATACATGACAGTGAACTTAATCAAATGTATTTCTCATTATCTGAAAGCATCAATATTTGTGGGACATCCACAGGCCTCAAAGTTTACAAATATAAATTATCCTGCTTATTTGTATTTCTCTTACCCCCAGGTAGGGTCTAGTCTTCCTTTCAGAGGATAGAATGCTGGTTTCAAGGACTTTCTTTTATTACATGTCCCAAGTGTCAGCAGACAGTGCAATTCCCCCACCCCTACTCTGCCCCACCAGCAGCAATGGAGGTTTGTACACTGGTTACATGCAAAGGCCCAGAGTTGTCACACACTTACTATTGTGTGACCTTAACTTCTCTGAGTCTCAGTTTCCTCATTTGTAAAGCGGGACAATACTGACACCTGCCTCGCAGGGTGGTTCTGAGGATGAAAAGAGGCCATGTGTGTAAAAGGATAGCCCAGTGCCTGACACTTAGTAGGGATTCAGTGATGGAATGATGATGGAGATGTTGATGGAAAGCAGAGCCAGACCGGAGACCCTCTACAGTCAGACCTAGATGATTTTTGTTTTTATCCACAGTCTAACAACTTCACACTTCAGTGACCTTTCAGTTGAAAAGAGACTTTGGGGACTTTCCTGGTAGCTCAGCAGTTAAGAATCCGCCTGCCAATGCAGGGGACACGGGTTCGAGCCCTGGTCCAGGAAGATCCCACATGCCTCGGAGCAACTAAGCCAGTGCACCACAACTACTGAGCCTGCACTCTAGAGCCCGCGAGCCACAACTAGGGCCCGTGTGCCGCAACTACTGAGCCCACGTGCTCCAACTACTGAAGCCTGCACATCTCCACAACAGGAGAAGCCACCGCAATGAGAAGCCTGCGCACTGTGCGGAAGAGTAGCCTCCGCTCGCTGCAACTAGAGAAAGCCCACATGCAGCAACGAACACCCAACACAGCCAAAAAAAAAAAAGGAAAAGAAAGAAAAGAGACTATCTTTGACATGGCACTGAGATGGATCAGAAGTGAAATATCATGTGAATTATCATCAACATTTTGGAACCAGCTGAAGTCACTGAAATTTTTATGTTTGAAAACACATGTATATATGGGCTTCCCTGGTGGCACAGTGGTTGAGAGTCCGCCTGCCAATGCAGGGGACACGGGTTCGTGCCCCGGTCTGGGAGGATCCCACATGCCGCGGAGCGGCTGGGCCCGTGAGCCATGGCCTCTGAGCCTGTGCATCCGGAGCCTGTGCTCCGCAACGGGAGAGGCCAAAACAGTAATAGGCCCACGTAACGCAAAAAAAATAAATAATAATAATAAATAAATAAAAATTAAAAAAATAAAAAACATGTATAGGGCTTCCCTGGTGGCGCAGTGGTTGAGAATCTGCCTTCTAATACAGGGGACATGGGTTCGAGCCCTGGTCTGGGAAGATCCCACGTGCCGCGGAGCAACTAGGCCCGCGAGCCACAACTAATGAGAGTGCGCATCTGGAGCCTGTGCTCCACAACATGAGAGGCCGCGATAGTGAGAGGCCCACGCACCGCGATGAAGAGTGGCCCCCGCTTGCCACAACTAGAGAAAGCCCTCGCACAGAAACGAAGACCCAACACAGCCAAAAATAAATAAATAAATTTTAAAAACATGTTTAGGATTTACTTTGAAATGCATTAAAATATAAAATGTATAGATGGGTAGATATGTGATAAAGCAAATAGAGCAAAATGTTGATTGTAGAATCTGGGTGGTGGTTCTATAGAAGTTCACCATCCACTTCTTTCTACTTTTCTGTGTGTTTGACACTTTCCTAATAAAATGCCAGCAAAAGATACGTACAGAGTCTTGACCGTACAGCCAAGCTATAATCTTGATATTTTGTCTTTGGAAATCATTTTTTTTTCAACCTAAATATATGAAGGAATGCGGTGACTTAAAAAGAAAGTATCTTCTAATGCCCATTTCCTTGATGACTGACTCTTCCACACTTTAAGAGCTCTGTAGAAGTTGGAGTTTCTTGAGTCAAAGTTCAGAAGCCCAAGATTAATAACAGTCGCAATCACAGTAGGACAAATGGGTGTTTAGTGTAGCAATCACCATTCTAGATGCTTCACATTTAATCCTCACAAAACTCTTTGGGATACAGAGTATTATTAGCCCCATTTTACAGATGAGGAAACAGAGGCATAGAGAGAGAATAAGTAACTCACCCAGAGTCACAGAGCTAGTAAGTGGTGGGTTAGTAACACTGAGTACTTGATTCTGTCAGATAACTAACCCCAAACTAAGCTTAATGGGAGGTGGAGAGCGGTTATCAGTGGAATTCAGATTTGTTTGTTTGTTTTTTTTTTTTGCTATTGCTTGTTTGTGCTCTGAATTACATAAAGGATGTCCTCTTGTGATCAGAAGCAAGCTCATCTATGCCGGCTATCACTGTTAAAAGGACAGTCTTAAAAATGTGCAGAATTATCATTGTGATCATTGTTAAATCCAGCTATCCACTCCTACCTCTGCTGACTTCTCCTGTGGACATTATGGTGTATTCCATTCATTCTAAATATGACATTGAATAATTAGAGGACTGTATTTTTCTAACAAAATTGTTTTCTGAAAACCTTTTATAGGGAAAGCAGAGAATATGAAAGCCTATCTAAAGAGTGCAGAAGGCTATTTTGTCCTGAATAAAAGCACTACGATTGGAAGGCATGAAAATTCAGACCTTGTTTTAGAGGTAAGACCTCTTCCTAGCCAGTCCCCGACCCTCCCTACCCCTCACACCACCAAAAGTCCTTACTGTTCTGTGGACTCCAGTCTCTTGTAAAGCACAGCCTCTGGCTAACAGTCCCAGCCTTCCTCGGTGTGCCACCAATAACCATTCCCCGCATGTGCTGGGTCTCCCTGGCACATGTGGTAAGAATGAGCACAGTGCAAAGTGCGATGGGCCCTGTGTCCTTTGCTGACTGTGTGTGCAGTGTCCCACCCTGATGGCGCGGTTTGGAAGGTGGGGGTAGAGCTGATGCTTGACCTTCACCTGCTCTGCGTCTGGCAGCCACGGCCACCTGAAGGGCCCAGCTTGAGCAATGGCCTCTCGCCCTTTCCAGAGCTTCTGGAGACTATGGGCCCCTCAGAGCCGTCCCCCGCCCCCGTACCTCCAAGTAGTAAATCAGGGTAAGCCCTGGGCGTGGCCTCAGCGCTCTCTCACTTCATTTCATTCCATTCTCTGAATTAGCTGTGGCTTGGTCCACAGTCCCAGCTCATTGACAGCCAAGGAAGTTGGAAGAAATTGTAAGTAAGGAATTATAAAAACAGTGGCTTTGAGCCTTTTACAATTTTGAAAGGGATTAAAATATTGAAGCAGAAAGAGAAATGCAATGGAATCCCTTTAGGACTGTGAAAGGCAGACCACTCTCAGACTTCACTCAACAGAGTTTTTTAAACTTTATTTTGAAATAATTATAGATGCACAAATGGTAGAGAGAATGGCACGAAGCATGTGTGGAGTCCTGTGCCATTTTACCACGTGTGGATTTGGGTGTGGCCATCAGGATATAGGAGTATTCCATCATCAGGGATGTCCCTTGTGATGCTCCTTTTATAGTCACAATTCCTCCTCCCACCATCGTCCCCACGCTCCGAAAACCACTAATCTATTCTCCGTCTCTATAATTTTCATCATTTATGTATGACCTTTGCGATTGATTTTTTTTTTTTTTTTTTTTTTAGTCAGTGTAATGCCCTTGACATCCATTTAGGTTATTAGATTGTTCTTTTATTGCTGAGTAATAGTCCACGGTATGGACGTATCACCTATGTTTAACCATTCACTTTTTGAAGGACATTTTGTTTCCATTTGGGGCTATTACAAATAAATGTACTATAAACATTTGTATACAGGTTTTTGTGTGAACATAAGTTTTTATTTCTCTGTGATAAATGCTCAGGAGTATGATTGCATGGATTAACATATGTGTTTATATATATTCGGTTGGTAAAGAAACTGCCAGACTTATCCAGCATGGCTGTACCATTTTTCGTTTCCACCAGCAATGTATGAGACACATCCTCACCAGCAATTAGCATAAACACTGTTTTTCATTTTATCTGTTTTAGTAAGTGTGTAGTGGTATCTCATCATAGTCTTAACTTGCATTTCCCAAATCGATAGTGATGTTAAATATCTTTTCATGTACGTGTTTGCCTTCTGCATATCCTCTTCAGTGAAATATCTCTTCATATCTTTTAAGTGTCTCTAATCGAATTGTTAATTTTTTTACCATTGAGTTTTGAGAATTCTTTATGTATTTTACATATGAGTCCCTTGTCAGATAGATGGTTTGCAAATATTTTCTCCCATCCGTAGCTTGTCTTTTCATTCTCTTAGCAGAGTATTTCACAGAGCAAAAGCTTCAACTTTTGATGAAGTCCAGGTAGTTATTTTTTCTTTTATAGATCATGCTTTTAGTGTCATGTCTAAGAACATGCCACAAGGTCCCTGACCCTGAGGATTTTCTCTTATGTTTTCTTCTAAGTGTTTTATAGTTTTATGTTTAAATCTATGAACCATTTTGGGTTCACTGTCGTTTATGATGTGAGATTTAGGTCAAAGTTCATTTTTCTTCCATGTGGATATTTAGTTGTCCCAGAACCATTTGTTGAAAAGACTATCCTTTCTCCATTGAATTGCTTTTGCAAGTTTGTCAAAAATAATCTGGCCATACTTTCTATGGGGGCTACTTCTTAGTTCCCTATTATGTTTCATGGATCTATTTGTCATAATGGATCTACCATTATGAGATAGCCTTGATTACTGTCGCTATGTAAGTCTTAAATCAGGTAGAGTGATTCCTCCCACTTTTCTTTAAAAAAAGTTTTTAACCTATTCTAGTTCCTTTGCCTTTCCATTTACATTTTAGTGTAAGCCTGTCTGTATATACAAAATATCATGCTGTAATTTTGATTGGAATTGTGTTTAATCGTATATATCAATGTGAGAATAGTTGATATACTCCTACATTGTCTTCCAATTCATGAACATGGTATATTTCTCCATTTATTCAGTGTCTCTCATGAGTGTTTTGTAGTTTTCAGCATACGAGTCCTGAACATGTTTTGTTAGATTTACACTTAAGTATATCTCTCTTTTTTTTTTTGAGTGATTGTAAATGGTATTATATTTTTAATCTTGGTGTCCACATGTTCATTGACAGTATATAGAAATACAGTTGATTTTTGTATGCTTCTTGGTATCTTGCAACCTTAACTGCACTTTCTTATATAAGGGCTTTTGTAGATTTCTTGGGATTTTATACATAAACAATCATGTCATCTGCAAATAAGAACAAGTTTATTTCTCCTTTCAGAAAAGGAGATCTGAATGCCTTGAATCTTCTTTTCCTTGCTTTATTTCCCTGGTTAAGACTTCCAGGACTCTGCTGAACAAGAGCAGTGTATAAATCCTTATATTCGCTTGTTCCTGACCTTACGGGAAAGCAGTCAGTCTTTCAGGTTAAGTATGAGGTTAGCTGTAGGGTATTTATACATGTTCTTACAAAGTGAGAAATTTCCCCCTTTATTCCTAGTTTTCTGAGAATGTTTATTGTAAACGCAACAGATTTAAAGATAACTCCATGAACCTCCCCATGAGATTCTCCTCCATGATATGGTCTCCCTTCAAGGACACAGAACATCTGTGCAGTGTGCAAAGTGGGAGGAAAAAGAAGAAGAAGAAGAACTGTCGTTTCTTCTTTATCCTAAGAAGGCATAGATTTGGGGTCGTTTTATTTCCTGTCTGGCTAAAGTAGAGACAGAGATCTCTGTTTTGAACCTGACTATGATATTAGAAAACTGTAGTAATTTTTGAAAGCACAGGCTTTGGAGATAGACAGAGCTGGGTTTGAATCTCATTAGGCTACTTTGTGGCTGAGTGACTTCAACCAAATTACTTAATCACTCTGAGCTCCTTTTCCCTGTCTGTAAACCTCTTACCTCACAGGGTTATTCTGAGGATTAAGTGAGAAATGCATATAAAGAGCCTGGCATGTGGTGCTCAGTGAATGACACAATGATCATTCTTATGGTCTCCTAAAACAGAGACTGAGAAGAATCCTCAGAGGTGCACAGGGTTGAGATGAGGATCCACTGACATTAATAAGCCATTTGGAAAAGGGAACTAATGAGGACAGTTATTAACGAGACAGAAATTGAGTTGCATTCATTGTATAGAAATAATTGACTGCTTACTGCTCCTCGGACTTAGCTTAAGAAATACATCACTAGGCTTCCCTGGTGGCGAAGTGGTTGAGAGTCCGCCTGCTGATGCAAGGGACACGGGTTCGTGCCCGGTCCGGGAATATCCCACATGCCGCGGAGCGGCTGGGCCTGTGAGCCATGGCCGCTGAGCCAGGGTGTCCGGAGCCTGAGATCCGCAACGGGAGTCCACAACAGTGAGAGGCCCGTGTACTGCCAAAAAAAAAAAAAAAAAAAAAAAAAGAAATTCAGGGATTTATATTACTAAAAAGTCATCCTTGCAATTACCCAGAGGTTACATCTAGCAAATAAAAAAGATTGTTCTATTTGCCTGGATCAATCCTAAAGAATAGGCAGTCATGCTGCTAAAGATTTCTACTCATCAGCAAGGCTGACATGTTGTTTTGACTATTGGTATCGTAGTATTTCGACATCATTTACTCTTTCCGATAATGGAAGGTAGTTACATGCTTCTTGTTTTTAAAAATTGGGAGAAAGGAAAATATGAGGAAGAAAATAAAAGTCACTTGTAATCATTTGGCTCAGGGAAAAATCAATATTGATATTTGCAGGGTTTTACCCTCCAGACTTTTTTCTATATCCTGTAAGGAGTTTGGTTCCCTAAGGCAATAGGAAGCCTGTTTATAGCCAGGCTAGTGAGAACTGTTTATAGTCAACAGTGATAACTGTTTTTATCACTCATTCATTGCACAGTATTTACCCAGAGCCTCAGCACCAAGCCAAGCCTAGGGGTACAGTGATGGCAGAACTGGACATGGTCCCTGCCATCAGGAAGCTGCCAGGAGAGAGAGAAATAAGTCAAATGATCCCACAAAGGTGTGACTAATTCCATTCCAACATTGGGGCTGTAAAGGAAAGGAATATGGAAGACAAGGAGGACTTAACTAGACAAAAGGAGAAGGGAATGGCATGTGCAAGGGCCCTGGGGTGGAAGAGCATATTGTGAATCCAAGGGACTGAGAGAAAACCAGGGCATCCAGAAGTCACAGTGGGAAGGAGGAGGGCTAAGGGACAAGTCAGCCTCCTTCATGTCACCATAAGGGTTTTGATCTTTATCTGAAAAGCAGTGGGAAGAAGGCTTGAAGGATTGTAAACAAGGGGGAGACCTGCCAGTGAACATCCCAGCTGCTGTGTGCAGATGAGCCATCAGGAGCTCTATTCACAATCTCCCCTCTCCCATTTTACATGGCTCAAAAGCCTCAGCCTTGCTCATTTCACAGCTAAACCTTGCAAGTTATAATTTATATGATTTGATGTGCCTTGTAAACTGTAATTTTTAGAGTTGGATGTGGCTGTTATTTAAACTCTGCTGAGAAAGGGACTCAGTTCTTCCAGAATGAAGAAACACCAAAGCCAGTGGTTGTTGGATTTTCCGTATGTTTAAGAGTGGTTGTTCAACATGAACTCCTAGGCATTCTGACCCAGTGGGTTGGGGTAAGGCCCAGGAATCTTCACATTTATATGCTCCCCAGGTTCAGGTGGGGGGAATGGAGTCCCCTGGAGTTGGCTCCAGGACCACACTTTGAGAACCCCACCATCAGTGCTCCCTCCCTCTCCCTTCTTGATCAGCAGAACTCCTGCTTGTGTGTGTGTGTGTGTGTGTGTGTGTGTGTGTGTGTATTCTTTCAATAAACTTTGTTTTGAGGAAAAGAGAAGCGAAGGGTAAACAATGAAGGGCTGACTGACCCTACCCCCTCCCCAGGGACTCCCCCAGTCCCACCCTGGGGAAGTCCCAGGATCCCTAGAAGACTGAGCTCTAGGACAGCCCAAGTCAGCGCAGGGCTGCAGCTACGAGGGTGGAGATGGAAGAGAAAAAGAAAGAACCGACATGACAAGGGGATGAAATGCTGGTGTCCACCCCTCACCCTCGGTGGTCAGTGTCCTGCCAGTCATCTCCTTTCTCATGGGTGGAGCCATCTCTCCAGCCTGTGTCAGCCCTTCTAGCGTGGGATCTGAGGGTCGTGAAGCCAGACTGATCTCATACACACACCCCAGATCCCATCCAGCCGGATGACTCTCGTCCCTTTTCCTGGCCCCTGCCAGTTCTGGGCTGCCTCTCAGAAAAGAACCAGAGCCTACACCATAGTCTTGTTTATTATTATTAAACAAGGCTGCTGGGATTCTCCTATTATTTGCATCATTTCACGGACGTGCAGGTATGTCTGCTCTGTCAAAGGACACATACAGCTGTAACTCTGATGGGCATGGCCAAATTGTCCACCAGAGGTTTCCGGATGTGGTGTCCTGCCAACAGTGGACGCCCGTCTCCCACTCCCTCCCCAGCCTAGGGTGCTGACCCCCCATTGGATCTTCACTGATCTACGGGGTGAAGTATGGTACCTGTGTCATTTTACTTCACATTTCTCTTATTCTAAGCGAACACCTGCATTTTGAGACATAAGGTAACAGGTGGACTCTCTGTGGGGAAATCCACGGAATGAAACAGGCCTGGGAGGGTGCACTTGCTGGCTCCCCATCTGCATCGCACTTGTCCTCCTGCCTGGGTCGTGCTCCCATCCTCCCCCCTCCCCCCCACCTCACCCCTGGCTTCTCCCCAAGTGCTCCTTGCTCTGGGGGTTCACCTGTTTGGTCTCACCAGTCCTCAGGGAATGTTTTGTCCCCTGTTTGGGAACTGGCGGCTGATTTCATTGGTCAGTACCCAGCACAGCAATTGATGGGACTAGTTTCTCACCAGCAGATGGAGGGCTTCCAAGAGGAAAAAGTTCAGAGGAAAGGGCTAGATCGTGATCTCATTTTTCTCATTTTTTTTTATTGTGGTAAGATATGCATAACATAAAATTTACCATCTTAACCACTTTTATTAAGTGTGCAGTTCAGTGGCATTAAATATATTCACACTGTTGTGCAGCCATCACCCCCATCCATCTCCAGAACTCTTTGAATCTTGCAGAACTGAAACTGCACCCATGAAACAACAACTCCCCTTGTCCCCCCATCCCAGCCCCCAGCAACCACCATTCTGCTTTCTGTCTCTATGACCTTGGCTACTCTGGGTATCTCATATAAGTAGAATCATAACAGTATTTGTCTTTTCATGACTGGCTTCTTTCACTGAGTATAATATCCTTTCACTGAGTATAATGTCCATGTTCATCCATGCTGTAGCATGTGTCCGAATTTCCTTCCTTTTTTGAGGCTGAATAATATTCCATTGTGTGGATTCACCACATTTTGTTTATTCATTCATCTAGTGATGGACACTTGGGTTGTTTCCACCTTTTGGCTCTTGCAAACAATGCTATGAACATGGGTGTATAAATATCTCTTCAAGGCCCTGCTTTCAGTTCTTTGGGATATATACCCAAAAGTAGACTTGCTGGATCATATGATAATTTTATTTTTAATTGTTTGAGGAACTGCCATGCTGTTTTCCATAGTGGCTGCACCAAGTTACATTCTCACAACAGGGCACAAGGGTTTCCCTTTCCCTGCGTCCTCACCAACACTTGTGATTTCCCTTTTTTTTTTATAGTAGCCATTCTGATGGATGTGAGATGAAAGAAAGATCATAATCTTTTGAATAGCATACATAATACAAACAGCTACAGCATAGATTTCTGGACTACTTACTGTATCTCACATGGCTTTATACATCATCTATGTATGTTCTGTATATATATTTATAGAATTATATCCACAAAACAAATCCTGTGCGGGTGAGAACTACTATTATCATTATTATCCACATTTGATGACATGGACATGGGACTCAGAAAGGTTAAGGAACTGGCCCAAATCACACAGCTAGACGGGGGAGGTGGGGCTGAGTTTCAGACTGAGCTGACTCAAGCTTCTAAAAACAGAAGCTTCACTTTTTGAGTGTAAATTTAGCTTTGGGAACATCTAATATCTAAATTGGAAATTCTCAGTTAACTGAGATAACAAGATAATTGAGTAAGCTAGGGAAATTCCACCCTGTGGAATCGAGAATGGGGGTTGTCAGTGAAATGTGAGATGAATGTTCTTGTGATCCTCATTCATGCAACAGACTGAGGTGGTGCCATCTAGGGGGGGATTTGGGTAAAGAGGAAACGTTGACCTGGTGCTTTCCCAGGAAGAGGAGCATTGGGGCTGTTAAGTGGGGGCCCAGCAAGAAACACCACTTATCTCTCCAATCCAGCCAGAGTAAGTTCTCTGCTTATAAGGACTGGTGGAGTTCAATTAGTCCCATCTGGATAACCCAGGATAGTCTCCCACTTTTTAAAAAATTTTTAAAAAGTTTTTGGCTCGGTTTGGTCTTCGTTGCTGAGCACAGGCTTTCTCTAGTTGCAGCGAGCGAGGGTTACTCTTTGTTGCGGTGCACGGGCTTCTCATTGCAGTGGCTTCTCTTGTTGTGGAGCACGGGCTCTAGGCACGCAGATTCAGTAGTTGTGGCACGTGGGCTCAGTAGTTGTGGCTCGTGGGCTCTGGAGCGCAGGCTCGGTAGTTGTGGCACACGGGCTTCGTTGCTCCATGGCATGTGGGATCTTCCCGGACCAGGGCTCGAACCCGTGTCCCTTGCATTGGCAGGCGGATTCTTAACCACTGCAACACCAGAGAAGTCCTTACTCTCCCTCTTTTAAGAGCACTGATTAGTAACCTTGACATCGTCACAGTCCCTTTGGCCACGTCATGGAGCATAGTCCCAGGTTCTGGGGATCAGGGCATGGGTATCCTTGGGAGACCATTCTGCCCACCACATTAATACTACCACCTGACTGGACCGTTGCTTTGGGACTGGTCTGAGAGCTTTCTGGAAGAATCAGTAGGATCAATGCCACAGGCCACGGAGAAAGATGGATGGATGAGCTGGCAGGTGATAATACCGTTACCAAGAGGGCAGGAAGCAGGACTGGTTGAGTGAGCACCTCAACATCCCGGAAGCAGCCAGGCAGTTTGGGGCCTGGAGATGAACCAGGGGTTGGAAATACACACCTGCGAATCGAGGGGGTGGCACAGTGGCCCCAGCCCATGGACAGAGTGTGGAGGGAACGGACATCTGAGGGGAGAGGGACCTGGCGTGGAGACCTGGAAGCAGTCAGAGAGGTGAGGGAGCCAGAGAGCTGCTGCCAGGCTGAGGGTTTTCATCACAGAGACAGCTTGCTTTGTGCCAGGTACTGTTCTGGGCACTTTCGAGTGTATTAACTCATTTCATCCTTAGGAGGTTAGTGTTGTTTGCCCCACTTTACAGATGAGGACGTTGAGGCACAGATAGGCTGAGTATCCTGCCTGAGGTCACAGAGGGAGGCTGGGGCACTGGGCACCACGCTCGGGCAGTCTGATTTCAGGACCAGCCTCTCCTGAGGCCTTGCCGGTCCACAGGGCTCTCCCGGGGAGACCGGGGAGGAAGGATCCAGCTGACGGGGAAGCAGAGAAGCTTCTTCTTTCCTTCCACTCCCAGACTCGTCGTCTCACCAGCGCCTGGCCGTTTCCTCATATCCTTATTCTTTTGAAAACCCCATTTTTTTTTTTTTTACTATTTCTGCACTACATCCCTTTCCTGAGGCAGTGGGGGGATGGGGCTGGGGGATGGGATAGCCTAGAACCAAAAGGTTAAAAGAAATAGATAAAACACACACACACACACACAAGTTAATTTCGAAAATGTTATCCCACTCCTTTGAACATGTCACCAAGGAGTACCTTTTGTTGATCCTACAAAGCCCAGCTTACCAAACTCATTTTTGCTGCTCAGGGAGCAACCAAAGAGAAGCAAAGAACAATGCCCCAGGCTGCACAGCTGGAAGGTAGCAGAGGTGGGACTTGAACTCAAGGCTTTCTAACTCCAGAGCCCATCCTCTTGCTCATAATAGAGAACATTTCCCATTTGCCCTATGTTCTCTTCTAAGTGCTTTAGTATGTATTATATCATTTATACGTCACCAGTAACTTATAAGACTGTCCTTTTGTTACCTTACAGATGAGGAAGCTGAGGTATCACTTGCCCAAGGTCACCCTGCTAGGAAGTAGGAGAGCTGGACTCGAGCCCAGTCTAATAACCACCACGTTGCCCTGCTCCCCCAACCCCTGAACCACCAGGCCACGTGCCTCTCTCTGACAACTGTGTCACATGTCACAGGGAGGCCGAGAGCCCGAGGAGGCCCCCGAGGGCAATGGCAGTGGGTTGAGGACCCAGCGGGAGAGGAACCTCTTGAAGCCATTTGACAATAAAGGAAAGGAAGGGGGAAGGGGCGGCGTTTCCAGGCCGAGGGGGTGGTGAGCACGTCCACAGGTTAGACGGAAGTTACACTGTCAAGGTGAGGATGCAGAAGAGGAGATGGTTGAGGAGAGGGACCAGAGCAGGGTGGGATGAAGGCAGGACCACCCGGAGGCCCTTGGCAGCTAAGAGAAGCCTGGAAGGTCCCATCTAAGAGCTTCTCCCTGCCTGGGAAGTCCAGGTCCTGGCAGGGAGCTGAAGGCACATTCACAGGGGTGTGGAGTGATGGAGGGGAGTTTCCTGAAGGGACTCCATAGGGAGTGGGCAGGGCTCAGAGAAACCACAAAGGATAGTGCAGGGCCCAGAGCTAGTATGAGTGAGGACTGTTCCCACCCCCAGATCTGAGGGGTGAGGGGCAGGGGCATTTGCTGGGACCCGGAGACCCCGAGGGCTTGGTAGAGTCCTCTGAGGGAAGTTGTGTGGCCCCAGAGAATGGAAGCCAGGGGAGTAAGTACCCCAAGCTCTCTCCTCCCTGCTCTGATCTCTATCCCCCCCATTGGCCAAACCCAACCAGAAACCAGACACAAGGAGCCCATCAGCCCATGGATGTAGCCGCACAGGTGGGCCTGCTGGGCAGAGGGCGCCGTGGAAAGGGATGGAGGAGGGTCGGGAGAAGCAGACGGAGGATGGGGGCAGGTGCAGGAGGTGAAGACCTAGGAGGCTGTTGTCAAAGTAGAATGAAAAGCCTGAGAGCAGGGACCTGCTGGCTGGGGGGCCCAAAGGGCACTGGGCCAGCCTCAGGACAGAAGTGTGAGGGTGGCAGGAGGGTTTGGGGGCCGGGATGGACTTGAAGGAGCTGGTGAGCTTGAGCAGGGCCCAGGCTGGGTGAACATAGGGCATTACCCATAGGGAGCAAACAAGGAGCAAAGGCTACGTGACTCAAGGAGAGGAAGAGACAGAGGATAAGGAAGGCCGGGAGTGGGAGGTTATGGTCTGAGATGGGGCTTCCCAATGCCAGGTGATGCAAGGTTGAAACCTAGCTCCAAAGGACGGTTCCAGGTACACGTCGAACCTCAGCGACAATGTCAGTGAACCTCAGGGCAACGTCATAACTAAGTCAGCTTCCCGAGGAGGCTTCCTTAAAGCACAGGGGTCATCAGAGCAGATGGTCATTGTTAATAGAAGTTTAAACGTCTCAATATTTTATGGACTCACTATATACTTTTTAAAGACATTTTAAATGCAGGAGCCTCAAAAAATGCACTTGTTTTCTATATTAGGTCCTGCCTGTCTCCTCTCTCATTATTAAATCACTCTCTACTCTGAAAATCACAGGGTACAAATCAAAGGTACAAGTTTTGGAATTAGACTTGGGTTCAAACCCTGACATTGCCCTGTGCCAGCATCCTGATGTTGAGTGAGTCCCTTCATCTTAGCCATTTTTTAAATCGTGGTAAAATACCTATAAATTTTACTGTCTTAACCACTTTTAAGTGTACAGGTCAGTAGTTGTAAGTTATTCACATTGTTGTGCAACCAGCCTCAGAATTTTTCATCTTGCAAAACTGAAACTGTACCCATTAAACAACAACTCCCCGTTTCCCCTTCCCCAGCTCCTGGCAACCCCCGTTCTATTTTGTTTCTATGAGCCTGACTACTCTATGTACCTCACATAGTGGAATCATACAAAATTTGCCTTTTTGTGACACTTATTTCACATCATGTCCTCACGGTTCATCCATGTTGTAGCATGTGTCAGAATTTCCTTCCTCCTACACTGAATAATATTCCACTGTATGGATGGACCACATTTTGCTTATCCAATCATCGGTCAGTGGGCACTTGGGTGGCTTCCACCTTTTGGCAATTGTGAATAATGCTACTATAAACATGAGTGTACAAATAACTCTTTAAGTTCCTGCTTTCAATTCTTTGGGGTATATACCCAGAAGTGGACTTGCTGGATCATATGATAATTTTATTCTAAATTGTTTGAGAAGCCGCTCTACTGTTTTTCATATCAGCTGCACCATTTTACATTCTCAGCGGTGCATAAGTGTTCCCCTACTCTACATCCTTGCCAACACTTGTTATTTTCTGTTGCTGTTTGTTTGTTTTTGATAGTAGCCATCCTAATGGGTATGAGGGGGTATCTCACTGTGGTTTTGATTTGAATTTCCCTAATGACTAGTAGTGTTGAGCACTTTTTATATGCTTGTTGGACATTTGTATATCTTCTTTGGAGAAATGTCTATTCCAGTTCTTTACCCATATTTGATCAGGTTACTTGGGGGTTGTTTTTTGTTGTTGTTGTTGAGTTATAGTTCTCTATATATTCTTCATATTAACCCTTTTTCAGAATTGTGATTTGCAACTATTTTCTCCCATTCTCTAGATGGCCTTTCACCCTGTTTATTGTGTCCTTTGATTCACAGAAGTTTTAATTTTTGATATAGTTGAATTTATCTATTTTTACTTTTGCTGCCTATGCTTTTGGTATCATATCCAAAAAAGCATTGCCAAATCCAGTGTCATAAAGCTTTCCTCCTGTGTTTTCCTCTAAAAGTTTTATAGTTTTAGACTACGTTTAAGTCTTTGATCCACTTTGAGTTAATTTTTATACATGGTGTAAGGTAAGAGTTCAACTTAATTCTTTTGCAGTCTTTCCCGGCATCATTTGTTGAAAATACTGTTCTTTCCCCATTGAATAATCTTGGCACCCTTGTCAAAAATCATTGGACCATATATGCAAAGTTTTATTTCTGTGCTCTCTATTCTATTCTATTGGCCTATGTGCCTGACCTTATGTCAGTATCACACTGTTTTGATTACTGTACCTTTGTATGCAGTAAGTTTTGAAATCAGGAAGTGTGGGACCTCCAGCTTTGCTTTTCTTTCTCAAGATTCTTTTGGCTATTTGGGGTCCACTGAGATTCCATATGAATTTTAGGATGGATTTTTCTATTTCTGCCAAAACTGCTGTTGGGATTCTGAATCTGTAGATCCTGCTGTGTAGTAATGACATCTTCACAATATTAAGTCTTCCAACCCATGAATACAGGGTGTCTTTCCATTTATTTGTGTCTTTAATTTCTTTCAGCAGCACTTTGTAGTTTTCAGTGTACACATCTTTTACCACCTTGGTTAAATTTATCCCAAAATATGTTATTCATTTTGATGCTATTGTAAATGAAATTATTTTCTTAACTTCCTTTTCAGATTGTTCATTGTGAGCATATAGAAACACAACTGATGTTTGTGTGTTGATTTTGTGTCCTACGATTTTGCTAGCGAATGTTATTTATTGGTTCTAAGAGGGTTGTGGTTTTTCATGGACTCTTTAGGATTTTGTACATGTAAGCTCATGTTGCCTGTGAACAGAGATAATTTTACTTCTTCCTTTCGAATTTGGATGCCTTTATTTCTTTTTCTTGCCTAATTGCTCTGGCTAGGACTTCCAGTACTTTGTTGAATAGAAGTGGCAAAAGCAGGTATCCTTATCTTATTCTTGAAATTAGAGGAAAAGCTTTCAGTCTTTCACCTTTGAGTATGATGCTACCTGTGGGCCTTTCATATTTGACCTTTATTATGTTGAGGTAATTTCCCTCTATCCCCTGTTTGTTGAGTGCTTTTATCATGAAAGAGTGTTGCATTTTGTCAAATGCTTTTTGTACATCAATCGAGATGATCATTTTTTTTCTTCTTTCTGTTAATGTGATGTATTACGTGGATTAATTTTCATATGTTGAACCATCAAGTCTGCATTCCAAGAATAAATCCCACTTGGTCATAGTGTATGATCCTTTTAATGTGCTGTTGAATTCGGTTTCCTCCTATTTTGTTGAGGATTGTGGTATCAGTGTTCATAAGAGATATTGGTCTGTAGTTTTCTTGTAGTGTCTTTGTCTGGGCTTGGTATCAATGTAATGCTGTCCTCTCACTTCACCTTTTGAGTCCCAGCTTCTTCATCTCTAAGATGGAGATAATAATAGAGTCCCTGTTTAGGGCTGTCATGCAGATTAAATGATAAAAATGCACACAAAATGCTTCAGCAGGGCCCAGTTCACAGGAAGCCCTCAAAACATGTTAGATGATGATAAGGATAATAATAAAAATAATAATAAATAAATAACAGTTCATCTCATAGTTGGACAGCTGAGTAGGATGGAGCTTATACAGTCAGTCTGTATTAGCAGCAGGGCATCTGTCCAGTAGTAGCATTTAGCAATTTTCCAAGTAAAGGGAGCGAGTGATATTATAGGGCCGAACTAGGAAGCTGTCTCCTGGCCTAACATGTGGTAGAGGCTCACCCAAATTTGTGGAGTCATTTAAAACTTCCTGCTTGCTTTGATTTCTTAATAATGGCTAGACAGTTTTTGAGGAACTGAAAGCAGTGAAGCCTGGGAAGAGAAAAACAAAATGTAACACACAGAATTTCTCTCATTCATGGGTTATCAAAGGTTCAAAGGACACAGAGATCAATGGCAATGGTGATGAAGATGATGTGGGTGACATTTTCCAAAGAACTAATGTGTTTTCATTTTTTTAATACTTTATTTTTTTGAACAGTTTTAGGTTTACAGGAATTTTAGCAGAGAATACAGAGAGTTCCCATATATCCACCCCTCCAATACACACAGTTTCCCCTATTATTAACATCATGCATTAGTGCGGTACATTCGTTACAACTGATGAACCAATATTGATATGCTATTATTAACTAAGTCCATAGTTTACATTAGGGTTCACTCTTTGCGTTGTATGTTCTTTCGTTTTGACAAATGTATAGTGACAAGTATCCACCATTACAGTATCATAAAAAATATTTTCACTGCCGTAAAATCCCCTGTGCCCCTCCTCTTCATCCTGAGCCCCAGAGCCCCTGTGCCCCTGGCAAGCACTGATCTTTTACTCTCCTTATAGTTTTACTTTTTCCAGAATTTCATACAGTTGGAATCATACGGTATGTAACCTTTTCAGACTAGGTTCTTTCACTAAGCAATATGCATTTAAGATTCCTCCATGTCTTTTTTGTTATTTGATAACTCATTTATTTTTATCACTAGTATTTCATTGTATGGATGTACCACAATTTGTTTATCCATTTACCTTTTAAAGGACATCTTGGTTGCTTCCAGCTTTTGGCAGTTATGAAGAAAGATGCTGTAAGCATGTTTCCAAAATAAATGAGTCTTCATGGATATAGAGAACAGACTGTGGTTGCCAAGGGGGAGGGGGTTGAGGGAGAGATGGAGTGGGGGTTGAGGTTAGCAGATGTGAGCTGTTATATCCAGGATGGAGAAACAACAAGGTCCTACTGTATAGCACAGGGAACTATATTCAATATCCTGTGATAAAGCATAATGGAAAAGAATATTTTAAAAAGAATGTATATATATGTATAACTGAATCACTTTGCTGTACAGCAGAAATTAATACAACATTGTATATCAACTACATTTCAATAAAATAAATAAATAAACAATATAAATGAGTCTTAAAAATCAACAATAAGAAACCAAACAACCCAACTTAAAAATGGGCAAAAGAGCTCAACAGACACCTCACCAAAGAAAATCTACAGATGTCAAATAAGCATATGAAAAGATGTTAAACATCATATATCATTAAGAAATTTCAAATAAACATGAAATATCTCTTCATTTATTTAGACTACTTTGATTTCTTTCATCAACATTTTGTAGTTTTCTTCATATACCTCTTCATATAGCTAAGTATTTTGTTAGATTTATTCCTAAGTACTTCATTTTTTTTTTTTTTGGTGCTAATGTAAATGGTGTTGTGTTTTTAATTTCAAATTCCACTTGTTCATTGTTGGTATATAGGAAAGCAATTGACTTTTGTATATTAATCATGTATTCTGCAACCTGGGTACAATTGCTCATTAGTTCCAGGAGGGCTTTCTGTCGGTTCTTTGGGATTTTCTGCATAGACAATCATGCCATCTGCAAAATGGGCAAAAGATCTGAACAAACACCTCACCAAAGAAGATTTCTTTTTCCTTCCCAATCTATCTTTTATTCTCTTTTCTTGCCTTGTTGCATTAGCTAGGAGATACAGTACAATGTTGAAAATGAGTGGTGAAAGGGGACATCTTCACCTTATTCCTGATCTTAATTGGAAAGTTTCTAGTTTCTCACCATTAAATATGACGTTAGCTTTAGGGTTTTTATAGATGTACTTTATCAGGTTGAGGAAGTTCCCCTCCATCCCTAATTTGCCAAGAGTTGTTGTGGTGGTTTGATGGTTTGTTAGTTTATCATGGATGGTGTTTAATTTTGTCAAATGCTCTTTTTGCATCTACTGTTATGATAATGCGATTTCTCTTCTCTACGCTGTTGATGTGATGGATTACATTAATTGATTTCCAAATGTTGAACCAGCCTTGCATACCTGGAATAAATCCCACTTGACTGTGGTGTAGAACTCTTTTTATACATCACTGGATTCAATTTGCTAATATTTTGTTGAGGATTTTGCATCTATGTTCATGAGAGGTATTGGTCTGCAATTTTCCTGTTTTGCAATATCTTTATCTGGTTTTGCTATTAGAATAAGCTTGGCCTCACAGAATGAGCTGGGAAGTGTTCTCTCTTCTTCTATTTTCTGGAAGAGATTATTGAGAACTGATATCATTCTTTCCTTAATGTTTGATAGAATTGACCAGTGAACCCATCCAGGCCTGGTGCTTTCCATTTTGGAAGGTTATTCATTATTGATTCAAATTCTTTACTAGATATGAGTCTATTCAGAGTATTTATTTCTCCTTGTGTGAGTTTCAGTAGATTGTGTCTTTCAAGGAAATGGTCCACTTCATTAAGTTATAAAATCTGTGGGCATAGAATTATTCATAATATTCCTTTATTATCCCTTCAGTGTCCATGAGATTAGTAATGATGCCATCGCTTTCATTTCTGATTTGAGTAATTTGTATCTTCTCTCTTTTTTTCTTGGTTATCCTGCTAGAGGTTTGTCAATTTTATTGATCTTTACAAAAAACAAAAAAAACCAGCTCTTTATTTTGCTGACTTTTCTCTCTTGTTTTCCTGCTTTTTATTTCATTCATTGCTTCTTTTCTTGTGCTTGTGGTAGGCTTATATTGCTCTTCTTTCTCTAGTTTCATAAGGTGGAAGCTTAGATCTTTTCAAATGTAT
The DNA here is from genome assembly GCF_964341445.2 of Mesoplodon mirus. Taxonomy (NCBI): domain Eukaryota; kingdom Metazoa; phylum Chordata; class Mammalia; order Artiodactyla; family Ziphiidae; genus Mesoplodon; species Mesoplodon mirus. The sequence continues at coordinate 58,924 of NW_028295408.1, forward strand.
GCCTTCAATGCCATAAACTTCCCTCCAAGCACTGCTTTCACTGCATCTTTCAAATTTTCATAGGTTGTATTTTCATTTTCGTTTAGCTCAAGATAACTTTTTATTTCCCATGAGACTCCCTCCTTGACCCATCTGTTATTTAGAGGTGTGTTGTTTAATCTCCAAATATTTGGGGATTTTCCAGCTGTCTTTCTGGTATTGGTTTCTAGCCTAATTCCATTGTGTTCTGAAAACGTACTTTGCATAATTTCTATTCTTTTACATTTGTTGGGTATATTTTTTGGCCTGGAATGTGGTCTGCTTCATGAATGTTCCATGGTAGCTTGAGAAGGATGTGTGTTTTGTTGCTGTGGGATGAAGCTGTGTGGTTGCCAGTTAGATCCAGATGATGGTAGTGCTATTCAGTTCAACTTCATTCTTACTAATTTTCTGCCTGGTGGGTCTGCCCGTCACTGACAGAGGACTGTTGAGGTCTCCAGCTACCATGATGGATTCATCTGCTTCTCCTTGCAGTCCTACCAGTTTTTGCCTTCCATACGTTGATGCTCTATTGTTGGGTACATACAATGAAGGACTGTTATGTCTGCTTGGAGAATCGACCCCTTTATCACTCTGTATCGCCTCTCTTTATCCCTGATAACTTTCCTTCCTCTGAAGTTGGCTCTGCCTGAAATTAATAGAGCTACTCCTGCTTTCTTCTTGTGTTTCAGTATTTTAAGTGCCAAAGTGTTTGGTAGGAATTTGAAAAGTGGGTAAAGGCACAGTCATTTGAATCAGGCAAACCTGGGAACAAGGCAAGCGAGTCAAAGTGGCTGACTGTGGGCACACTTAATCGTTCTATGCCTCAGTTTCCTCATCTAAGAAATGAGTAACTATCGGACCTACTGTACAGCACAGGGAACTGTATTCAATATCTTGCAGTAACCTGAGATAGAAAAGAATCTGAAAAAGAATAGATATTATATATATGTATAACTGAATCACTTTGCTGTACACCTGAAACTAACACAACATTGTAAATCAACTAGACTTCAATAAAAAATTAAATTTTTTTTAAATGAGGAAGTATCCCTTTGAATTATTGTGAAGATGAAACGGGATAATGCAGTAAAGCACTTAGCAAATTTCCTGGCATTTGTGTAATTACACATAATGTGTCATTAATATATTCTACTAATATATGCAGTTATATTATTATCTATTCATATACTGTAAGCTATTATTAATATAAGCTATTGGTTATAATTATATTGTGGGACATTAGTATAGATTTTTAAGTCCAAGTACTCTCTATGAAAGTTGGATGAGGCACTCTGAGAAGAGTGACTTAGAAAATAATTGCAAAGTCTCAGGCTGGAGTGGATGGCTCATAGGCAGTGTCCTGAGAAGACAGAGGACTTCGCACGTACCCTGCAGCCCATAGTCCAGGGCGCCGGGGCCAGGGGGGGATGTGATATTTCCTCCTTGGTGCCGAGTTTTGCTCATTCTTCTTCTTAAAGTGGTTACACAGGAGGTTTCTGACCCCACTGACAATTCACTGTCTGGGGTCTCTCTCTTTTGAGGGAAATGTGGTCACACCAGGGCCCCTATTGAAAAACAGATCATCTTTGGTTAGATAAATTCTGATTAGCTTTTAAGAAGCAACAGTAATAATTAAGCACATGGGAAAAACCTTCATTGTACACCAAGGCTTTTAAAAGGTAGTTATAAAACTATGTTTTGTGGTGTGAGCTCAATTGTGTTTAAACTTTTTAAAAAGATTGTAAGCATAGAGAAAAGACTGGAAGGATGTGAACCACCGTGTTCCTGGTGCCTGCCTCTGGGGGACGGGAGTCTAAGTGATTTCAATGTCTTCTTTGTGTTTTTCTCTAGTTCTCATTTTCTGCATTATTACAAAAAACATGTTATTTTAAAAATGAATAGAACAAACAACAATTATTACAAAACCTCCCCTTAACTTTAACACTTGCAGTAAATGGACAGTTGTCACTTGCCAACTGACCTTTCTGGTTTGTGTTGGGCCATTTCTGCTGTCTTGCCACTCGGGACAACCAAAAGATACTTGCATGGGATCAGAGAACTATCAAGTGGCCAATTCCTGGCCAATTCCCCCCGAGTTCCCTCTTGCCTCTGTGTTGCCTGACGCCCTACCCCAAAACTGGGCATCTAGTCTGGGTCTGCTGTCAGGCTCTGGTGACCCTCCACTCACTAGCTGAGTGGCCTTAGGCAAGTCACTTAACCTCTCTGACCCTCAGCATCCTCCTCTTAAAATGAGGATTGCAGGGACCATCCAGCCAGATGAAGTGGTGAGCACATTCGGGCCCCCAGTGTCAGTGGCACTAGTTATTCCTTGTTATTCCTGTTATTCCTGGCTCTGACTGTCCCCCTTCTGCATTTCAGTCTGCAGACGTCGACAACCATCACGCACTCATTGAATATAATGAGGCCGAAAGCAGCTTTGTTCTCCACGACTTCAACTCCTGCAACGGCACGTTCGTCAATGAGCGCCACATTCAGAACGTGGCTGTGAAGCTCCTACCCGGAGACATCCTGAGGTTTGGGTCCAGAGGGCTGACCTACGAACTGGTCATCGAAATCCCAGCCTCGGTGAGTCCAGGCCCCTGCGGGGGGGGGGGGGGTGCAGAGGTGCCGTGTTGTGTCACCTTCCGTGCAGCCTAGGGCTCGGGTACGGCCACAGGTGGAGTTCGTCTGGAGCGCGTCACTCTTGCTTTCGCGATTCTGCGAAGTTCAGCCCCATCGCGTGGGTGCCCGGGGAGCGCGAGTCCTCGCGCCCTCTTCTGGGCATTTCATAGAATTACATGCAAGGGTTGCCTAGCGAGCAGCCCGGAGCGAGAGCGTTTTCCTGAAAAGTGAAGCTTGGCGAGGGGAGGTGGAAAGCAGGTGTGTGCTTTTGACGATGCAGAGATGGATGCTTCCTTTTTAGGCAGATCAGTGCTCTGCAACTTCCTAGCTTTGTGACCTCGGCCAGGCTTCTCTGTATGCCTGGGTCTGGGTCTTCTCAGCGGTGCAGGGCGTTGAGAGAGTATCTATGTATAAAAAGTCAAAGTCTCTGGCCAGAGTAGACGCTCAAGGCCTGCCAGCTGTTATCACACCGGATCAGAAATGTTCCCGGGATCAGGACCTAAAGTATGGCCCCAGGTTAAGCGGAACGTAAGCCAAAATTCGCCCAGCAAAGCTCAGTCACAAGAAGTATCTGGTTCAGTAGGGAGGCAGGATGGGGGCTGGTTAGCAACACAGTCCTGGGTCAGAACCCCAGCTCTGCCACTGGCCTACTCGGTGCGCTCTTGCACAAGCCATTGGTCCCCTCGGAACCTCGGTTTCCTCATCTACAAAATGGGGCCAACGACAGCAATGACCTTGCAGGCTTATCTCGAGGGCTAAATGAGATGGTTCTAATTGTAAAACTCCCAGAATAATGCCCATTCGTGGTGAGCACACAATTAATACTTGTCGTGTGTGTCCCAGAGAGACGGCGTGTTAACCTCACTCCCCAGCACCAAGAACCCTGCATGGACTGAGACTTCCGAGGCTTAAAGTCCTTTCTGGGACGAGGCTGGGTATAAATAAATAAAGTTTAGAGAATCTAGACAGAATCCTGGGGTGTGGGTCCCCTAGGCAGCCTTAAATACTCACTCAGAGAAGATGAGCACCGTCCCTCAGGCTGCAGGGCCCGTGACACCGCATCCACCACGTTTGGCTTTGAAAACCTGGGACAGTTTTCTCCTGCTGCTTCTCAGCCCCCTTTTCCTCCTTGGACCAACATTAAAGTGTGCTCACCTGTGGGATGCACTGGGCTCCACTGGCCGCCCTGAGGAGGGGCTCCTGACATAGAAGGTGTTGACCTGATCAGGGGTTCTCAACATGGGTTCTAAGGATCCCCCTCGTCAGAAGCACGTGGGGAGCAGACCCACAGTGCAGATCTGGGCTTCACCCCAGGCCTGAGGACTCATACTTAGGATTCCCAGAAGAAATACAGGACACGCAGTTAAATCTGAATTTCAGAGAAGCAACAAATAATTGTTATGTACAGGTGTGGTCCAACTATTGCAAGGAACCACATATGCTAAAAAAATTATTTGGTGTTTATCTGAAATTCAGATTTAACGGACACCCTATTGTTTATTATATATTGATTTATTCATTTCTTTATTTATGCGAAATCTGGCAACCATACACATCCTCCCTGGGAGTAGGGCCTGGGAATATGCATTCTCACAAGCTCCCTGATGATTCTGATGCACCGCCAATAGGAGGGAAACCGAAATTTAGAATCATTTGTATGGAACACTTACAGAATTTTTTAGGGATCAAAGAAAAGGGGATTTCACACTCCCAAGCCTGAAAATCCAAGTTCAGGAAGTTTGATTCAATGTGCCCCAACATGTTTGATTCCAAGAATTTTTCAGGAATGTTCAGTAAATTTACAGGTTCCCAGGCCCCCTCCCTGGGAAATTCTGACTTTGTGGCTTGCCCGTGGGGAGAAGAAGAGGGGGAGCAGCAAACAATATCTGCATTTTTTTCTTCTTTTTTCCTACAAAGATATTTATTGAAATATTATTGATAGGGGCATAAAATTTGAAACCTAAATTTCCATCCAAAGGGGGCATTGTTTAATAAATTATATTGTTTAATATATTCTAAGGAGTTTAATATATTATAAGGAGTTCGTTATATATGGAATACTCTTCTGCCTTTTTAAAACACAGCTTTATTAAGATATAATTGACATGCAATAAACAGCACATGTTTAAAGTCTGTAAGTGGATGGGCTTTGACATATGGGTACACCTGTGAAACCATAGCCACAATCAAGACAGTGAACAGCTCCTTCATCCTCCAAAGTTTCCTCCGGATCACAGCATGTGTTTGTTTGCTTGCTTGCTCTTAACAGCTTCACTGAAGTACAATTTACATAACAGAAACTTCACCCATTTTAAGTGTCCAATTCAATCAATTTGAATATATTGATGGAGTTGTGCAGCCATCACCACAACCTGCTCTCAGAACATTTTCCTCCATTTCTATCACCCCAAACCTCGGAGAAACCTTGGAGGTATTTCATTTTGGGGTTTGTTTTTAACTTTTAATTTTCAAAATTATGGTAAAATACACATAAAATTTACCATCTTAACCATGTTTCAGTGTACAGTTCACAGTGGCATTAAATCTATTCACACTGTTGTGCAGCCATCACCCCCATCCATCTTCAGAACTTTGTTCATCTTCCCAAACTGAAACTCTAAGCCCATCACATCAAACCCCCTGCTTCCTTCCTCCCCTCCCACCATGCTTTCTGTGTCTGTGAATTGGACTATTCTAGGTTCCTCATATAAATGGAATCTTACATTGTTTGTCCTTTTGTGACCATCTTATTTCACTTAGTATGATATCCTCATGGTTCATTCCAGTTGAATATTTCATTGTATGGATTCACCACATTTTGTTTACCTGTTCATCCATCCATGGCCACTTGTGTTGCTTCCACCTTTTGGCCATTTTGAGTAAGTTTGTTATGCACACGGGTGTACAACTATGGAATGGGGACTTTATTTTACAAGGTGCTTCTTATATAATTGTGGGAAAAAGTGATGACGACCTCTAACCTTGAGTAGATAAGACGGAAGAAGATGCTTTGTAAGAAGAGAAACGAGGAGAGCAGCAGGAGGAATCACTGACGTGAACAGCACTGTGCTAAGCAATTCACCTGCTCTCCTTATTTCACGCTCATAGCAACCTATGAGATGGGTTCTCCCGTGATCCCCCTTTTACAGACAAGGAATCCGAAACTCAGAGAGGTTCAGTAATTTCCCCAGGGCCACACAGCTAGTCAGTGCAAATTAAACACTATCCCCACTTGCGGAAAAAGGAGGGGAGAAAATCATTTAGTCTGATGCTAGCTCAGCAGTAGCCTTGACTGGTTTTCACACCGAGGAAAGCATACTCTCACGGTCACTCGAATATGCACGGATTTTTTCAATTCTTATTCCTACACGCACTTGCACCTTGCTTCATTCCTCGGTTGACTGCAGGCAACTGCACAAGTGTTGCCCTGGCCTGTGCCCAGGGCACTTTGCAGGACTCTCCACAGCCCCATCTTCTCAAAAGCACTCTCTGCCGGGGCGTCCCCAGCTTGAGAAGCTTCCATCCATGATGCTCATATTAATGGAGGGGTCCTTTGCAGCGTCTGTGTGAGGGCAGCCTGTGGACTGACTGACACATTCCTACAAATTCCACTTCCTGATGACCCCAACCTGCTGGCTATTTAAAAGAAGAGAAAGGAAGAGGGGAAAAAGGGAGAGGTATTGAAGAGCATCTCTCATCAAATATTTTGAAGCCCAGTTTTTCTAAAGAATTCGTGGCCGTCTTGCTTCCGGCATATTCTTGTTTCCAATTGATTTTGGGGTCCCTGGTGAGGGCGCTGTGTTTCCTCCTTGGATGGAGTTTCCACGGAGGACTGCCCTGATATCATACAGATTAAGTATGATGAGAACTGTTCTTCTCCCGACAAAGAGTTCCCAAATGAAAGCATTTAGTTCAGGTTTTGTGGTGACCCTAACCAATAGAGGAGGGTGTGTCAGCATTTTATTGGGGGAGGGGGGTGAGGTGCGGGGCGGTTAGGAATCCAGATGTGTTTGCAGATGTCACAGTGGTTAGAGCACGTGCCCTGAGGTCAGGCTGACTCCAGCGCCGTCCCAGCCCTGCTCTTCACCGGCTTTTATACTGGACGTGCCCAAATCATCTACCTCTCAGGGCCTCGATCCCCACTCCTGTAACAATAGTTCCTACCACCTTGAGTGACTGTGGTATTAAGTGGGCAAAGTGCGTAAATTGCTTAGTCCAGCATCTGGCACCTAATAAGCACATGATAACCCTCAGCTTTAGAGTCAAGCAAACCAGCATGGAGCAGCCAAGATGCCTCCTTTGTAAGTGTCCTTTTGGACAGGGAAACCTCTAAAGACCTGCCCACGCTAGCAGATAAATACATTTGCAGATAAATTACCCTTAGAATAACATACAAGATGGAAAAATATAAAGAAAAACTCTTGTTTGACAAAGTGCATTGGCAGCCAGGTTGTGCCCAGGACCATCCTTTTTTTTTTTTTTGTGGTCGCGGGCCTCTCACTGTTGTGGCCTCTCCTGTTGCAGAGCACAGGCTCCGGACGTGCAGGCTCATCGGCCATGGCTCACAGGCCCAGCCGCTCCGCGGCATGTGGGATCTTCCCGGACCGGGGCCCAAACCCGTGTCCCCTGCATCGGCAGGTGGACTCTCAACCACTGCGCCACCAGGGAAGCCCCCAGGACCATACTTTGTAAATTATACCTCTCTCATCAAAGTATAACCTAGGGCTGCCATATTGCACAACTCCAGGGTCACCCTTCACAACGTAGTCCATGTGGATGGCGCCCACTGAAGCTGTGCAGGACATAACCCGCAGGGCCATCTGCAATGCCCTGAAGCAACCGTTGATTAATCCCATAGAGTCTTGGCACCAGGCGTGGGAAATTGAAGTCCCAGAGTCAGGTGTGCTGCCGTGTTGTGGGTTTTGTTGGTTGTTGCCTTTACTCGTGCTTTCTGAGCTCTGGGAAAGGAGGTGTGGAAACAAGCTGTGCTAGTCACAGTGGCGCCGTTCTTACAAGGCAGCTGAGTAAGGAAACCCACGTCACCCGTATGTATCCATCATGTCTTTCTCTGTTCTGAAATACGGCAAAACGGATGGAAATGGCCAGAATGAAAAAGGAAGCCAGGCGCCACAAATGACGTGCCGAGTTGTTCCATGAGGGGGTTGACAGCTCCTTGTCGGCAGCCCCCATCCCCATGACTGCCTGTGTCTGGCCTTCCCTGTAGCCTGCTCTGCCCTGTTCCCAGTCCAGCCAGACTCTCCCACGTGGCTCCTGGATACTGTCTTCTGTCCCTGCAATGTCATGACGTGCTGTCTTGCGAGAAGCGCGCCCTCTGTCGGCCAATATTCCTTGCTGCTTTAATGGGGAAGCTCTGCAGAACACAATCGAGAAAGCAAGGGCTTTGGAGTTGGATGGACCCAAGTTGAAATGCCAGCTGCAACTGACTTTACCTTTCTGAGCTTCAATTTCCAATTTCTGCCAAGGAGCTACTCATTAATCCCAGGTCCCCTTTCCCCCTTCAGTTGTTTTTATAGAGGTCCCTTGGACCACCCCTATCATGGCATAAACTGAGGCTCAGAGAGTTTCAGTGACTTCCCCAAGGTTAGGCATCAGTCATATAGATCCAGAGACAGGATTAAAAGCCGGCTCTCCTGAGTCCCTTGGAGCCTTTTCCTAATAGCACGAAGCATCGTGGGGCCGTGAGAGCCCAGGCAGGTCCTTCACTGCCCAGCGGTTAAGGAAGGTCTTGCAATTCCCAGTCCAACCTGCAATTTCACACGCTGACAGGGGATGATTCATTATGTGGGTAAAAACGAAAGCCACTGATAATAGGAGAAACTGCATTTTCAGTTATCTGGCTTCCTTGCTTGTTTGGCTCCACTAACTTTTTTTTTTGGCTACACCAATGCAGGATCTTAGTTCCTCAACCGGGGATCAAACCTGCACCCCCTGCATTGGAAGCGTGGAGTCTTAACCACTGGACGGCCAGGGAAGTCCCTGGCTCCACTAACTTTTTTTCTTTAATTATTTTATTTATTTTATTTATTTATTTTTGGCTGCGTTGGGTCTTCGTTGATGCGCGTGGGCTTTCTCTAGTTGCGGCGAGCGGGGGCTACCCTTCTTTGCAGTGCGCGAGTTTCTCTTTGCGGTGGCTTCTCTTGTTGCGGAGCATGGGCTCTAGGTGCGTGGCCTTCAGTAGTTGTGGCTCACGGGCTCTAGAGCACAGGATCAGTAGTTGTGGCCCATGGGCTTAGTTGCTCCGCGGCATGTGGGATCTTCCTGAACCAGGGCTCGAATCTCTGTCCCCTGCATTGGCAGGCGGATTCTTAACCACTGCGCCCCCAGGGAAGTCCACCCACTAACTCTTTACCAGGGATATTGCTGCCGTTCCTGGACAAATTCATTTGCCCCCTTTCTTCTTCTGCTTTGACGATGGTGATCACACGTGGTGGCTAATGTTTTATGCTCATTTATTATGGACCAGGAAGTGTTCCCAGCATTTCACGTGCACTTCTCACAGACTAAGAAATGGCTGTTAGTATCCCTATGTCTTCCAGACAAGGCACAGAAATGACACACTCGTCAGGGTCCCAGAGAAGGAGCAGAGCCGGGAGCCGGACCAGAGTCTGTGTGACGCCGGATCCCAAGGTCTTAACCCGAGGTCGGCACGTTAGGGCCCAGGGCCAAGTGCGGGCCATCGCCTGTTTCTGTAAAGTTTCCTGGGAACACAGCCATCCCATTCATTTCAGTATTGCCTGTGTTGTCGGCTACAATGGCAGCGTAAGCTGGGCAGATCCTATGGCCCACAGGGCTGGAAATGCTTACTGTCTGGCTCTACAGAAAACGTTGACCAGCCTCTGCCTGTAACACTATGCAGTCCTGCCTCTTTCATTTGACTTGCTTTCTAAAAGAAGAACTTAAAATAGAGGGGGGAGCTGGGGAGAAAGAACTCACTCAGATTGAGCCTTACTGTGTGCCAGGAAATGTGCTGGTTAATTGCTCAAGTTTACTGAGGAATAAGAAGAAACAGACAAGCTGGAAAAATAAATTTTGAACAGTCTTTTCAATACCTCTTTAAAAAAGAGCTGGAAATATGTGGTTCTAAATATACATACACATATATATGCATTTGCAAATATAGTAATAATATAATTACATTGACATGGATCTGATAAATGTACTAGACATTAACCTATTATATATACAACAGATGCATATTACAAATTTTGCCTGTTTCTTCAACTGGAAAGTTTTCTTTTAAAACTGTGGACTGTTGGGAATTCCCTGGTGGTCCAGTGGTTAGGACTCAGTGCTCTCAGTGCTCTCACTGCTCAAGGCCTGGGTTCAATTCCTGGTCAGGTAACTAAGATCCCACAAGTGCACGGCGAGGCCAAAATACGAAATAAATGAAACTATGGAATGTCTTCCCTGAGTAACTTTTGAAGCAGAAATTTGGGGTTTGTAGTCTGAAGCCTGCTGTAGCTAGAGAACTATTTATCTATCAAAGTTTCTCTAAGCAGCGTTTTACTACTTGTCTTATGATTGGTTCCTTGGTCTTAAATCATTCTTCTCTGGAGATGCTGCTTTACTTTTATAAGTTGAAAGGTAAATTTGGTGCATGATGACAGTCTGGTGGGTTTTATTTGAGCATGTCATAACCTTTAAAACAACTTTCACTCTGAGTACATAGTGATGCTTATGCTAAAGTCTCAGTAAGCATACTGTCCAGGAAATTTGATTGTTTGCAAGTGTCAGAAAACCAACTAAAACTAGCCTAGGCAAAAAAAAAAAAAAAAAAAAAAAGCTCATGGAACTGAAAAGGCCAAAAGCTGCAGCTTAGGCCCAGCTGGATCCAGGTGCCCAAATCATGGTCAGGAATGTGACTCTTTCTTCCCTGTTAGCTTCCCAATCTCAGACAGACTCTTGCCTCACCTGTAGGAAAGTGGCCACCAGCAGCCCCAGAGCCCTCCAAAGTAGCAGTTCCAGGGAAAGAGCCAGCATCTTCATTGACACTGGCTTGGATCACGTGGCTTCCCCTGAACCAATCAGTGAGGCCAGGGGCCAGGAATGCTCTGATTGTCCAGGCCTGGGTTATGGTCTCACCCCTGGGGTGGAAGGGTCAGAGTTCTATGGACTCAGGATTGTCAGGGAAAGGGTGTCTTCCCTGCAAAAAAATTAAGATGCCCATCCAGAAGATGGAAGAAATGGATGCGGGGGAGGCAAAAACAAAGAAGATGTCCATGACATTAGGAAGCATTCCTATTGCCTAAGTGGAGCCTTGCTAACGGGATTTGCCACTAGGGATCTGGGGGGAGGAAAATGATGAATAATCCACTTTTCCATTGGAAAAGTCCCAGGCTAGTCTCCAAGGAAGCAGAGTTGCTCATTTCTCTCCTGTGGTGAACTGGTGTGATGAGAAGCTCAGAGTCTGGGCCTTAGTTGTCCATCCCCAAGAAGGGTGGTGTTTCCACGTTCCTGGGACCTCTGAATAGGGCCCGTTGTTGAGGAGGATGTGGCTTTACTGTACCGGGGGTTGAGGAGCCGGCAACTGAGTGAATGGCCAGAGAGTATGGTGCCCTTCAGAACAAAGCCTCTTTCTGGTCAAGCTTTGTCATCTCCTACCTGACCTTGTAGGATTTCCTCTACCCTGTGCTCTTACAGGTCCCGTGGGGACTTACTTATGTGATGAGAACTCCTGAGGCTGGGTGTTTTACATCAAAGGCGATTTCCCGAGACCAGTGAAGTGGAGGGCACGGGGCAGCAGGCAGCCTCAGGCTTGGCCTCTGCAGCAAAAACTCACACAAAAGGACCCCTGAGGCTGTGTTGTCACCAGATGTCTACAGGCGATGCAGATGACATCGGGGGAGGTGGAGACGGGAGCGCGGGCTGAACCCTTAGCATCCTGCTGAGACAGAACACAGACTTGGTCAGGAACCAGGCCGCGTCCTGTTTCCTCTGGCAGACCACACCCTTTGTTACCAAATCAGAACCACGTTGCTCCTTCTCTGAACTTAGTTGATGATCATTCATTCATTCATTCATTCATTCATTCCGTCTCTCTATCTGGCAAGACCGAATTGAAGCAGGCCAAGTCTAGGGGTAGCAAAAGCTATTTGCAAAAATCCGGCTGTTTTCTCATTAGATTCTATTTCCCATTTTATGGACTGACCAGGAAGCTGATTAGAACTTGAAAGGAAAGGAAAAACCGTAAGATTGAAGATTTACAAGAAAATGGGAAAATTAGATGGGCCAGATCTCCTTGAACACAGCTGGGAAAAACCCAAACGAATGGCTTTTCTGAACAGCTCAAAGGGACTTAATTCTTTTAAGTTCCAAAACCTAAAAATAATGTATAACTTGGCGGTTCTGTGTTCTAAATGTATAACCCTGATTTCTCACACTGAAGCCCCGTACATGATTTACCCTTTTCTTGGGGACATAGAATTATTACCCATCTCTGAGTTACGGTGACACCCCGGGAGCTGTTGAGATAAAGGCCATTTGTCCTGGCACCAAGTAGCACCCTCTCCTGGCTTCTGAGATCTACTGGCCATGTTTTCTAGTCTCCATTCTGTCTTTCCAGGTCCATGGCTCCTCCATGCTGTGGTCAGTGTCCCTGCTCGCCACCATCACCCCTACCCCCCAGGCCCTTCCAGACCATGGGGATTAAGCTCCACATCTATGTATGTTAAATTCTTCTGTAAGGAAGCCGGTCTCTTCTCCCTCCTTTATGTATTTCCTCACTAATGTATCTATGTCAGTATGGATCCATGTATACTGATTTTACACTTTGAATTATAATCCAATACTCATTAAATATTTCTTCGCTCAAATTCTTCCAGCCTTGGCCACTGGGAGCTCTTTCAGATTGCTTGCTGTGTCCTTGAGCATCTCCCCACCTTTTCGTTTTGGGCACTTCCTTACTCTCTGCTGTTACAAGATGCGCCAGGCTTAGCATGTGTTTTCCCCATCCCAGCCCCAGAATCAAAGTGCTTTTTATTTACACTCCATTTGCCAACAGTTCAGCTCAGTCAGCGAACACCTACCATGAGTAGCAGGCACTCTGCTGGGTGCCAGCACAGCCAGCAATTGGCTGGTAAATATTTAATGACCAGCTCTCTGGAAAAAGTAAAGTTCATGCATGCATAGCATAAGGTTTACTGATATAAAGAATGTGTAGCACAGTCTTTCCATGTAACAAGATATACAGTACTCTTTCTTGTAAATTCTATATAGCCAGCTGACCCTCACAGAATGCTTTCATTGACTTTAGGTGAACTCTTGTATCCATAGCCAATTTCTCATTGCAGTTGACGAATGAGAGAGTTCCCAACCTGAGCACTGGTGGGTATTTTTGGATATTTTGGATTTATGAATAATACAAGTGAAAAAAGAAAGATGTTAGAACTTCACATGTTCATCAGTGACATGAGTGACTTTGTTGCTGCATCAGATAATAATTTTTAAATACTGGAAGAACGTTTCCCCAATTTTTTGCTCTATTCATAACATAACGGCTAAGACACAACATGCTTTTGTATAATCTGCATTGTTAACATTTTCTCCATTACCGTCTTAAGTCTAGGCAATCAACAAAACAACAAACAAACAAAATCAAGCTCTACATGAACCACCATTATTAAACCTATTTATAAAACTTTTTAAAAACCAAGCCCTCATTTATAACATTTCCTGATTTCTATGGTGTAATACGCCCTCCACGGTCAATTTCAAGCTCCCAATGACACATCCCTGAATACAGAGAAGGAAAGAGAGGTGTGGTAACACATTACTATGTAACATTTCCAACAGAAACATATAGTAGAGTGAAATAACCTCAAGAGCATAGGTAATAATAAAATAGAGTAAAATAATTAGGAAAGGGTGAGTTTTAAGTTTGTATAACTTTTGTTTCTGATATAATTTAATTGTAAACTTATGTAAGTTAATTCGTATTAATGGCTGTGTTTATCAACCAGTTGGCAAAATTCCTGGACATTTAACAATCGGTTCTCGTGAGCGGGTACCAGCTGGGCCCAGGACTCCTCTGGTACAGCAGTGAACATACCACAGGTCTTCCCGGATGGAGGCTGGGGTCCTCTGAGCTGCTTCCAGCGCGTGGCATGTACCAGATGAATAACACTTCCATAAGACAGTTGTCAGTGTTCCTAGAAAATCCCATTTCTAAGTAGCCCATGCGATGTCTTGTGTTTTTTCACACCATCTAATGTTCATTTCCTTTTTTTAACTTGGAAAATATCCTATCATTCACTAACCAATCGTCTAAGATCCGTTTGCGAGTATGGAAAGCAGGTAATAAATCATGACTTCGAGTAACCTAGAAGTCCTAAGAGCACAGGTATTGGAGTCAAATTGTGTCACCACTTCCTGGATGTGAGACCTTGGGCAAGTCGTTTAACCTCTCTGAGCTTCAGTTTCTTAATCCACACAATGAGGGGTAAAATGCCTCCTCCAAGATTATTCTGGAGATCAGATGAGACGACACGCATTAAGTGCCCAGCACAGTCTGTGGCACCTCTGTGGCTTCTCTACACAGTGGCTCATAGTCGTTGTATTGTCCACAATTACTTACAAATGGCAGAGCACATAACAAGCTCTCCAAGGGCAAGGTCTAAGTTTCCACCTTCTCTGCAGGCTCCAGGGCTTCCTGGCAGAATTCATGTGTACTGTACGCACTCGATGTGCAAACTACTTCGAATTTTTTTTAGGGTGTTCTGTTCAACTTACACTCTTCTCAGGGTTAGAAGCAGATATTGGAGAAATAACACAAAGAACAAATAGATAATTTGAAAAAAAATGGATAGTGATTTCTTGAGTAAATCATGGACCTGTGTTTATTAAAGCTAATATAAATTCAGCCGTGGATGTGGTCATGGTTAATCCAGGTGGTTGACAACCTGCTTTTTTTTTTTTTTTTTTCGGTACACGGGCCTCTCACTGTTGTGGCCTCTCCCGTTGCGGAGCACCAGGCAACTAAAGCCTGGGTTTGAATCAGACTCCACGTCTGACCAGCCGCGTGATCCCGAGCAGGGGGCCTCGCCTCTCTGAGTCTCAACCTGGCTCCCTTGCAAAATGGGCACATTCATGGGAACGTCAGCCTTCAGCAACGCTGTGACGAGTATCATTGTAGCATGTGTGAACAGGCTTTGTAAACTCTGGAGTGTTCTGTGAGGTATAAACTACCCTCTATTCTCATTAGAGGGAATTCATTTCATAACCTGCTCCTGGCTCTTGAACTTTGCTGTGCATCCAGTCAGTGCTGGATGATCTGGAACCAACAGCTGGTCTATTTATGGCTGAAAACCCACAGGTCATAGGAAGACAGAAGCACCCGAGCCCCTGGGTGGCCACAAAGATAAGGTCCGTGTCTCGAGGACCGATGACATGGTGGTCACTGAAGGAACAGGCCCCCTCCTGCCCCTTCCACTAGTGACAACTGAAAACCTTGGTTTCCCCAACACCCCGATCCAAGATCAACCCGACTCTTTGCCCAACGTTGGAGAAGTACCGGCGTGTCCTGCAGGCCTGGCTGGCCCCCTCTGACGGTGTGTTGCCTCCTTCCACAGATCAGTGCCCTACAGCAAGTGTACAACAAGGTGCTGTGCCAGACCCTGTCTGAGAGAATCTTAGAAATCACCTCCCTGAAGCACGAGGCCGAGAACTTAAGGAGGGAGGCCGCCATCACATCAGGTGAGGCCCTTCTGCATTCAGGCCCCAGAGCTTCTGCCCTCCCCCTGCAGACATCACCAGTCAACCAGCACACCTGTGCCCGTGACATGGGTGCAGCCTCAGGGATCACCCGTGTCGCTGCATTAGAGTTCTCCCTCAGTGGAGGTTTCTTGCCACCCAGTTCCGAGGGCAGGGCCTGGTAAATATTTGAGAGAATGTTATCTCTTGGCTACAAGGTCTCCTGAGCACTGGCCCCACCAGGGAGAACACAGGTCACCTTGTGGCTTGGGTGGTTCCACAAAGCAGCCTGAGTGCAAACTAGAGCGTGGACAAAATGGGCTCACTCCTTTAAGGCACCCATGGTCTCACCCATTTCAGCCCAGTGCACTTGGGCCCAAGTGAAAACATTTTCTAATTTGATCAGAGGTGGTTCCCTGATAAAGGGCTTGGGTTGTGAGAGGTGCAGCCAACACACAGCTGTGGCTGAGCTTTGATTCCCTGGATTCCTTCATTGCTTCCACATGTTTCTTGAGCTCCTACTAGGTGTCAGGCCCCGTTCCAGGCTCCGGGGAGGGAGAGCCAAGCAAGACAGTCAGATTCCTGTACTCACAGATTTGGGAGGGGGTGACAGACAATAAAAGTAAACGGATGAATACACAAGCCCACGTCAGAGAGCAGTGGTGCTGTGGAGAAAATAAACTGTGTGTCGTGGTGGCCAGCGCTTCAAGCGGGGAGGCCAAGGGGGACCAGCTTAGTGGGTGTGCAACCATGGAACTCAGGTGGGACTTGAACCCGTGGGCTGGGACTCGAACCCAGTGAGAACCCACTATCTTTTAATCGAGATCACGCATCTGGTCTCGCGACTTAATATAGCTCAGGTTCTTTATGTCTCATCGCAGAAAGAATTCAGTGAGAGACAAAGTAAGAAGTGGATTTCTTTAGAGAGAAACACACTCCACAGACAGAGTGTGGGCCATTTCAGAAGGCTAGAGACCCCCAAATATGGGGCGGTTGGGTTTTATGGGCTGGGTAATTTTATAGGCTAATGAGTGGGAGGATTGGGACAACTCTAATATTTTGGGGAAGGGGCGGGGATTTCCAGGAATTGGGCCAACACCCACTTTTTTTTGTTTTTTTTTTTTTTTTCTGTATGCGGGCCTCTCGCTGTTGTGGCCTCTCCCATTGTGGAGCACAGGCTCCAGACGCGCAGGCTCAGCGGCCTTGGCTCACGGGCCCATCCGCTCCGTGGCATGTGGGATCTTCCCAGACCGGGGCACGAACCCGTGTCCCGTGCATCGGCAGGCGGACTCTCAACCACCGCGCCACCAGGGAAGCCCCACCACCCACTTTCTGACCTTTATGCTCAGCCTCCGAACTGTCCTGGTGCTGGTGCGTGTGTCATTTCGCTCATGTATTACAATGAGCCTGTAATGAGGCTCCAGTTCCCCTGGAAGTCGAATCTTACGCCCCCTTGGACCTAGCTGATTCTAACCAGTTTATGTTGTATCCTCCACGGCTATGTCCTTCTTTTAGACAGGACCTGTTTCAGGTGCGCAAGGACAAGCCAAGGGCAAGAGAGGCTGCATGGAGTGAACAGGGGATTGTGGGTCTGGGCAGGGTCTGGGGGTCTGGGTTTTTATTCCAAGGGTGTTGGGAATCCAGTGGAGGTTTTCAAGCAGGAACTGGCATGCCTAGAGACCTGAAGAGGATGGGACCACTCACAGACGAGGGGAGGGAGAGAAGCAGGTGACAGGGAGGAGGCAGTGAGCCTCGGAGGGGCACATCACTCTGAAAGCAGCCAGCGCGTAGCAGGAAACATGCCCACAGCTGTAGAAGCCAGGCATAGCATTGAGTCGCACGTGAATCACCATCTCTGTATGAATCTGTGCTTTCCTTCTGCCTCACTCTGCAACTTAATCACACCCAGCCCCACCCCCTGCTGCCCCCAGGTCTCTGCTTATGCTCCTCCCTCACTTGGGATGTCCTCAGATAGTTTTTGAGCACCTCCCCCAGGCTAGGTGCTGTTCTGGGCACCAGGAATGGAAGGATGAACTCACTGGTCCTCACCTTCCTCCCGTATGTCGGCCAGTGAAACCTCATCCAAGCATCAAGCCTGTCTCAGATCCCACCTTCTCTGATCAGGGAGTCGGACAGACCTGGGTTGGGATAACGCTTGAGATGGGCTGGACCCACTCAAAGTGTGGCAAGCCGCAGAGGGATTTCCAAGTAACTGAACTGTGTCCTGGAGGCAAAGCTCAGTTTTAAAATGAAATTCTGGAGCATTTTGTGCTTTATTTCATAGACATTCTTGATTGATACCTACCACTAAAACTGGGCCTGATGTTCTTTCAAGAAGAGAACCGTAGGAGATAACCCAATACCACTGCATTTATGCACCCTTCTTCCCACTTTTATTCAAAATGATACTACAATGCAAGAGGGAAGAGATATGGGGAGATATGTATATGCATAACTGATGCACTTGGTTATAAAGCAGAAACTAACACACCATTGTAAAGCAATTATACTCCAATAAATATGTTAAAAAAATGATACTACAGTAATGGAGTAGTTATCTATTGCTGCATAACAAGTTACCCCAAAATGTAATGGATAAAACCCCAACCAATATTTATGATCTCCCCCAGTTTCTGTAGTTCAGGAATTTGAGCGGGGGGTGACTTAGTTCTCATGAGTTGCAGTCAAGATGTCGGGTGGGGCATCAGTCATGTCATCTAAAGCCTCGGGGGGCGCCGGAGGATCCCCCTTCAGAATGGCTGCTCATGTGGCTATTGGCTGGAGGCCTTAGTCCCTCAGCACACATGCTTCTCTCTAGGGCTGCTTGAGTGTCCTCACAACACAGCAGTTGGCTTCCCCCAGAGTGAGTGATTCAAGAGGGAGCAAAGAGGAGGCCACAGTGTCTTTTATGACCCAGCCTGAGAGGAAACAGTCCGTCATTTCCACAGTATCATATTGGTTCCCCTGGCAGCCCTATTCAGGGTGGGAGGGGCTACACAGGGCATGAATTCTAGGCGGCAGGGATCATTGGGGCCATTTTGGAAGCTGGCTGCCGAGAAAAATAATAGGCACCCTTTAACAAACATAATTTAGCCACTTTGTGTTCTTGGGACATACCGCATCATTTGACCCTTACAATAACTCTGTGTGGGACAGACAGTGGGAGGTGAAATAGCTTGTCCAAAACCACGAAGCTAATAAGTGGTAGAGAGGGGTCCAAACTCAGAGGACTGTGAAACCAACCACCCCATCAATAGCGTCCAGCAGTGCCCTCTGCCACACGCCCGTCTCCTGGCCTCTGGAGAAGAATTCCTGGACCTTCCCTGTGCTGGGCCTCTGTTCCCCAGGCCCATGGTGTGGCCTCTCCTCCCAGCTTTGCCTGGCTTGTGCCCACAAGGGGCCCCTAAAGGCTTCTCCTCTCGCTGCTGCTGACCGCCCCTCATTCTCACTGAAGCCTCAAACCCTGTTCCGTGGACTTTGCTCTCATTCCCATTCCTGCTCTGGGACCCTTGGAAAAAGCCTCCCCAGTTCTAGGCGGGCACCGGTGGTGGCTCAGGCTTGGAAGGTCTTGTCCGAACGTTGGCTGACAGCCATGGTGTTGCCAATGATCCTTCCTGCCTCTTTGACCTCCATGAGTCTTTTGTTTTGGTTTGGTTTGGTTCTTTTACAGAGATGGTGTCATCTTTGCAAAGAGACGTGTTAGTAAAGGATGGTCAAGTTCAACAACTACAACAGGAGGTGAATCAACTGAAAAGTGAGAACAAAGAAAAGGATCACCAGCTCGAAGCCCTCAGCTTCAGAGTGAGTGTCGGGTCATCAGCAAATTGTAGCTGCGAAAAGCAGACACAGTGGAGTCACATGACACACGGTGGTGAGATGAGGCCAGTGCCCAAGGACACAGGGAGGGTAGCTGCTGGGCAGGTGGCCAACTTCTCTGAAGCCTTTCAAAGGACAGCATGTATGTGGCTCAGAAGAAGCATAATAGATTTTCAAATCCAGCAAACATTTTCTAACCCCTATTATAAATTAGTTTGTTTAATCCCAGCAACAAACCCACGCATGAGCATATACTGCCATTGCAAAGTTTAACATTAAACAGAATACGATCTCTCTGTGAGCACGGATGACCACACGGCTGCGTCGTGGTCCCAGAACCACTGGTTCTCATAACTGTCTTCAAAGCAGAACGTCTGAAGATCCAGATGCAAACACGCAGACTCTCATTTCCTCCTTAGACTTTAGTGTGCAGAATGTCTCTATGGAAGATGAGCGTGGTAGGCAAGCAAAGAGCTTTTTCCATGTAACTTTGACTATTTGCAAATCTTGCCTTCAATGCTAACTTTAGAATCCTGACTCTATAGGATAAGATTTCTCAGTATTTGTATGATGTGCCTGTTTCTGTGAGTCAAGGTAAAACCTCAAAGCTTTCATCTCAGGTGGCAACTCAGAGATTCCCAGAGGCTACCCGATAGCTAGGTCTGCATGGGGGTGGGATGAGAGCAGATCCTGAGGTTCCAAGGAAAAGGCACAATAAGTAATACCTGGTACGTAGTACCATACCCAGTTTGGAGCTGGTGAAAGGCACTGCCTGAGCTTTGGGATCAGACAGACCAGGGTCCCATCCCAGAGCTTTCTTTTCTTGTAACTTATTTGGCCTCCATTTCCCCATCTGTGAAATGGGGATGACAAAATCGTTTTCCGAGAAGTGGGAGGCTGGTTTTAGTTGTGCTCTTCTGCCTCTGCCCCGGGTCGGCTGCCTGGCCAAGCCCTCTGCATTCGTTTCTCCCAAGCAGAGTGTCTTCCCAGGCATGTGCTATAGCTGTTTAACGTGGTGTGTGTGTGTGTGTGTGTGTGTGTGTGTGTGTGTGTTGGGGACGGGAAGGGGATGCAGAGCTGGTGCTAAGTAGAAGGAATCTGCAAAGACAGCACCTGCTTGGCTCTTCTACCTCCTGAAGTGCATTTGGATGATTTATGTCCCCGTTTCTCCTTCCTCGTTGACCTTGGAATGAGGTCCCTTCTCCTCTAGACTGTGCTGGCCAATAGCACAAGGGCTCGTCACCACCAAGGGTACTGCTCTTGTGAACATTTGAGATGCCTTTTTTTAATGACATACATCATGTGTGTTAAGTTAATTTTACAAAAATAAGTAGATGACATTGAAAACAAAAAATAAAAAGAGAGGAGAGGAAATGCTACCTTGAGAAATCAGTGTTAATATTTTCATGGATGTTCTTCCAGTCTTGTTTCTATATATTGCCTAGAAATCAATCAATCAATCATTTTATAGTGAATTTATACTATGCACATTTAAAAATTTTTTAAATACTTATTATTTTCCCATTCTAATAAATCAACGCTCTTATCATTCGTCTTAAAAGCTACATACTTTCTCCTGGATGTACCCAGTGTTATAAAGTGGTCTGCTGTTCTAAACAACACTTGGATTGTTTCCTCTTTTTTTTTTTTTCTTCCACTGTTACTGACAATTCTGTGAAGAGCATCCTTGAAACTACAGATTTACTTATTTCTCCAGTCACTGTCCTTAAAGTACATTCCTAAAGTGGGAATTGCTGGGTCAAAAGAAGGCACATCCATCCTTATGCCCTTAATGCCTGTTGCCAAGCCGCCCTCGGGCAAGACAGCTCCGTTTACCCCTCCACACCAGTCGGGGCAGTTTGAGATGCAACCTGCACAAAAGCCCTAAGATGGACCTGAGCTCACTGGCTCGGCCCCCTCTACCCTCACCGGTCACAGTGTGAAAACATCCCAATTCCTGCACCCTAAGTACCCAGACTCTACAAAGCTGGATTTCCCCTGCGGTGAAGTTTGCAGGCTTTTGAAGAGGAATTTAGACGCTCTATTCCTCAGAACTCATGAGAGGGGTGAACTGGGAATGACTGCAGGATCCCGTGCTCCCATCACACAAAGGGTCTCGCCTCTCATTATTCAGAGGTGTGATTGGGTTATACAGCAGGAAACACTCCTGGGCGTGAACACAGGTACTTGGGACCCCCAGCCAAGCCCCCGTGGCCTTGTCCTTTTTCTCCACAGTGCTCAGTGCTGAAAGAAGAGTTACAGAAGGAAGATGCCCAGAAGGAGAAGTGGGAAGCCCAAGAGAAAGAGTTAAAACTCTGCAAAACCGTGCGTTGAACCTCCTGACCCCTAGGTGTCCACTGAAAGCCTAGATTGTGGCCTTGAGGGTTTTGGAGGGGTTCCTTGGCCCATTAGCTAGCACAAGCTCTGGGGCTTTCTGGGTGTTTGTCTGTTAATGTAGTCTCCAAATTCTTTGATTTGCTAGCCTCAAAGAGATGGGTGAAAAGACCATGGAAAACACACTCTCCCCAGATTTTCTGGGCAGTTGGCTCAAGACCCTTCATCAGGTTTCCCCTGGGGAAAAGGACGGGAGGTGGCCACGTATGCTGCTAGAAATTCACTGTGGTCCCTACCCCTGGACTTGTGATGCCCAGAATTTCATGATCCACTGTCACAAGTTTTATCACAGCCCTGAGCACTGTTATTAACACAACTCTTCTTGAAGTATTTTTGCTTAAATACATTCAATTTTACAACAATTCGTAAAAACAAAATAAAAAGCAAATGTATCACTGGCCTTGTATGGAAGGTGAACATAAAAATTAATACAATGAAAAGATGACCACTCAATGTAAATGTTCACCCCCTGTACCAGCCCGAACCCTCGTGCACGTCACCAGGCATACGTTTTCCATCCGTTGGGAAGGACGATGCCTGGGACGGGGAAAGGAGACGTGTGTTCTTCTCTCTGTCAGGAGCACACTTCTCTGCCTCAAATGAGAAAAAAGAAAAATGTCATTGTTCTTTGCTTCCAAACTGTGCCCATTGTGTCTTCCAAACAGCCCTTATTTGATTGAACTCAAAAATATACCCCAAGGAAAGAGATTCTAATGAGTGGATAGGTATCTTGTACTGTTTAATCCAGGATCCATGCTGATCTTCAAAAGAAACTCAAATTTTCCCTCACCCAGCCCTTTCATTGCATCCGTTGAAAGAAAGTCTACTTTGCCTCAAAGATGTGGAATTGTCCCCCAAGGGAAGGAATGAAGCGAATCCCAGACTAGGTTTCTGCCTTAATGAACCGGATGAAATGAGTTGTGAAGTTGACTTCCCTGTTGTTGGAACTCTTTCAGCAAATCCAGGACATGGAAAAAGAAATGAGGAAGCTCAGGGTGGAGCTGAAAAGGAGCAGTACCGAGCAGAGCCAGATCTCTATGACGCTGCGGGAAAAGAGCAAGGTATGGCAGGGACAGGTCGGCCTGGGAACCACTCTGGGGCAAGCACTCCACCTGCATCATCTCTGTTCATCCTCACAATGACCCCATGCGGTCTATACTGGTATTAACCCCACTTTAGAGTTGGGAAAACTGAGGCTCACAGAGGTGAAGGAAGTTATCCAAGTTCACTTGCATAAAGTAGTTGTGGCAGAACTTGAATCCAGGTCTGCCTGACTCCAAAGCTCCTGTGTGTAACCACTACCCTAGACTGCCTTCAAATCTTAATTGTGAAATTATCTAAGAAAGAATTGATCCATTAAATCAAGTTTGCCAATGATGTTGTTCCAACTTAAATTTTCATATTGATTTTTTTTGTCTTTTTGTTCCATCATTGAGAATGTTTTTAAAAATCTCAACATGTTTGTAATTTGTGTGTTTCTTCTTTTAATATGAACGATGTTTGCTTTATATATTTTGAGGCTGTGTTACTAGGTGCATATAAATTTAGAATCCTAATACTTCCTGTAGAGCAAAACTTCAGATCATCATGAAATGTCCCTTTTCATCTCTAGTAGTGTTTCTCCCCTAACGTCTTCTTTTTCATTTAGCTTCACCACTGGCTTTCTGTTGGTTAGAGTTTTCATACCATATCTTTTTCATACGTTCTCTGTCAATTTTTGTCTTAAGGTTTAGACATATGCCTTCCAAATAGCGTATCATTTTTACAAAATCCAGTTTGACAATCTTTGACTTTTAGTCCATTTATATTATGTAATTACTCGTGTACTGGGGTTTAAATCTACCTTCTTGCTCAATACCAGATGTACCATCTGTGGTATGTTCCTTTTTCTCTCCTTTCTTGCCTCCTTCTGAGTGGATGGTTTTCTCTCATTTCACTTTCCCCCTCTATTAGCTTGGAAATATTTCACTTTTTTACTATTCTTTTAGTAATAGTAAGACAATAGCATTCATCCTTGACTCACCAAAATCACACATTAATTAAGTTTTTCACTCTTCTACTATTCTCTTAGTAGTCATCCTGAAGACTACAATGTGCATTCTTTTTTTTTTTTTTTGCGGTACGCGAGCCTCTCACTCTTGTGGCCTCTCCAGTTGCGGAGCACAGGCTCTGGACGCACAGGCTCAGCGGCCATAGCTCACGGGCCCAGCCGCTCCGCGGCATGTGGGATTCTCCCGAACCAGGACACGAACCCATGACCCCTGCATCGGCAGGCGGACTCTCAACCACTGCACCACCAGGGAAGCCCTGCATTCTTAACTTACCAAGAGGCAATAGTAGTTGATAATTATGCCCTTCTCCTTGACAGTGCAATGAGTTTCAAACACCTTAACTTCACTTAGCCCCTCCAGATTTATAAGACATTGCTGTCATTTTCTAAACTCCTCTTGATACTTAAAACCCCACAAGACATTATTAGTGTTTTTCTATAGTCAGTATCATATCCACACATTACCCTTACTGTTGCTTGTCTTTTCTGCATCTCTGATCACCCACCTGGGTTCATTTTTCTTGTGTCTGAAGAATACCCTTTAATGTTTTCCCTCATTGTGGCTCTGCTGATGACAAATTCTCAGATGTGCCTGTGTGTCTGTCTGGAGATGTATATTTAACCTTCATTCTTAAAACACATTTGACTGCGTATTGAATTCTACAATGGCAATTCTTTTCTTTCAGCACATTAGATATAGCATTAGATATGTCACTATTGTCTTGTGGCTCCTATTATTTCTATTTAGAAGTCATCTGTAAGCCTAACTGTTGTACCTTTGCATAATCTGTCTTTTACTCTGGTTGCTTTTAAGATTGTCTTTTCCCTTGATTTCCAGCTGTTTTATTATGGTTTATCTAGGTGTGGATTCAGTTTTATTTACCTTGTTCAGAGTTCGTAGGGGCTTCTTGAATCCCTGGCTTGGTGTTTTGCCTTAGTTCAGGCGCTTGGGCTCTGTACCACACAGGCAGTGGGGAGCTCCTAAGGCTTCTGAACAAGTGACTGATGCAATGACATTCGTGGACGGTAATAAGGGTGAAAATGATAGTTACAATTTCTCACGTACTAGGCGTTTCCTTGAACATTTCATCTCTTCATCTTCACAACAGCGCTGTGATCTAGAAATCATCCTCTCCATTTTACAGATGAGAAATTCAAGGCTACTAGTTACTAGTAAAGTAACTAGCCCAATGGCACAGTCGGTTTTGTCTGACTCCAGGTTCGTCTGACTTCAGTGACCCTGGCGTAGCAAACAGCCACATGCTACTGTTTACACTGAAATTAATGAAACTTAAATAAAATTTTTAGTTCAGTTCCTCCATCACACCAGCCCCATTTCGAGTGCTCGATCCCCAGATGTGGCTGGTGGCTGCCGTATTAGACAACACAGCCTCGCTCAGACTACCTGTACCGTTGCAGAAAGTTCTGTTGGACAGAGCTGCCTTACAGCAGGGTAACTCTCACAGTACCGTTAAGATTGCACTGGAAGAAACTAAACTCGAGGCGAGGAGGCCAGTTGTCACAGTCCAGCTTGCATGTGAGAAGGGTTGTAGGACAGGCGTGAGACCCCCGAGTGTGAGAGAGGGAGCAGGGCGGCCGCTGAAGGTGACTCTGAGGCTTGGGGACGGGAACGGGGGCTGTTCATGAAGCACACAAACAGGGGCAGAGTCCAAGGCTGGACTTGGCGTTTGCAGCACATGAAAAAGGCTGCTGACATAGAAGTCAGAGCATGTTTAGATGTGGGAGAAAACTAAGGCCCAGAGAGCTTAGATGACTTTTCCAAGGTAACGGAGCTGGGTAGAGGCTCTTCCACTGGACCACACTACTCAGAAGAAAGCTCTTAAGGGCTTTTCTGGGTCTTTTATTATATCCCTGTGATCCCCCTCTTCAGATCCCTAAAAAAACAGCCTGTGAATTTGTTTCAGCACAAAAATTTTCCATTTATTTACGAAAGTTTGCCTCATTTCCTGTTAGTGCCGGAGCCCAGGTCTCAGCAGGTGCATCCAAGAATTGAGCAGCTGCAAGGCCTACACTGGCCAGCCAAGGGTAGCGTGGAGCACTCCCAAGCTTACCGTGCGTTGACTGTTACCCAAGCAAGGGGGGAAACCTAGGCAAGCTTCTCCACTTTAAATGCCTTCCTTGGCAGGCTGCAATTCTTAATAGACATTGCTTTAGCAAGCCTCCAGAGAGGTTACCACCAGTGAGTGTGCTCAAAGTGGTAACGACAAACAGTTATGATAATAAACCCAATCATAACATTTCCAAGTTCCCATCACGAGTTATTAGAAGGAGACTGTACGGCGGACATTGCCGTCCCCCTTTCATAGGTCACAACAGTACTTAACACACTCACAGAGCCCTTAAGCACTATTCCGAACATTGAATCCCCACAAGAACTCTATGCAGTGATACTAGTATCATCATCCCCATTGGACAGATGAGGACACTGAGTCCCGGAGCAGTGAAATAACTTTCCCAGGGTCGTACGGCTGGTTAGGGACCGAGCTGGGATGGGAGTGTGCGGTAGAACATAGTTGAGCCCCGGGTGCAGAGCTCGGCCCTTTCCCATAGGGGGCAACTCCCTGTGAGTTTGCCTCCACCCTGTGCATGCCTGTGACCCCTGCTGCTGGGCTGCAGCTGTCCCTACCCCTCAGGGACTCCCCCACTGCCATTAGCCCCCCCAGAAGAGTTTCCCCAGAGGGCATGATGATCACATTAGCAGCAAGCCCTCGGTTTCATCATCCTTTCAGGTTGAAGAGAAGCTTCGAGAGGATTCCACAAGGAAATTGCTTCAGCTGCAAGAAATGAGGAACAGAGAAAACCTCATTAAAGCCAATTTGGAAAGGGTAGTAGGTCAGGTAGGCGTGCTGCAGAGCCCCTTCACGGGCCCGTGCTCTCCACGGAATCCCGCACCCAAGCGGCCGGCAGGGATGAATGAGGAGGAAGACGGCCTAGCTTAGTTCACCTGCTTATCTCAGGGCAGGGCTTTGTGCGGCTTCCGCGTCCCCGTGGATTTCACTAAAGAGGCTTTTCCTTCTGGGAAGCTGCCCACTCCAGTGTTTGCTGTTGCCTGAGACCCTGACCAAGCAGTCAGTCCCAGCTCAAGGCCCACCCCAGTGAACCAGCTGTGCGGTTCCCTCTTGGGAAGGGTTTGAGCTCTTGACCCCGGTGGTGTTTCTAGCACTTTCACCTTCACATTTTTTGTCCTGACATTTACAGCCATCTTTCTTCCTCTGGGCCCCCAAACAGATGCTACAGTCAGTGTCCCCAGGGAAATGCCACATTTCTGTTTGTTTGTTTATTTGTGTGTTTGTTTTGTTTGGTCGAACCGTGTGGCTTGCAGGATCTTAGTTCCCCGACCAGGGATGGAACCTGTGCCCCCTGCAGTGGCTGCGTGGAATCTTAACCACTGGAGCGCCAGGGAAGTCCTGCCACTTTTCTTAATAAAGTAAAACCCAGAATACCACAGCTTATGCCAGGTGGAGGTGGGCAGGGTGGGGAGAAGGCCATTTCCCAGGTCTCTGACCCAAGATGGCCCAGTGGCCCTTCCTCTGACACGTGGCACAGACATGAGGGCCAGAACATGCAAACGAGCCTTCACCAAAGGCTAAGGGAGAGCAAACGAGAACCCAAGACGGGGCACTGGCCCTCCACAACACAGCCCACCGAGGGCAGCCCATCTTGGAACCCCTCCACAAGGCATCCTCTCCTGGCAGCCACGGCTCCAGGGGGACCAAGAACATTTTACGTGTATGTGTTTGTGCTTTTCTTTTTCTGGGAGAGTGAATCCACCTTGTCACTCATTGGATGCTCAGAAGGATCTGTAAACCACCAAAAAAGGTTAAGAACCACGATCCTTAAAGGAGCTCTCCGTCCCACCCAGCCCAGCTCCCAAAGCCCTTGCATTTGGTAGCATCCAAGCCTGAACCATCAGTGTGACCGGAATTTGTCCCACGCGCTGAACTTCAGAGGCACCCACAAGTTAAATGACGATGCTGACCCTCAGGCAGGTTTGAAAGCCTCTTCAACCAACTTCCACACCATCACCCCCGGTGTCCTTTCTCCTGCAGGGTGCCGACCCCTTAGCAAGGCAGAGAGCCCGCCAGCCTGGGCTTCCCTCCGTGGACCTGGGCTACCCCTCACCTTGCTGGCACTCTGCACCCACGGCGCACACCCGCTTTGAGGGCATGATCTACGCCACTTGCCGAGCGCCTGGTCGTGGCTCTGGCCAGGGGTCATCCAGGAAGACCCTCAGAGACCCTGAGATTCCGCCAGGTCTAGACTCGAGAGAGAAAGGACGAACGAGGCTTCTCTGAGCTGCCTGTGCCTTCCTGCTTCACCCCCTTGTCTCCACAGCCCGCTCCCGGCCTGAGGTCCTGCCCTTCCCCAGGCCAGTGACCACAGGACTCAGCCCATCGTCCAGCAGGACCTGTCCCTCCCCACCCCCACCCCCCACCACGCAGTCCTGTAGGGCGCCTCTGGTGATAACGTGGGCCATTGCCCACAGGGCCCTCTCTACATAACCTCTTCCTCGGGCGAGCTAGGACCCTCCCTTGGCCATGAAACCAGCAGACGACCCAGAGTCCCTCCAATCACCCGGCTGGCTTCCGGCAGGATGACTGCAGAGGTGTCCTTAGGAGAGTCATAATTCCTCTACTTGGCTTCCCAGAGCTCCCTGGTGTGCAGCAGACTCCTGTGTCTTAGGACCTGTTGACGTTCTCATTGATTCCGTGGCCCTTGTGGTCCTTCAGGGCTCTGTTTTAGAGCCTTTCATGACCACATTTTGCCAGTGAGCCAAAAACCCAGGCCAAGGGCCATCACGTTGGGAAATTTCCAGAGAAACTTGGGCTTCTTTGCTGTTCAAGTCTCATAAGCCTGGGGCATCTTGAACTCGTCATTCTAGAAGCCCTGATTTAATTTAACTGCATTGTTTCATCCTCCGTAATATGAAGACACCAGCATCAGGGAGGCACTCAGTAAAAACTGGCTGAACTGAAGGAGAGGACTTTGAACATCTGACTTGACAGGTGTTTCTGTTATAAACATTCGATGAACGTTTATTGAGTGCCTGCTGTGTGCCAGGCACTGCACCAGGCTCCGGGGACCTGGAGAGGAATACAGGAGACGTCATCTTCAGGACACAAGGTCTAAGGCACAAAACGGCAGCAGGCATCTCCTCCTTCTCTCCCCAGGCGCCCTTGCTGATGACACGAGTTACCCGGGCTGGCAGCCTCAGTGTTTATCTCACAGCCTGGTGCCAACGTAGCAATTACAGAAGAGCGCTCCTGGCCCTGGACTTCCCACTGGATAATTGGCAGCAAGGGGCCCTTCCGAGAGCCCGATATGCATGTGTGCTGACCGTGTGCGTCGGCTAGGTTAGGCGGGCACACCTGAAAAGTCATTAAAACCTGCTGTCCCCCTCTCTTGTGTGGGCACTGCCCCTTCCGGTGAGAGGTGAAGGTGTTAATTACCCATAATGAGCACTAAAGGCGTGCAGAGCCTTCTCACCGATTTCTCCCAGACCCAGCGATGGGGGCGCCTCCCCCAGCCTTGCAGCTGCAGCTGCGCCCCTCACCTCATCCCCTTCCCTTTCTTTGTGCTGCAGCTGGAGCCTTTCAGAGGTCAGGTCCTCAAGGCCACCTACGGACGCGTGAAACCGTTCCAGGACAAACCCGTCTCCAATCAGCAGGCTCGTCTCTCTTCCCCACTTTCTCCTTCAGGGACCCGGGGCTCCAGACACTGGGAGCATATGTTCCTGTTTTTTGTTGGTGGCACATATTTTTCACACTGTTGCTACACCATAAAGATTTGTTTTGATTTTCTGGGATTTCCTGGCTTTTAAAGTAAAAGCCAGTTAAACTCCCTTGCAGTGTTTCTGTGAAAATCAAATTAAACCACCCAGGACTGTGTCTGGTCAGCAGACCCGCACGGTGAACCTCCGTTAGCCCCGCAAGGAAAGGGGCGGCCTCAGCATGGACGGTGCGTCCTCGCTCGCTCGTTCCTCCTGAAGTGGCAGATGGCAGTGAGGGTGGGCCTCTGGCTGTAACGATGCCTTATTATCCTTCCGTTTATCCTCTCCAAACCTGGGTGTCAGCGCGCGGGTCACAAGATCACACCACGGGCTTCTCTCGGACGACCTCCTTTTTAGGGGCCCACAGCATCAGGCTCAGCGTGATGAATCCCTCCCAGAATGCAGAAGAATCTAGAACACACTCGTGGCCACATGACAGGCCTTTGGCTCTTAAAAAACCATCTCTGATCCTGGGAAACATGCCCCGGTGACAGAGCCAATATCCACCCTCCAGAGCCGTCCCCAAAACACGCCAGGACCTCCCTCCTCCGAGCTTAAGCTGAAGCCCTCCAGGTCCCCTCCCCCAAGAGCCACGCTGCATTTTAATTTATTGATTTATTTATTTTTGCTGGTTGGGTCTTCGTTTCTGTCCGAGGGCTTTCTCCACTTGCGGCGAGCAGGGGCCACCCTTCATCACGGTGCGCGGGCCTCTCACTATGGCGGCCTCTCTTGTTGCGGAGCACAGGCTCCAACGCGCAGGCTCAGTAGTTGTGGCTCACAGGCCCAGTTGCTCCGCTGCATGTGGGATCTTCCCAGGCCAGGGCTTGAACCCGCGTCCCCTGCATCAGCAGGCAGACTCCCAACCACTGTGCCACCAGGGAAGCCCCACGCTGCATTTTTAATTTCTTTGTTTTCTTTTTCTCACCAGTTACTAGAGAAGATCACCAGGGTCACAGAGGACAATATCAACGTTTGGCAGAAAAAGCGGACCCTGCAGAAGGAGACCCAGCTCAGCAGCTGCAAACAGGAGGAAATCACGCAGAACATCAAGAAGCGGAAGACATCCTTAGACATTTGCCAGGTGCCCCCTTCTCCATTCCTCAAATGTCCCCTGTGTCTCATTTTTGTGCTCCTTGTTCAGGAAATTATCCAGCTCTGCTTTTAGTCCACCTTTTCTCTTGTTGGAGAAATCTGTTTGAGATCAGAAAACAAAGGACCTCCAGAAATGCCTCCCAGGTGAACTTGGTGTGGCCAAGGAGAAGCTGCCCGACACACTCCAAGTACTGCCTTTGGGAGGCCCCAGACCCCGGGGAAAAAAAACCAGCCCCGTGTTATTTCCAGAGAAACCAAAGAAACCTTCTGCTCTTTATTTGCAGTTTTCTTTTCTGTCCCAGCAGTGGAAGGCTGCTCTTACCCTTACGGGACCAGAGGGTCTGGCAGAGCCCCCCACTTCATGGCCCCCATGCAGGGATCCAGCTTATCACATCAGGCAGCTGCTTCTGCTTTCTCTGGAAATATGCAGCTACTATTTGGGGAGTCTGGGCAAATGTTGGCTTGTCAGCACTCTTTCAAATCAGGAAACCGCACTTCATGACCACCTTGTGTGTTGATCTCAGCAGGAATTCCGTAGCCAAATTTGCTTCCCCTTTCAGCCAAATCGTCCTTGGCAATTTGACTTTGGAATTGCCTATACCTAAACAAAGGGTCTCTTTGACCATCCAGAGTCCCAATTAGAGTGCACGTGAAATAAAAGCTGCCTCCTTTCTTCCGCCCCCCAAAAAAGGAAAGTAGAACTGGGCCGTCACAGGGCGGCCAACATACGGCTCTGCCTGCTTCACGGGCCCGTCAAGAACACTGCTCTGTGCGGGTCACAACCGTCAGGTGGTATTTCTGGCGATGGTGCCCGGGATCCTCACGACCTCATCTCTTTCCAGGCATGCATGACAATGTCTTGCTCTAGCAATGACCTGAAGAAGGAGGTCGACCTCCTGCAGCACCTGCAGGTCAGCCCACCTGTCTCAGGGCTCCAGAAGGTGGCACTGGACGTCTTGCGCCTGTCACTGTCCTGGCTGGAGGAAACGGAGCATCTCCTCCACGAGGTGGGGATCCAGTTCTCCAGCTCCGACAAAGGTGATTGAAACTCTTTTCTCACATAGTTACATGACTGAAATATTGCGTTGAATCTGATCACGATGGGACATCTGTTGAGGGAGGCTTCTTAGGTATGTGGCCAAGTGTTCCCTTCTCCAGACTTCACTTTGCTTCACCACTTGAGAAGCAGTGTTCCTGGAAAAAAGTACACAAGTGAGACGTGATTACTGGAGAAAAATGAGACGTGACAGAGGCAAAAGGAAAAATCGAAATTATGCTAAATCTTCTCTCTCAGAAGTAACCATATATATACATATATAGAGTAGAGACGTTTTTTAGAGCAGTTTTATGTTCATGGCAAAATTGAGAGGATGATACAGAGATTTCCCAGGTACCCCCTGTCCCCACTCATACACAGCCTCCCCCATTTATCAGCATCAGCACCAAAGAGGTACAGTTGTTAGAACTGATGAACCTACATTGACGCATCCTAATCACCCAAAGTCCATGGTTTATATTAGGGTTCACTCTTTTTAATTTTAATTTTATTGGAGTGTAGTTGATTTACAGTGCTGTGTAGGGGTCACTCTTGGTGTTGTACATCCTATGGGTTTGGGCTTGGACAAATGTGTGATGACATGTATCCACCATTATAATATCATACAGAATCGTTTCACTGCCCTGGCCTTTCTCGCCTTCTGAGATGGCCCACGCTCTGTCTGTGGAGTGTGTTTCTCTCTAAATAAGTCCACGTCTTACCTATCACTGTGTCTCTCACTGAATTCTTTCTGCGATGAGACATCAACAACCTGAGCTTCATTAAGTCCTGAGACCAGCAGGTCCACCAATAATGAGGCCCACCCCGGGGAGGACCCAGAGGCCCTGTAAATCACGATGCTCCACCGGGAAGATGGTCCAGTCCTGAAGGTGCCTTTGATCCCAAATCTACTGCCCTAAGCAGAAGCCAGGGAGCACGGCGGGGGATGTGGTTCAGATCAGGCCATCTCTGAGCAGATTGGTGGATTCTGTGCACAAAGCCCTGGTATTAGGTCAACTCGATTTATGAGTTTCACTTCTCAGGTCACTCTGTAACTACACAGTAACAGAAAGTACAGAGAATTCATTAAAAGCCACCTATGGAGTCCATAGAGGGGAAGTGGGGTGGGTGAAGTTACAGATTAGGGACGTGGTAATAAAGCAAAATGATGATAACCCATAAACCTGAATATCTAGAAACTGATATTCTAGAAATTGAGGAAAGTAAAGCTACAAGTTTAACAAAATAAAAAGAAGCAAAGGAGAAGCCAACTTCAAAGCCAGCCTGTGCAATTCCTCCAGGGCAGCGCACGTTTGTCTGATTGAAGCCTGGCCCTGCTGTTCTTCAGTGCCTTCCTATTAGTGCCTTAAGTAATCAACATCTCCAGTAATCCCTCTGCAGTGTTCAGGAATTCAACTCGTCATGGGGAAACCTCTGGTTTGAGGACTTACGTTTTTAAGATAACGTCTTTTCTTTTCAAAACTGGACATTTTTATTCCAAATAAAAGAACCTATCCCCCCCAAAAAAAAGAATAGTTTCACTGCTCTGAAAATCCTCTGTGCTCCCTCCCAGCCCCCCCGCAGCCCCTGGCAACCACAGATCTTTTTACCGTCGCCATAGTTTTTGCCTTTTCCAGGCTATCATTTAGTTGGAATCATACAACTTTTCAGATTAGTTTCTTTTATTTAGTAATATGCATTTTCGTTTCCTCCAAGTCTTTTCATGGCTTGATAGCTCTTTTTTTCTTTTTAAGTGCCCAATAATATTCCATTATCCATTCACCTACTGAAGGACATCCTGGTGGCTTCCAAGTTTTGGCAGTTATGAATAAAGCTGCCATAAACGTCCACGTGCAGGGTTTTGTGTGGACATGTTTTCAACTCCTTTGAGTAAATACCAAGGGTGCGGTTGCTGAATCGTGCGGTTAGATTAATCTAGGTTAGGTTAGATTAATTAAGGTTAGGTTTTTTTTTAATTAATTTATTTTATTTTATTTATTTTGGGCTGCGTTGGGTCTTCATTGCTGCGCACGGCCTTTCTCTAGTTGCCGCAAGCGGGGGCTACTCTTCCTTGTGGTGCACGGACTTATCATTGCAGTGGCTTCTCTTGTTGCGTTGCATGGGTTCTAGGTGCGCAGGCTTCAGTAGTTGTGGCACGCGGGCTCAGTAGTTGTGGCTCACGGGCTCTAGAGCACAGGCTAAGTAGTTGTGGCACACGGGATTAGTTGCTCCGCGGCATGTGGGATCTTCCCAGACCAGGGCTTGAACCTGTGTCCCTTGCATTGGCAGGCGGATTCTTAACCACTACACCACCAGGGAAGTCCGTAGAGTACGTTTAGTTTTTAAGAAAACCACAAAACTCTTTTCCAAAGTGGCTGTTTTGCGTTCCCGCCAACAATGAATGAGAGTTCCTGTTGCTTCACATCCTCGCTAGCGTTTGGTATCGTCACTACTATCATATTTTGTGTGGAACTTCCAGGGCATTTTCCCATGGAAAGAGCTGTGTGATTCTAGGCAAGTTACTTCCCCTCTCTGTGCCTGTTTCTTTACCTGTAAAATGGGGATAATAGGGAATACTCACCCCTTAGGATTGTTGTGAGGATTAAAATGCATTGATATATGTAAAGTACTTAGAATAGTACCTGGCATAAAATAGGCCCTACCTATATACATGTATTGATTTTTTAACTTTACAAAAGAATAATGTCATATTATATCCAATTTCCTTTAGTTTCGTTCCTAACAGTACATCAGGAACACCCTCCCATGTCAATACACACAGGTCTACATCATCGCTGTCACTGATGACAAGGAACCCCATTCTGTAGGATGTACTGTAATTTATTTAGCCAGTCCTATATCATGGGCATTTAAGTTGCTTTCAGTTTTTCACACTTAATAGATGAGGCTGACATAAATATTATTCACACATACCTGTTCATCTTATCTTTATCATCCTAGATGTGGAACGATATGAACCACTTTCATTCAACAAAGATTTATCGCAGACCTCCTAGATACCAGGCACAGTGCAGGTTGGAAATATAATGGGGTCAGAAACAGGTAGAATTCAGGTTATGGGGTATATGGATGTTGGCTGTAAAATTCCTCCCTCTTTGCTGTACATTTGAAATCTTTCATAATAAAATATTGGGGAACTAACAGGCACTCTCCCTGCGCTTGTAGATCTTAGGGTCTCAGGGAGGAATAGGGTGGGGCATTAACTGAAAAATCACTCACATGTAAAACTTTAATCATGACAGTTGCTTTGAAGGAGAAGTGCAGGGCTCTGACCTGGTCAGGGACGGCAGGGCACCTGCAGGGTGCATAGGAGTTATTTGCCAAAGAGGGGACGGGAGGGCATTCTGGGTGGAGGGAGCAGCGTGGTGGGATCGCAGGAAGCATGGAGAACTCACGGGGCTAAAGGAAATGGAGGCGGAGGGCAGGGACTGGTGAAGGAGGTCCACAGGGGCTGTATCATGGTGTGGCCGGGGGCTTGCAGAGCCCTGGTAAGAAGCTCTGCTTTAACGTGAGAGCAGAGAGAAGCCCACGAAAGGTTTTAAGTAAGGAACTGATGGAACAGGCTTGCATTTGGAGATAGTCATCTTGGCCACGAGTGGAAAATGTACAGGAAGATGGCCAGCACAGAACCCCGGGAGAGCAGTTAGGAGGCTGTCACAAGACACGATGGTGGCCCTCACTGTGGCAATGGAGGGGACGGAGCAAGAGAGAAGATTCCAGGGGCATTTAAGAGATGAATCAACAGGCCTCAGTGATGGAGTTAGATATGGCTAGAAGGGAAGTGATGGAGAGACAGGGGGCTACAGATCTCCAGGTTTCTGGCTTGTGTTAAAAGTACAGATGTGGTTCCTTCACTAAAATCCAGAGTAAGGAATGCCACAGGAGGACCAGGTTTGAGAGGGAAGATGAGTGTGAGGTGCCTGTAGACATCCAAAGTGAGGTGCCAAGGACGCAGCTGTCACCCTGCATATCCAACCGTATCAGTGATGTGGCCCCAGAACCCAGAAGAACATGTGCCACATAGTGGGTGCTTAGTCAGATGGGATGGATGGACGGGTGGATGGATGGATGGTGATTAAAGCCATACGTGTGAATGGTATCACTAGGAAGAAAGTATTGCATGAGAAGGGAGAGCCCAGGGCCACACCTGGGAAACTCCAACATTTATCGTTAATCCTTCTGGCCGAAGCGCTCTCCAGAGAGGCTGCAAAAATTTGACATTCTTACAATAATGAATGAGAATAGAGGAGTGATTTTCAACTCCGGTGATTAAACAACCCAAGCCAGGATATGTCTAAGGTAATCCAGAAGGTGGTGTGAATTTCTTTTAAACGTGTTTAAAAAGAAAGGCAAGGCTTCCCTGGTGGCACAGTGGTTGAGAGTCCACCTGCCGATGCAGGGGACACGGGTTCGTGCCCCGGTCTGGGAAGATCCCACATGCCACGGAGCGGTTGGACCCATGAGCCATGGCCGCTGAGCCTGCGCGTCCTGAGCCTGTGCCCCGCAACGGGAGAGGCCACAACAGTGAGAGGCCCACGTACCGTAAAAAAAAAAAAAAAAAAAAAAAAAGATGCTGGCTCAAAAACTTTTTATGTGTTAGTCCATCATGATAAGTGATTCAAGGTACTTCCCATTACTGAGGCCAGCAGGGGATCCCCCAGTCACTCATCACCATACACAAACAGTCCTAAGAGCCTTCTGTGTTCACAGTTCCTAAGAGGAGGGTAGGAGCCATGGTTTGTTTAACTCCTCCTGGGTACTTGTCACTGTGTTAGTTGTTTTACATGTACTGTGTACTTTCATCTTCCAACAGCCCAATGAGCCAGGTACTATTGTCGTCTTTATTTTGCAAGTAAGGAAACTGAGTATCAATAACATTAAGAAACTTCTCAGAGTCACACAGCTGGTACATGGTAGGGTCAGGACTCAAACTGAGGTCATTGTGATCCTGGCACTTGTGTTTCTTCTGTGACCCCACATGCGCTCCGAAGATCCAGAGGGGTACCAGGTACATGCCCAGTTCCTAGAGGACAGGTTCTGTCGTTAACTTGAACAGAGACAAACCTGAGAGTTTCATTCCCTGGAGTGAAGGGTGTCTGATGCGCACCGCGGGCCTCGCCCCAGCAAAGCCCCATTTGCATTAGAGCGAATAATTCTGAGTTCAGGCTTTGGAGACCAGCTGCTAAGGTGTGACTCTCCAGTGTGCGCTTACTCATTGTGTGAGCAAGTCTCGACTTCTGTGTGCCTCTGTTTACTTGGTTATAAAATGGGGTTAAGATCTCACCAGGTAGTTGTGAGGATTAAACGACGTGGTACCCAAATCATGGGGTCACACATAAGCCTTAGTAAACGGTAGCTGCCATCCGCATCAGCCTTGAATACTTGTTGATTGAATGTGAACTAAATGTGGATGGCAAGCAGATGGGTATGCGGACAGGCAGGGCAGCTCGATTTACTCACGCCGAGGCGCCTTTACCTGTGACCCCTCCCGCATCTCTATTTGACAGCTAGTCAGATTTCCTTAGCCGTGAGCACTCAGTTCTCTTCCCACGCCTTCTTCCTCGGCTCTTGACAATGGGCTGCATTTCCTAGCTGCCGAGTGGTAAAGCTGGGACTCCATCCAGGTCCCTCTGACCTCAAAGCCCCTGCTCTGAACCACCATAGTACCTGCCTTTTAAAATATTGTCCTAAGGGATAAAACGCACGTAACCACCTAGGTCTGTAAAATCGTGGAATAAATCCCTCAGGGAAATCCAGGTTGAGTAACTATTGTTGGATCATGTCATGAGCAGCCCAGGAGATTGGGGTCACTACTAAAGATCTGATTGGTTAAGATATCACCTAACACCTGTCACAATGGCCGTCACCAAAAAGAACACAAATAACAAGTGTTGGCGAGGATATGGAGAAAAGGGAACCCTTGTACAATGTTGGTGGAAATGTAAATTGGTGTGGCCACTACGGAAAAGAGTTTGAAGGTTTCTCAAAACACTAAAAATAGAACTACCATATGATCCAGCAATTCCACTCCTGGGTATTTATTCCCCCAAAATGAAAAACACTAATTCAAAAAGATACATGCACCCCAATGTTCATAGCAGCATTATTTACGATAGCCAAGACCTGAAAGCAACCTACGTGCCCATCAACAGATGAGTGGATAAAGAAGATGCAGTAGGGAATTCCCTGGCGGTCCAGTGGATAGGAGTTGACGCTTTCACTGCTACGGCCCAGGTTCAGTCCCTGGTTGGGGAACTAAGATCCCACAAGCTGCATGGTGTGGCCCCCCACAAAAAACAGATGTGATCGAGTTCATTTGGGAGGGGCTCCAAATTTTTACCATCTACCCACATCCAGGTTTCTGTTATTTAAAGCTGAAGGCAGCGCGCGCCCAGAGCGTTAACGGGCGGGGGCGGGGGTGTGGCGTTGGGAGGTCCACTGGGCCTCCTGGTAGCCTCCCTGAGTTCAACCAATCCAGTGAGGAGAAGCCGTGGGCGGGGC
Source organism: Mesoplodon mirus (assembly GCF_964341445.2). Lineage (NCBI taxonomy): Eukaryota > Metazoa > Chordata > Mammalia > Artiodactyla > Ziphiidae > Mesoplodon > Mesoplodon mirus. The sequence continues at coordinate 96,976 of NW_028295408.1, forward strand.
GAGCTCCGCTGCCAGAGCGGCGTGAAAAATTTCCCAAGGCAGAGCGAAAACCTTTCCTGAGCGACTGAGCATGCCCGCTGGTGAAAGGTCCAGCCCAACTTTCACCACATCCCAGACTCCAGAGGGACTTTTCTGAAACCCAGAGAATTGACCATGTCCTCAAACAGCTTAAAAATCTTCCATGGCTCCCCCGTGCCTCCTCAGGAAAAAAAGATCACACTTCAGTGGGTGTTTTATGCTTCATCCTCAACCAATTTCTTCAGCCACGTCTCCCACTACTTTTGCAAGAACTCTTTTGCTCCACGGATGTTGAAAACTTGCAGCTTCTCATACATACCATGTTCTCTGTGCACACAGGTTCACCTACCTGCGATTCTCTGCCCAGGCCCTCTCTACCAGGATACTTGCATCTGTGCTTTCTAGGTCTATGAAGACAGTCATGCTTCATCCCTCTGGCATAGCTCTTGTTTTTTTTTTTGCATCTTTGTTGGAGTGTAGTTGCTTTACAATGGTGTGTTGGTTTCTGCTTTGTGGCAAGGTGAATCAGTTATGCATGTGCATGTGTTCCCATGTCTCTTCCTTCTTGCGTCTCCCTTCCTCCCGCCCTCCCTGTCCCACCCCTCTAGGTGGTCGCGGGGCGCTGAGCTGATCTCCCTGTGTTGTGCGGCTGCTTCCCACTAGCCATCTATTTGATGTTTGCTGGTGTATATGTGTCCATGGCATAGCTCTTCTTATTCTGTGTTGTGAATATACTCTATGTGCTCCATGTCTTATCTTCACTAGAATGTGAGCTACTTGAGGGCAGGGGTCTTGGCATATTTTATACCTGTATGGAACTCTAAGACCTAGCAGGGTGCCTGGCACAGGATAGAGCCTCAATAATTGCTTATTGAAAAAATGAATGCATTATGAGCTCCATGAAGGAAAAAAAAAGAAAAGCTGAAGGCATTCCAACTGATGCAGAAAGTTGCCGTGATTCCTGATGACTTTCTGGTTCCTGGTTTCTTTCCTTGGAAAGGCCCATTCCAGTGCCTGCCCTTGGGTTCCACTAGGACGTTTTGTATCACTCAAGATTCTCTGGTTGCAACCAACAGAAATCTCCTGTGGCTCACTTAAACAGAAAAGGAGTTTACTGAAAGGAAATGCGGAAGGTTAGAGAATCAAAGGGCAAGCAAAGCGGAGGAGTCTGGACAGGCAGGAGCCATCTTTTCTTCCCCGTAGATGTCCCCTTTTTTGCTTCAGCCAGTTTGAGTTTCTGTTATTTGCAACCAAAATGGCATTTACTAAGACGCTCTGCACAGCCCCAACTGGTAGCTCTGAGAAGCTACCAGCGACCTTTCTTTCCCCTGACGTTGTACCAAGGGACAGCAAGGTACCTGCAGTCCCCCCACCAGAACTCCCAATCTTCTGATCCCCCAAGAAGGTAAGCCAAACAACTTCCTTCCACCCTTGCCAATGGGGGCCCATTTGGATTCGTGACATTGCAGATAAGGTGCCCTTCTCCAGCAACTTGGCAGAGCCAGCAGTGCCTGCTGTTGTGGAAACCGGGGTCATGAAGTGTCTACGGAAGAAAACAGCTTCCCCCGGATCCGTGTTGCAAAGTGTGTTCCTGGTAAGTGGAGTGGTTTCTAATTTTTTAGGGTCTTAGCAATGAAAGCAATACACTAACGATGAGAGGAAACCCAAAACCTGCTAATGCTAATGTTCTCCTCTTTTTTTTAATATAAATTTATTTTTTATTATTATTATTTTTTAAAATTTATGGCTGCATTGGGTCTTCATTGCTGCGCCCAGGCTTTCTCTAGTTGTGGCGAGCAGGGGCTACTCTTTGTTGCATTGCATGGGCTTCTCATTCCATGGCCTTTTCTTGTTGCAGAGCACAGGCTCTAGGCATGGAGGCTTCAGTAGTTGTGGCTCGCGGGCTCTAGAACGCAGGCTCAGTAGTTGTGGCGCACGGGCTTAGTTGCTCTGCGGCATGTGGGATCATCCTGGACCAGGGCTCGAGCCCGTGTCCCCTGCATTGACAGGCGGATTCTTAGCCACTAGGGAAGTCCATGTGCTCCTCTTTTTCATACTGAGTTTCCTAAGGCAGGAGTTAGGGAGCCAGGTGAGGGAGGGTAAACTCTTTCGGCTTATTAGCTTGGCCTCATTTCCATCAAGATGCGCCGCTTGCCTCTGTCTGCTCAGTGTCCCGAGTTATTCTGGGCCCATTCATGATCTTCTGTGCCTGCTTTTGTTTTTAAAATTTTTCTTTGTCCATCTGTTCCCCGGGAATCCACTGCAATGCCTCCGTCCTGCGGTGGGAAACATTAGCAGGCTCCTTGTTTGAGTTTCCTCTCATCACATTGCTTTCATTCGTAAGACCCTAAGATATCGGAGGCAGCAATTTTACCTCTGGCTCGACGTGGTCTTATCGGCACAGGTTAGAGTTGCCCTTTGACGGATAAATCTCTTTTACGGTTAAACAACCAGCCTTCATTCATTCCAACAAACACCAGGTACCTACTATGTGCCAGAGACTAATGATACTGTGCTAGACCTTGGGGCCTTAACCTTTGCTCCCCTTTCTTTTCACGGTCTAATCTGCTGCCCTCCTGCAAAGGAGTTGGAATAGTTAATTTAGGGGGTGTGTTGCCTGGGAGAGCTCATCTGGGACATTCCCAGCCTCTTTTGGCTTTCTATGAGATTATTGCTGGGCCTTCTCTAGAGAGAGCTGCATGCAGCAGTGACCCTCTTCTGGGAGTTTCTTTGTGCCTTTCAACAGTTGAAGTTTCATAGCTAATAATAGCCAGCTTTTTATAGCATCCTTGCCAGCCATCAGACCCTGCACTAAGCACGGTCCAGACGTGCTCAGTCCTCACTGTCTGGATCGCTCCGGTTTCACGTGTGAAAATGATGAGAAGTAAGTTACTTGCCCAAGAGCAGAAGCATCAGAGCCCACACTTCGTACTCAGCTGCTCCAATACAGCATTTTCCTCGGTGAAGTCCAGGAACCAGCTTGTTATCTACTGGATGATGAGGGTCAGGTCAGCAAACGTTTTCTATAAAGGGTCATTTCCCTTTGTGAACCATGGGGTCACTGTCATCACTACTCAACTCTGCCATTGCAGCATTATGCCTAAACAAATGAGCTTGGCTGTGTCCCAATAAAACTTTATTTATAAAGATAGGCAGAGGGCCAGATATGCCAACCCGTGTTAAACTCTCACCCAGACTAGATTGTTAATATCTGCATGGCTATTGTCTGCCACATGACTACCAGGAAGCCAGCTGATCATCATCTCCATCACTTGTTGTGAGAGAGTTGTGAGCTTTTACTACGTGCCACGTGTCACACACTAAATGAAACACTTTACATACATTTTCTCATTTAATCCTCTCAAGTAGTCCAGGAGGAGAGGGCCATTCGAAAGGACTCTCGAAAGGTAAAACAGGCTGCCCAAGGTCACCCCAAAGGAATTTTGAAACCCAAATCCTAACCATGAGTTAGGAGGCAAATGTAAAGATGGGCAAAATGATGCAAATGTAAGAAGAAAATGTTAACTGTGTATCTGGAAGAGTGTACACCAAAATGTGAATAAGGTTACCTGTGGGTAGTGAGATAATGGTGGATCATTTTACCTTCGTTTTGCTCACGTCTATGTGTGTATATAAATATTTTTTACAACAAAGATTTTATTTTCAGTAAAAAAAAAATGCCATTTGAGAAGTATTTGGGGATCTCCCTACAATTATAGAGTTTGGGCATTTGTTGCTCTTGCTTGTTGTAGGTTGGAGCCAGAAAAGGCACCCCAAAGATGGACCAAGGAAGGGAGATGCTGAAGAGAGAAATGTCCAGCAAATCCAGCCAGAGCCTTCTGTTTTCTAAACCTGGTGGAAGGAACTAGAAACGTCGTCCCGCTGGACCTCGCGTGATCCTCCGTGAGTCAGTGTAACTCTTCTGCGTCAAACTACTAAGATGCTTTTTTAGGACATTAAAGGTTGCTACCCTAGTGTGTTGCTTCCTAGACTGGTATTTTGCACAATACTGTATTTTGGAGTGTGTGAGGAGAGGGGTTCTTTTCACAGATATTATGAATGTAAACATACACAGGCATATGAAGAATAAGTTTGAAATTCAGACTCCTAGGCCTGGTAGATGCAATTATGTGTTTGAGTAGTGACAAACCCAAATGTCACACCTCCAAGGAGCTCTGAGAAGCCCGCAGTTGAGAAAACCCAGGGCGTGTACTGGGGCCACAGGACAGAATGGTAACCTCAGGGCTGTTGGGGCCATGGTATAGTGCATTTGTATCTGAATTGATTATAATAAATGTGAACAGCAACCAGTTTTATCGCTTCCATAACAGTGAGTCATGTATATATGGCGCTCTGCGGTATTCAAAACACTTCTCGTCTAATCCTCTCTCAAGCCCTGGGAGGTAAATAGCATTATGTTCCCCATTTTACAAAGGAGGAAGCTGAGGCCCAGAGAGGTTAAATGGCCCGTCTAAAGTCACACAGCTAGTAAATTCAAGAATTGGGTCTGGAACCCAGGTTTCTAACTCCATCTCACGCTGCCCATTCTGCCGCACCAAGACAGCCCAGTAGGTCAAGTCCCAGGCCATCAGGACAGACCAAGTACCCAGTCATCAAAGAACACACACTGCCCAGGTGGACACACCCCTTTCCCGTGGTGTTTGAAGAGACCCTCATTTTTGCCTTCTCTCCAGCCATCTGTTCTCTCCCTGCCTTTCTTGTACGGCCAGAGACCACCAAACAAAACAGGAGGAAGAGCCAGAAGCCATGAATATCATTTACTTTTATTTTTAAAAAGCCACAATAAAAGTATTTTGATATTTTAAAACCAAATGCATTCTTTATACTGATTAAAACTAGAAGGAAATGGGAAAAATGATTTGCATGATCTTCCACTAAAGGTACTTCTTACACAGTGAGAAGGGTGAGCATCACCTGACCTTAAAAATAATCTTGAAAATCCCAGCAGTTTTCCATAAAGAACATATTACTTATACTGTACCATATCCCCAAAATCCAAAACAGCAATCTCCAGCACCAGAAAAGATCACTTGGTCAGGCAGTAGTTAAGTAGCTGGCTCATGTTTGGAAGCCAAATTGTGTGGGAAAAAAAATACTTTGGTTGAATACAAATATTTGAATTTGCTTAAGTTAAATGTAATGCCTATGTGACTCCACTGTATTTGAGGTCTTTCAAAGGACGTGTTAATCTTTATCGTATCAACATTGCAACCCACAATGGCAATGTCCTTTCTTTACTCCTTGAACTAGATGGTCCTTTAGGTGTCTCCTCAGCCACACACCCCTTTCTCTGAGAATGCACATTCCCCAACCAGGTTTACCCTACCTACTGCTGCTCTCTTGGCCACACCTGATCAGTAGATAGTCTACCCAAGCCAGACCAATCAGGTTTCTCTTCTAACCCAAGCTGGGCCAATCAGCACCTGTGCCCTTGATATTTGGAAGTGGGACACGGAGTTACCACACAGGTCATTAATGGCCCAGAGCTGAAAGTCTTGATGCAGTTCCCAGCTGGGGTGGCCATTTCTCCCACTGTGTTTGGAGAAACAAAGCCAGTCTTAGAAAGAGATGGCCAGGATAGATAAGCAACAGGTAGAGACAAGAAACCAAGACCCAGGGAATTCCCTGGCGGTCCACCCTGCGCTTTCACTGCCAAGGGCCCGGACTCAATCCCTGGTCAGGGAGCTAGGATCCCATAAGCCACACCGTGTGGCAAAAAAAAAAAAAAAGAAGAAGAAAGCAAGACGAGCCCCAGAGAGACAGTGCAGCAGACACTACAAGCCCCTTAGTCATTGCCTTCCTGTACTGTATAAGCAGCACGCGAAATGCCCTAATTTCCCAGCCTCCCTTGCAGCTAGACCTGGCTGTGTTGTTCAGTTCTGGCCAGTGACATGCAGGTGAAGGCCCTGGGCAGGGCTTCCCTTCTGGAATTAAAGGCAAGGCTTTGCTAGGAGAAAGTTTTTCTCTTTGTCCCTTTGCCTTGTCTCCTTTTCCTCTCCTGGAGCTCAGACTTGGAGCTGGAGCAGCCATGTTGGGGATCACCAGGTAACAAGCAAGAGACCAAAGCCCACCTCAAAGGACAGTGGAGTGGAAAGACATGAAAAGCCTGGTGGGAGCCTAGTGGCATCACTGTGCTCTGCACTGTATGTGAACTGCCTACCTCTGTACATCCTGTTGTATAAATACATAAATCCTATCAGTTTCAGCCACTGTAGTCAGATGTACCTGTTTGTGCTGTGGAGCAAATCACTCAAAAGTTAGTGACTTAAAATGGCAACTATTAGTTCTCATGATTCCAGGCGTCAAGCAGGCCACTTGTACTGGTCTGGTTGGTTTGGCTGGGGCTAGTTTAGGGTGGCTTCGTGTACATGCCAGCCTGGTCATTGCCAGGCAAGCTGGGTTAGGACAGTGGTTCTCAACTGGGGGCGATTTTGCCACCCAGGGGGCATTTGGCAACGTCTGGACACACTTTGGTTGTTAAACTGGGGTGGGGGTGATACTATCATCTCGGGGTAGAGGCCAGGGATGCTCCTAAACATCCTGCAGTGCACAGAACAGCTGCCCACAACCAAGACTTATTTGATCCAATATGTCAATAGTACCGAGAATGAGAAACCCTGGTCTAGAAAGGCCTCAGCTGGGACGTCTGATTCTGCCTGGTGTGGTCCCTCATCACCCAGCAGGCCAGACCAGGCCACGTGTGGTGGGTACAGGTTTCCAAGAGCAAGAGGAGAGAGAAAGCCCCAAAGCACACTTTTCAAGTCTCCACCTGCCATGTGTTTGCCAACAACTCATCAGACAAAGCAAGCCACATGGCTAGAGTTCATTTGGGAGGGGCTCCAAATTTTTACCATCTACCCACATCCAGGTTTCTGTTATTTAAAGCTGAAGGCAGCGCGCGCCCAGAGCGTTAACGGGCGGGGGCGGGGGTGTGGCGTTGGGAGGTCCACTGGGCCTCCTGGTAGCCTCCCTGAGTTCAACCAATCCAGTGAGGAGAAGCCGTGGGCGGGGCGAGCTCCGCTGCCAGAGCGGCGTGAAAAATTTCCCAAGGCAGAGCGAAAACCTTTCCTGAGCGACTGAGCATGCCCGCTGGTGAAAGGTCCAGCCCAACTTTCACCACATCCCAGACTCCAGAGGGACTTTTCTGAAACCCAGAGAATTGACCATGTCCTCAAACAGCTTAAAAATCTTCCAGGGCTCCCCCATGCCTCCTCAGGAAAAAAAGATCACACTTCAGTGGGTGTTTTATGCTTCATCCTCAACCAATTTCTTCAGCCACGTCTCCCACTACTTTTGCAAGAACTCTTTTGCTCCACGGATGTTGAAAACTTGCAGCTTCTCATACATACCATGTTCTCTGTGCACACAGGTTCACCTACCTGCGATTCTCTGCCCAGGCCCTCTCTACCAGGATACTTGCATCTGTGCTTTCTAGGTCTATGAAGACAGTCATGCTTCATCCCTCTGGCATAGCTCTTGTTTTTTTTTTTTGCATCTTTGTTGGAGTGTAGTTGCTTTACAATGGTGTGTTGGTTTCTGCTTTGTGGCAGGGTGAATTAGTTATGCATGTGCATGTGTTCCCATGTCTCTTCCCTCTTGCGTCTCCCTCCCTCCCGCCCTCCCTGTCCCACCCCTCTAGGTGGTCGCAGGGCGCCGAGCTGATCTCCCTGTTCTGTGCGGCTGCTTCCCACTAGCTATCTATTTGATGTTTGCTGGTGTATATGTGTCCATGGCATAGCTCTTCTTATTCTGTGTTGTGAATATACTCTATGTGCTCCATGTCTTATCTTCACTAGAATGTGAGCTACTTGAGGGCAGGGGTCTTGGCATATTTTATACCTGTATGGAACTCTAAGACCTAGCAGGGTGCCTGGCACAGGATAGAGCCTCAATAATTGCTTATTGAAAAAATGAATGCATTATGAGCTCCATGAAGGAAAAAAAAAGAAAAGCTGAAGGCATTCCAACTGATGCAGAAAGTTGCCGTGATTCCTGATGACTTTCTGGTTCCTGGTTTCTTTCCTTGGAAAGGCCCATTCCAGTGCCTGCCCTTGGGTTCCACTAGGACGTTTTGTATCACTCAAGATCTGGTTGCAACCAACAGAAATCTCCTGTGGCTAACTTAAACAGAAAGGAGTTTACTGAAAGGAAATGCGGAAGGTTAGAGAATCAAAGGGCAAGCAAAGCTGAGGAGTCTGGACAGGCAGGAGCCATCTTTTCTTTTCCATAGATGTCGCATTTTTTCTTCAGCCGGTTTGAGTTTCTGTTATTTGCAACCAAAATGGCATTTACTAAGACGCTCTGCACAGCCCCAACTGGTAGCTCTGAGAAGCTACCAGCGACCTTTCTTTCCCCTGACGTTGTACCAAGGGACAGCAAGGTACCTGCAGTCCCCCCACCAGAACTCCCAATCTTCTGATCCCCCAAGAAGGTAAGCCAAACAACTTCCTTCCACCCTTGCCAATGGGGGCCCATTTGGATTCGTGACATTGCAGATAAGGTGCCCTTCTCCAGCAACTTGGCAGAGCCAACAGTGCCTGCTGTTGTGGAAACCGGGGTCATGAAGTGTCTACGGAAGAAAACAGCTTCCCCTGGATCCGTGTTGCAAAGTGTGTTCCTGGTAAGTGGAGTGGTTTCCAATTTTTTAGGGTCTTAGGAATGAAAGCAATACACTAACGATGAGAAGAAACCCAAAATCTGCTAATGCATTTATTTTTTTTTATTATTATTATTTTTTTAATTTATGGCTGCATTGGGTCTTCGTTGCTGCGCCCGGGCTTTCTCTAGTTGTGGCAAGCAGGGGCTACTCTTTGTTGCGTTGTGCGGGCTTCTGATTCCATGGCCTTCTTTTGTTGCGGAGCATGGGCTTTAGGCATGGAGGCTTCAGTTGTTGTGGCTCGCAGGCTCAGGAACGCAGGCTCAGTAGTTGTGGTGCACGGGCTTAGTTGCTCCGCGGCATGTGGGATCTTCCTGGACCAGGGCTCGACCCCGTGTCCTCTGCATTGGCAGGCGGATTCTTAACCACTGCACCACCAGAGAAGCCCCTCATTTACTCTTAATGCTTCCCCCTGTTGAGGACAAACAGGAGGAAAAAAGAAAGGGCAGGGCTTCCTTTGTGGTGCAGTGGTTGAGAGTCCGCCTGCCATTGCAGGGGACACGGGTTCGTGTTCCAGTCCGGGAGGATCCCACATGCCACCGAGCGGCTGGGCCCGTGAGCCATGGCTGCTGAGCCTGTGCGTCCAGAGCCTGTGCTCCGCAGCGGTAGAGGCCGCAACAGTGAGAGACCCACGTACCGTAAAGAAAAGAAAAAAAAAAAAAGGGCAATAGCAAGGTTCCAAATGAGCTGAGAAATGACCTTCTAAAAGGGCTCTCAATCTGGCCTCTGGTAGATGTCAGTCGGGGTTTCTGCCCAGCCTAGACCTTCCTCAGGAGAGAAGACGTTTAGGGCTTACAGTGGGCTGACTGGTGGCCCCAAAGATCTCAGGCTCTAATCCGTGGGACCTCAGAATGTTACCTTACAAGGTAAAGTTTTGCGGATATAAGGATTTTGAGTTGAGACTATCCTCGCCCTAAGTGCCATCTGTAAGTGTACTTATAAGTGAGAGACAGGAGGAGATTATATACAAAGAAGAGGCGGAGGCAGTGAGTGACCACAGAGGCAGGACTAGAGTGCTGCACCTACAAGTCAATGGATGCCAGCAGCTTCTGTGGTTAGAGTCTTTTGAACTCCTTGGCTTTTCAGCTCCTGGGCTGTAAGATTTGAATCAGCAAATGCCCCAAGGAGAAAAGCTGCACCAAATGTCAAGCTTGCGTCTGTGTTTCCCTTCTCTCCAGAACTTGGCCCACATGTCTTGGTGTCTCTCTAACATTCAGATGCCAGCGAACAGATGTTTTCTTACTTTATCCAGGTTTTCTAAAATTTCTTTAGACTTCACCTGATCTTATGTTATTATTGAACTACCATCTCAATTACCCCTAGGAAGAAAATTTACAATTTTTAGAGAAAATGGAACCCTGGTACAGTGTTGGTAGGAATGTAAACTGGCACAGCCACTGTGGAAAACAGTATGGAGGGTTCTCAGAAAACTAAAAATAGAACGACCATATGACCTCGCAACTCCACTCCTGGGTATAAATCCGAAAAATCAAAAACACGTGTTATCAAAAACATGTATTTGAAAAGATACATGCACCCCAATGTTCAGGGCGTCATTATTTACAATTACCCAGATATGGAAGCAACCTAAGTGTCATCAAGAGATGAATGAATAGGGGCTTCCCTGGTGGCGCAGTGGTTGAGAGTCCGCCTGCCGATGCAGGGGACACGGGTTTGTGCCCCGGTCCAGGAAGATCCCACGTGCCGCGGTGCGGCTGGGCCCGTGAGTCATGGCCGTTGAGCCTGTGCATCTGGAGCCTGTGCTCTGCAACGGGGGAGGCCACAACAGTGAGAGGCCCGCGTACCGCAAAAAAAAAAAAAAAAATTTATAAGAGATGAATAGATAAAGAAGATGTGGTACATATAACCAATGGAATACTACTCAGCCTTAAAAAAGAACGAAATGTTGCCATTTGCAGCAACATGGGTGGACTTGGAGGGCATTGTGGAAAGTGAAATAAGTCAAACAAAAACAAATACTGTAGGATATCACCTATATATGGAATGTAAAAAATACAACAAACTACCGAATATACCAAAAAAGAAGGAGAGTCACAGACATAGAGAACAAACTAATGGTTGCCAGCGCGGAGGGGGAGGAGGGGGAGGAGGGGGCAATACAGGGTGGGGATGTGAGTGATATAAACTTCTGGGCGTACGATAGGCTCAAGGATGTATTGTACAACACAGGGAATATAGCCAATATTTTGTAATAACTGTAAATGTAAAGTAATCTTGAAAAAGTATATAAAAAATTTTTTAAAGAAATCATAGTGAAAATTGGAAACAATTTAAATGTCCATCAACAGGAAAATGCACATATAAATTATTGTATTTCCCTAGATGGGAATCCTACATAGCGAGAAAAAAAAAAAAAAAGAAAGAAAAAAGGGATGCCAGCAGCCACCAGAGCTGGAAGAGGCAAGGGATGGACTCCTCCCTAGAGCATCCAAGGGAGTTTGGTCCTTCTGAAAAACCTTGATTGCAGCCCAGCTGATGCTGATTTGGGGCTTCCAGCCCCCAGACCCATGAGAGAATACGTTTGTTGTTTTAGGCCACTAAGCTTGTGGGAATTCATCACTGTGTTTAGCAAACCAACACGGGGCTCAATCTTCAACTCATTAGAGACCGGCCCCCCACTTTGATCTGAACACTTCTGGACTCTTCCTATACAGCAGGAGTGCTGTGGGAATTGCACAAAGGACCTTAGTTGTTTTGTATGTGTGGAAACAATCAAGTAGAAAATTATTCACGTTGTTCAGAGAATAGCTCATGGATGTTTAGTACATAAAATATGGAGCATGGATGCACCTCCATCTAAAAGGAAGGCAGGGAGAATGTTAGCTGGGAATGGTAGCAATAGGCTGAAGCCCTGAATAGTGCCTAGGAAGACAAGGAAGTTATCTGCAAGAGTAAATTAAAACCAAAGCAGGAGGTCACTTTCACCTCAAAATTCCCGAAGGCACACCCGTCCTGCTTGTCCACTGGTTCAGACTTCTCAGAGCTCTCTATCTTTTCACTACAGAAAAAGCTAAAAAGGTAAAAACCAGAAGAAAGACCCTGGCCCTTCCTTTCCTCTCTGCCGTGTTTTTGTTCTTAGACTAAATATAAGAAAGGCAGAGACAGGGGAGAAAAATCAAAAGCCACCCACCTCACATGTTCTTGGGCCCTAACTGGCCCCAGGGCTATGAAAGAGCAAAGAAAATTCCCCCCAGCACTCCCACCCCACCCAAAAGGAGGAATCTCAGCAGCCATATCGGTGCCATGTGACCTCCACCCTCTGAAGTCACAGCTGATAGGTATGTGTTCACCTGACCCAGGAGAACCAATCAGAAGCTGGGCTGGGCTAGGCTCATCTCTCCCAGGTCCTGGTTGGGCAATGTGGTATCAGGGATTAAGGGGCCACAGGTGAGTGAAGCAGGGGACGTGCCTCAGCACAGAGAGAAGCTGATTGCTGAAAGAGGCCAACATGAGGATGAGACCTCAGACATAGCTGTGTCCTGATGACTTTCTGGTCTTTGGTCCTGATGCCTTGGAAAGCCCAGCTGTACTTCTGCCCCTGGGTTCCACAAGAAATGCTGTGTCCTCCCAATAAATTCCCCTTTTAAGGTCGGATCCTAAACTTAGTCCATGTTCTTGAAGGCGGGCCCTGCCTTTGCATCATATCAGGCAGTGCTGGGCCCACAGTGGATACTCCACCGGGTCTCAATTTTGATTTTCACTTTTCTCAGACCAGTTACAGTCCTGAAAAGGGGAGCCACAAGCAGATGATTGAGATAAAAGATCGTGTTGGAGCACAACTGTGACCACAGTGCAGAGCGCTGCCTGGTGTGTGTGTGCAGCTAAGTCAGCTGCATCCACCCACAGATAAGTATGGAGCTCCACAGATATGTGCCAGGGTACTGTTCTGGGTTCTGGGGACAAAGCATGAAGCCCCGCTCTCCATGCTTGCACAGTGTTTCCCAAAGTGGGTCCCGCGGCCTTGGGTGACAATGACCATGGTCATTTTGGACTGGCTACTTGCAGTGGATCTAATCAACTTGAAAGCCACCAGGGAGCCACGTGCCCAGAGAAAGCTGGTCTGCAAGAGGAGACTCATGAAGCAGAGGTTCACGGAGAAAACAGTCCTTCAGAGAAAGAGAGAGTTCTGGGCTCTCCTTAGCCTGGCCTCACTCACTATCCTATAGGATGCCCCAGGCTACTTTCAATAAAGTCCTATCTTATGCTTAAACGAGGTGCAGTGGGTTTCTGTTGCTTGATGCCAAATATTCTGAGACGCCTTGGCTCTGGATGAACACGTGTGAGATGGGAACTCTAAACTAAACCCACAACTGTGGAGCAAAACTGAAAATGGGACACAGCTTTATCCCTGGAAATGGATGGATCAATCAAACCACAGGCCATAAATGGGCAGTACACGAAGAGCCCTTCTGAGGATTACTGGTCTCATTTGTTGCCTTAAGGGCCCTGGCCAGGCCCATTTAGCTCCTAGGACAAATTGTGCTGAGTATTTAAGTGTGGAGGTACAAAGGACAGCCCCTGTTCTGTATGCAAGCACAGAGGGCGAGAGATGGGCTTTCAACTGGGCAGGACTTTGTTTTAATCCAAGCACTGCTGCTTCTTAGAAGGATGATCGTGAGCAAATAATTGGATCCCTCTGAGCCGTCCTCTCTACACCACCAAAATGGAGTTTCCTAATTTTTTTTTTTTTTTGTGGTACGCGGGCCTCTCACTGTTGTGGTCTCTCCCGTTGTGGAGCACAGGCTCCAGATGCGCAGGTCCAGCAGCCATGGCTCATGGGCCCAGCCACTCCATGGCACGTGTGATCCTCCCGGACTGGGGCACGAACCCGCGTCCCCTGCATCGGCAGGCGGACTCCCAACCACTGCGCCACCAGGGAAGCCCTGGAGTTTCCTACTTTTGAGCACCTGAGGAATCCACAGGCAAAGTGCCAAAGCTACACCTGACACAGAGTGGAGGCGGGGGTGCGGGAGGGAGCTGCCACGTGGTGGCTGTGACTAGACCACAGTCTCCTGATGGAGAACTTGAAGATTCAAGCACTTCTCCAAGTGTGAGCCTCACACTCATTTCTGAAAACGTGTTTTGGGAAGATTCAACAGGCGTCACCAATAGTTTGCGAGGAATCTTCACATAAAGCCATCTCAGGAAAACGGCAGCAGGGCCACGTAGGTAAGACCAGTTGAGGCAGCCCTGGGCTCAGCCTTGCACAAGGCTTGGTTCCTCAAGGCACGTGATGGCAACTCTCACGACGTCCGTTTTGTTTGTTTTCAGGCTAACGCCGAGTTGTCTGTGTACTCAGAACTAAGTGGCTGGTACTAGGAACCACGGCCCTCAGGATTTTAGCCACCCTCTTCCTGGTGAGTCCCCAAGCACATTTCCCAGGATTTTAATGGGAAAACGTCCCTGATGAGCTCCATTTGGGAATCTCCAAGTTAAACAGTCTATTCATTCAACACATTTTTATTGAGCACCTACTATGGGTCACATGCTAGGGATAATCTGCAAACAAATGGATCAAGTCCCTGCTGACACAGAGGGCACATCTTGGGTGGAGGGGGGACATAAAATAAACCAATAAATAAGAATATGATGCAATGTCAGAAAATGAGAAGTGCTGTGAAGACAAATGAGGCAGGGTAAAGGACAGATGAGAAGGGATCACAGATCTGGGTGATCAGGAAAAGTCTCGAGGGCAATCACATTGCAGAAAAGTGACGAGTGAGCCACATGGATACCTGGGTGCAGAGAATTCCAGAAAATCTCTCAAATGTTTGTGCACATTATGAATCTCCAAACAGATGCTGTATGATGTCACATTTCCCAAACCCATTTGGCCACAAAACTCTTTTTCCCCACAGAGCATCTTCCAGGGTCAGCTTTCACAGAACACCCTGCAGGGAATGGTGATGGAACCAAATGTGATATTCTGCAGGGGGAGAAACGGGCCCAGAGCAGACAAGGATTGCCCATAGTCCTACAGCTCATTGATGAAGTCGTCCATCAGCTTTCTCACTAGGTGGCATTCAGATCGCAGATCACCAGTAAGGGCAAGCCACTAAGATGGCCCAGCAGCGCCTGGCAGTGGTGGCGGTGGGCAGCGGGGTAGAACCAAGTTCATGGGTGCAGGATGAGCCAGGCACAAGCGCCTGCAACCTCCAGCTCAGACACCCCTGTGTCCACTCCCCGACAGGGAAGCGTGTGCCTCTGATGGGAAGCCTGCACCCCCTCATGACAGCCTCATGGCAGAGGGGTGGATGCTTTCCAAAGTTCTTGCCACCTGTGTGGGTGGTGGTTCTCAAGGCACCGTCAGACCATTCAGAAGCACCTTTCATGCTGAGCCGACAGGAGAAAGCCATTCCCCGGTGTCTTTGTAGCAATGCAGCTGGCCTAGGAAGCGATGTCCCAGAGTGCCTGAAGATGGGATGGTACGTGACAGCGAGCCACAGCACATCAGGCTCAGATCCTCCAATAACTGAAGGAGAGTAGTGGTCAGGAAACCTGCTCTCCTTGGACATTGCGAAGCAAGCTGACCCAGAGAGGGAGGGAAAGATAGGGAAATACGAGCACACAATACACAGATGCAAATTTCTCCAGAAAAGCCACTAGAGAGAACATGTATACACGTGCACCAGACACCTTTAAAACGTAGCCCTGGCAACAGGAGTTTCCTTGGGACCAACCCGCCTGACTGCCATGTGTCTCATCAGACCCCTGGAACTCTGCACTTTCCAGGAAGGCAGTTAGGTGGATGACATGCTGATACAAGCCGACCAGCTCCCAGATGCAACATGTGACCAAACGTTCTCAGCTTGCAGTGACACTGTTAAGGATTCAAGCCAACGCCAGAACTGAATGTTCTCACCTCAGATCAGTGGTTCTCAACCAGGATTGGGTTTGCCCCCCAGTGGACATTTGGCAAAGTCACAGTGGCCGGAGGGGGAGCTGCTGCTGGCATCTAGGAGAGCAGGGATTCTGCTAAACACCCACCAATGCATAGGACAGTCCCCACAACAAAGAACTGTTCTACCCCACAGTCAATGGGGCCCAGTTTGAAAAACGCTGCCCTGAACAAAGGAAAATCCATTCTCTTGGGCAGTGAGGATTCCCAGCAGAGAGCCTGGCCACCCGGTGTCAGTTCCATAAGAAAGAAGCAGGAAACAATCATCCTTGGAGACCAGTCTGAGTGTGGTACTTACCATTTTCCTTTAAAGAAACAGTCTTTTACAAAGACTGTTTTCCTATCCCTCCCCAGTCCAGAACTATAAATCAAATTCTCCATGGCATGATATAAACAGACTTCTCTTCCCTTTCTCCTTTTCTCTATCTCCAGTCCCAACTCTGTGCATTAAAACCTGGCATTTAATTGTAATATAAAAACTGTGGGAAAGAAAAGAGTCAGTAGTAGTTAGAAACTCAAATTGATTTGGAGAAATTTTAGATTATTTAAAAGCATACTTGGAACTAATGGAGGGTGAATAACCACAACAAAACCAACTAGAATACAATTTGGGAAGCAAAAGTTATGGCAAAAAGCCTTCTGGGCTATAGGTCTTCCTTATCAGAAAAAAGAACCAATGTCAAACAATACAGCATGCATCTCAGAGATCACCTAGGCTCAATACTGTATAAAATTGGAGAGGTGCATGGGAACTTTAAATGCAAGAAAATGTCCTTAGTGTTTATCATCAAGATGACTTATTTCAGAAAGCATCCTTGATGATATGTCCAGTCAAGAAAAATCATCAGCATCTACTTGAACAAAACACAAAAGAGAGAAAAATCATATAATAATGGGATAGCAAGCTTTTTCCTTCACTTTTTGGGTAAAACTTGACAAGCTGTGAATATATGTGTTGGTAAGAGAAATTGTGTGAATACTTGATATAAACAAGTGAATAAATGTACCTGCCTGGGCTTCCCTGGTGGCACAGTGGTTAAGAATCCACCTGCCAATGCAGGGGGCATGGGTTCGAGCCCTGGTCTGGGAAGATCTCACATGCCACGGAGCAACTAAGCCCATGTGCGACAACTACCGAGCCTGTGCTCTAGAGTGCGTGAGCCACAACTACTGAGCCCGCGTGCCACAACTACTGAAGCCCATGTGCCTAGAGCCCGTGCTTCGCAACAAGAGAAGCCACTGCAATGAGAAGCCCGCGCACCGCAACGAAGCATAGCCCCCGCTCGCCACAACTAGAGAAAGCCAGTGCGCAGCGAAAAAGACCCAACGCAGCCAAAAATAAAAATAAATGTACCTGCCTTATCTAAATGCTGCCTCTTTCAAAGCTGAACAACAACCACAAAAAAGATAAAAGCTGCATTTTTTTTTGTTTCTGACAAATTAGTTGTCTGTTTTAAAAATCAGATTCAAAGTATGAGCCCACAAATTGACTTTTTGATTAGGAAAGGACACACCATTCTAGCAGTTGCCAATGATAAATTCATTTTAGCACCAAGTGGGTTCTTTTAAATCAGCACAAAAGCATGAGAGAGAAAGATTCAGGAATACACATCTCACAGGAGATGCTGTGAGCAGAAGAGAGCACTAATTTGAAAGGTAATGCTAAGTTTATTGAAAATATCCACTCAATCAATTAAAATGGCAAAGAGGAATTGGGACCAAAAATATCTAACTGCTATTTACGATAAATTTGATTTTGATGTTTATTTCCCGAGTCTAAAAAAAAAAATTTAAGACCTAAAATTTTTCCATTGACCTGAAAGCAGTAAAAATTGTCCATTAACCTCCCCTCAGGCCAATAATAGAAAGGTCTCAAGGGGTTGAATAGGAGCCAGAAATAAGATTGAAGGGGAAACAGTAAGGAGATGCACATCAAATGACTAAATTCTATGGGTAGGTTAAAAACAGACGATCTCATTGTCCTACGTCATGTATAGCTGAATTCTCAGATGTGTACATTTTTATATGTACTTCCTTTCACTGAAACATATAAGTAAGAGGAATATGATTTTATCTCTATGGATTTCTTCGAGTCAGGGTTTCTCAGCTTTGGCACTAATGATATTTGGTGCCGGAGAGCATTTATGTGAGGGGGGCCGTCCTGTGCACTGTAGGCTGTTTAGCAGCATCCCTGGCCTCTACCTACTGGATACCAGTAGCTCCTCCCTGGTGTGACAATCAAACATGTGTCTAGACATTGTCAAAAGTCCCCTGGGAGGCAAAATATCCCTAACTGAGAGGTACAGCTTTAAGTCTACTGGGGGAAAATGCAGTATGGAGAAGTAGACTAAAAACAGTATCAGCAGGGTGGCAATTTTCATGTTTCTGAAAGGAAGGTGTTGGTAACTGCATTCAGTCACAGGACTGGAAGAATCCAATGACTAAACCATAATGTTCTATGTAATGAAAATGCTACAAAAGGGAGAGTTTTGAACAGGAATGGTGCTAGAGCTCATTTTGTCCAACTTCCTTGTACAGCGAAGGAAAACGGAGAGGCAGAGTTGTTTGTCTAAAGACCACACCAATGCAATACAAACATAGGTGGTTACCAGTAAATACTACGTAGTTTCCACCTGGAAAAACAAAAACACGGGAGCCAACCTGCATGAACCCCTGAGGTGGCATAGTACGAGCCTCAAACCACATAATGAGTTCAGTGGATTAAAACACATCTACACTGTTTAAATCAAAGACTCCTAATGATATTTTTTAAAACTCACTGGTCACTTTGGCAGTTGCTTCTTTGAATAATGACACATAGGAGGAAAGAACCAAACTCTTATTCTGCCTTCCTGAACCAACTGTATTTTATGATAAACAAATAAACAAATGGTTGATGAAGGATTCTAGCTAATAATTACCAAAGGAATAACAATCAGAAAAAAATCACAACTCTGTGACCGCACAAGAAATAGAGATCCAGGGAATGATCCTCAAAGGATGCTAAAACTATTAGGTAAAAAGTTGCTGGATGAGCTCCAGTGCCCATTTACAAATGAATGGATAAAACAAGGTATATACACACAAGGAAATATTATTCAGCCTTAAAAAGGAAGGAAATTCTGACACATGCTACAACATGGATGAACCTTGAGGATATTATGCTAAGTGAAAGAAGCCAGTCACTAAAAAGACAAATACCGTATGATTCCACTTATACGAGGTCCCTAGCATAGCCAGATTCATAGAAGTAGAAAATAGATGGGTGGTTGCCAGGGGCTGGGGTAAGGGGAAAATGGAGAGTAGTTGTTTAAGGGGTACACAGTTTCGGTTTTACATGATGAAAAGTTTTTGGAGGTTGGTTAAGCAACAATGTGAATATCCTTAACGTTAGTGAACTGTATATTTTTAAATGGTTCAGATGGTAAATGTTATGTTATGTATATTTTACCATAATGAAAAATTAAAAATGTTAATTATTGGGGGAAAAAAAGCCGTTGGGGACTTTGTAATGGATGGCTCAGTCTGTTAGCATTGGACCTACCATTCAATCTCAATATCGTTAAAAACAGGATGACCAGACATTATGTGCTCACTGTGTGATGCAGGATGGATCACACAGTACCGCCTAGGAAGGCGTCTGGACAACAAAAAGACTTTGCTCTCCTCAGTCCTCTAGATCTAACTATTAGTTTACAGGAAACATGGGGAAAAGAGGAACAAGTTAACTGAAACCAAGAGGAAGTGATCAGCCAAATCCAGGATGTGAATATTCTACAGGACACAAGACCCAGTTTCTCCAACAAATCAGTGGCTGGGGGATAAAAAAGGTCAGGGGCGGGGAGTTGCTGTTACAGAATTAAAGACCTGTCAGAGACATAACAACAAAGTGTAATGTGTGGACATTGTCTGGATCCTGATTCTAACAAACCAACAGGAAAAAAGATATTTCTGAGAGAATCAAGGAAATGTGAGCATGGACTGAATATTAGATGATATTCAGGAATGATTATAAGTATTTTTAGCTGTGATGATATCCAGGCGGGGATAATGTAAAGGAAAAAAAAGTCCTTTCAGTTAGGATGTCTTTATGGGTGAAATGACACAACTTGCTTTAAATTAACCTAGAAAAAAACTCAAAAAGGAAGAAAAAAGAATGAAAGAACACTGGGAAAATGTTGAAGCTGGATGATGAATACATGGAGTTAATCGCAGGCTTCTCTAGTTCTGTGTGTGTTTCCAAAATCCCATAATAAAAAACAATTTTTATGTAGGCAATCTCAAAAGAACATACAGACACACAACACAAACAGAGTGAGCTACAACCAAAGCGTAAGCAAATGAGGAAGCCATTTGCCTTTAGTAAGTGCAGGAAACGGGAGATTAAGCCTTGGGCCTTGCAAAGTGAGCTAACCAAGTCTAAGATGCCTGTATTAAGCTGGCACCCTCAAAGATGCTCCACACCCTGGCAAGGGGAGGGCTTAAAAATTTTTTTTTTCTGGTCTTTCAGAAAGCGGAGTCTATGAAAACCTGTAGTTTTCAATGTGGCTCTGGAGGGGAAAACTAATAATGGCCACAATACTGATGATGATGATGATCACCCTGAAGGTTTGTAACCACGTGGGTCTGGGGCTCAAGTTTACACTCCATGTATTCAGTGGGAAAACTCCAAGTTGAGGAAATAAATGTCAGTGTTCAGAGGTTATTTGCATCCCAGGCATCCAGCTGAAACAAACAAAAAAGACTTCCGAGAGAAAAGCAGCCAGGAGTCAGACCCCTCAGGATTCCCACAGATTAAGTTCAATCAAGAATGAGATCACAGTCAAATTACTAAACATCCAAGCAATAAGTCAGTATGAGCCAGAGTAAGCACACACAACAAACAAGACATTGAGACCCCACCCCCGCCACTCCCACCCAAAGACTTCAGGTGTTGGAATTATCAGATAACAGATTCTAAAATCACTATGTATTCAATATTTTTTTTAAAGAAGGCTTTTAAAATGAGCAAGGAATGAGACTATCAAAAATGGCCAGGCATTTGTCCTCAGGAGTTTGTGGGAGCACAGGAGAGCTATTTCACCCCTGTACATTTGGCTCTTCCATTCTGGTGGGAAAAACAGATTTCGTTACAGAATCAAATTATGCTGGCAATAAAAATTCAAGTGCTTCCAGGAGCCCGAGAGGAAATATGAGCAGTGCATTGGGCAGGCAGAACATAGGCTGTATCTAAAGAGGGAGCCTCTACTCAGCCCCAGCAGATTGTTGATCTATAGACAAGAAGAGAGTCCAGGTATTGCCAGATATTCCCATTTTCCCAAAAAAAGGCATAAATCCAGATGTCAATGATCTATACATGTTGGCTACTGTGGTAGACATCTGGTTTTTGTCACCTAATAACAATTCACCTCTCTTCTAAAATATTATGGCGTTATGATGCCCCTTTGGGGACAACACCTTTCTCCTAGTCTCAGTCCAGTTTCTCAGAGACGCTGTTGATTCCACCTCTGGCTGCAGGTATGGGCATGTGGGTCAAGTTCAGCCAATCAGAGCAGTCTCCTGGACCACAATAATTGGCTCAAAATTGGGCTTGTGACCCACCCAGAGAAAATGAGAAGCAGTGAGGCCATTGGGGGAAGCTTAGGAAAAAGACTCCTATCCTTCCCTATGGAATTCAAAGCTGAGAAGATGTAAGGGCTGGAGCTTCGGCCGCCTTTTTGTGACCATTATAGAGAGATTCTGTCTAAGGTTGGATCCACATGGTTCAAAGAATCCCTGAGAGCTGGAGAGAGGCCAAGGCCTCATGAAATCATCTGAGCCTGAACCCAGAGTTTCCCTCTAGACTTTTCATTTTTGGTAACCAGTGAATTTGCATTCATGCTAAAGACAATTTGAATAGGTTTCTCTGTCACTCCACAGAAAGAGCCCTCTCCCTTCAGCAACTAATTAACAGTCTTTTAACACGCTGAGAAAGCCAGACAAACATATCTGAGGGCTGATCATGGACCTTCAGTCTGTGGTCTCAGCACCTGACCACGCCTCTCCTTCTGAACTCCTGTCCCTAGCTTCTCTGATGACTCGTCTTCTAGCCTCCATTCCCACTGCTCCTTCCTTGGACCATCCTCTTCTCTCCCTGCTCTGCCTCCGGAAATCCTACTCTTCCTTCAGAACTCAAGTCAAATGGGTCCTTTTTTCTTAGCGCTTTTCCTGAGAACCCCACCCTACGCCCTACCCGAGGCAGAAGAAGATACCTCTCCCTCCATCCCCAGGCCCCTCTGACCGCCCCGATGAACACTCAGCCCTTCTGCTGAGGATCCTAATTACCCAGCCACGTTCCTGTCTCGCCTGCTTCTTGACCGTGATCCAAATTCAGACCCAGATTAGAAGGGATGATATTTGAGGCTTAAGTTTCAAAAAACAATCAGTTCTTAGGAGAAGTCAGAAAACATGGTGAAAGATGAGGATTTGGGTCAGGGATTCGAAAGAAAAGAACAGTTGTTCCGGGGAAAAGAGAGGGTCTATGTGGAGTGCAGTGAGGAAGGAGGAAACACTGGACATATTTAGACCAAACGAAATGATTCAGAGGAAACCTGAGAAGAAATGTCTAGAGAGGCATGAGGTTGATCTGACTGGAAAGGAATACAAAAAATGTGTGACAGGAATGACCCAAAACAACAACGACAAAATGCCCAAAATAGGTGCGCTGTTCACGTGAGAAAAGAATGCAGACAGCAGCAAGACGCTGAGCAACCTCCAGAAAACAAGAGAGAAAGGATGAGGTCATCTCAAACCAGATAAACTGGGAGGCTTTCTATTGATTGAAAGGGGTTTTTCAAAAGCTAGGGCTCATGTTCGCTTGCCCCTGATGGAGACTCAGGGCACCGAGGCCTTCTGGAATTTTCTGTTCAACAGACAGACACAGGGAGGGTCCCAGGAGGCCAGGCAGTGGCTAGATGTACCAAAAGAACTACCATGGGTCAAAGGACAAAACAAGCAAGGTGTCCGTTTATGAGCCACCCCAGGCAAGCACTGTCTTGCTTTTTACTTCTAAGGACCATGGGACCTTGTCCACAGTTCCCATGCCTCCTACCCTGGGACCAGTTCTTTCTTCATGTGATAAAATTCCTAAGCCGGATAGTAGCCAATCACAGCGGCCTTTAACCTTTGTTGGGGACATAGCTGGTTGAGGCTCTGAGCCCTCTTCCCAGAAAAATGCACACAGCCTCAGACACAACAAAGTTTCCTTCCCGTTTAAGCAGCTTATACCCGCCCTGGGGCCCATCTCTTGAACAATATTTCCTAAACTCATTCACTTAATCAAAAAAACATTTATTGAGTGCCAGCTACCTGGTACCTGCCAGGCACTGCTGCCAGGTACTGCTCCGGGCACAAGGATACAGGGATCCTCGCTTCATGGAGTGGACCTTCCAGTTTGTATCTGAGCCCTCAAATGATCAGAATGTCTGGCGAAGCGGCCCGGGAATTCAGTGATTCTGACATGGGGCCAGAATTAGGACCTGTCGTCCCAAAGAGCCCCAGCTCAGACACCCCTTCTGTAAGGAGAGAGGGGAGGAGTGTATTGAAAGCATGTGCTCTAACTGGGAAGCTCATAGCCTGCTGAGGGAGTGTAGAGGGTACCTGCACTTTGGAAAAATGTTTGGCAGAATCTCATAAAGCCGGACATATGTGTGACCCAGAAATTCTACTCCTAGATATATACCCAAGAGATATGTGCACATGTGCAGACCAAAAGGCATACACAACGGCCCCCAATTATCCCTGGTGTTCACACCTCTGTGTCCCCTCCCCTTGAGAGTAGGCAGGACTGTACCTTATTTCTAATCAGTAGATGCTGCAAAGGTGATGGGCATGTCATTTCTGTGATTATGTTACAGAAGATTGTAACTTCCATCCTGCCTGGAGACTCTCTCTATGGACTCTCACTGGCTTTGATGAAGCAAGCCACCTTCTGGAGAGGCCCACATGGCAAGAAACAGTGCAGGATCTCTGGCTAACAGCCAGCAAGGAGGTGAGGCCCTCAGACTAACTAAAAACCCTCAGGGAACAACTGTATCCTGCCAACCACCCCATGAACTGGAAAGAGGATCCTTTCCCAGCTGAGCCTCAGATGAGATCCCAGCCCTGGCCACCTCCCTCATTGCAGCCTGGGAGAGACCCTGAGCAGAGAACCCAGCTAAGCAGTGCC
Source organism: Mesoplodon mirus (assembly GCF_964341445.2). NCBI lineage: Eukaryota > Metazoa > Chordata > Mammalia > Artiodactyla > Ziphiidae > Mesoplodon > Mesoplodon mirus. The sequence continues at coordinate 120,796 of NW_028295408.1, forward strand.
CGGATTCCTGACCCACAGAAACTGTGACATAAGTGTGTGTTCTTTGGATCCATTAAGTTTGCCATAATTTGTTCTGCAGGAATAGATAACAGAGTATAATGCAATGCAGCAGTGAGAATGAATGAACCACAGCTACATCAGACAACGTGGTCGAACCTCACATAGTTGAGTGAAAGAAACCAGGCAGCAAATGGCATCTGTAAGATTCAATTTCCATGAAGTTCAAAACCAAGCAGAACTAATCTATGATTGGAAGTCAGACAAGCGGGAGGGGGTAACCAGAATGAGCACAGGGAGTCTTCTCGGAGGGGCGGGGGTGGGTGGTGATGTTCTGATTCTTGTTCTGGGTTCTGGTTAGGGTGGGTGCATACACTTTGAGATAATTCTTCAAGTGTACACTTATCAGTTGTGCTCTTTTCGAGATGTATATTATGTTTTGAAAAGAAAACTTTACAAAAAAGAAAATATGCTGGAGTCCAACAGCTAGGGTTCGAATCTTGGACCTATCACTTACAAGATTTGTAACTGGGAAAGTTACTTGACTTTTCTGAGCCCGCTTCTGTGAAATGGGTTGGGCCAAGAATTAAATAAAACAGTGCATGGCATAGCGGCTGGTACCTAACAAGCCTCAATAAATATTAGCTAGTTTGGTTCACCTCATTCATAGTGGTTCATAGTGGTTCATTGTTAATCCCCCCAAAAAAAGTAGTGAAGGTTGATTTGCCTGGATGCCTGGAAGTCGAATATATGGAGTTGTCTTGCACGTGCCACGCCACAGAGACCAGCTGGATTCTCAGAATCCCTCTAGCAGCGATCAGGGGAGCTCAGCCTGCCTCTGACACCCACATCCAGAAAGGTCCCTGGGCAACAAGCAAGATGATATGCGAGTGTTCAGAGGTCAACTTTGCTCTGGGTTTGGACTGAGATGATGCAAATCAAAGCTCTCCCCAGGATGTCCGTGATCGGGTTGAGATGGTGCTGTCCTCCCACATCATCAAGAAAACAACGAAAACAAGCAAACAGACAGACAGCAACGCGGACATTCACAGAAGGAGTCTGTGGTATCGGGCACAGTTTACTACTTCACACTTATTAACGCATTTGGTCTTTACAGTCAATGCTGTTATTACCTCCATTTTACAGGTGAGAGAAGTGAGGTACAGACAGAATAAAACAAACAAACAAACGAAACCAGGCCGATCAGAGGTGGGATCAGCACCCTTCATCTGTAGCTTTCAAACAGAACATACAGACTGACATCCCTGGCAAAGCTTTTTTTCTGTTTTTTTGTTTGTTTTTTTTAGAGAGAGTGGTTTTTTGGTTTTGTTTTAATTTTTTTAATTAGTTAATTTATTTATTTTTGGCTGTGTTGGGTCTTCGTTTCTGTGCGAGGGCTTTCTCCAGGTGTGGCAAGCGGGGGTCACTCTTCATCACGGTGCACAGGCCTCTCACTATCGCGGCCTCTCTTGTTGCAGAGCACAAGGTCCAGACACGCAGGCTCAGTAGCTGTGGCTCACAGGCCTAGTTGCTCCGTGGCATGTGGGATCCTCCCAAACAAGGGCTCGAACCCACGTCCCCTGCATTGGCAGGCAGGTTCTCAACCACTGTGCCACCAGGGAAGCCCCCTGGCAGAGCTCTGATTTGCAAGAGATGAACATCCCAACCAGCCTTGTCTCTATCTGAGAAAACACCTGGGTGACTTCTCATTTTCTGACAGGGGAAGGGGGTGAGCACGGCCGCAGAAGGCCTCAGTGACCAGCTGTGATTTTGTGGTTTGAATTTATTTTTGTGAACCTGTGTGTGTGTGTGTGTGTGTGTGTGTGTGTGTATAAAAACCTGCATTTCCTTAGCCCATAGCGTCAGGTTATGAATGGACTGTGGAGCCTCCAGTGGCCCTTTGCTCTCCCATCTGTCACCTACTCAACAGCTTAGCTACTTCCTGATCCTCGAGCGCTCTCTCTCTCTCTTTTACTCTCCCTTTCTCCTTTTCCAGCTCTTTCCCTGGCTCTCTCTTACCCCTTAAAGGCTGGGCAAGCTCCCTACCTCTTCCAGGCGGGAGGCCAGCATTCATTTCTTGTTGGAATGCAGGGGACAACAAGCAGATCTGGGGAGGGGGCACAGTGGATGGGCTCTCCCAGTCAAGGACAGCCCAGGGAAGGTAACTGTGGCCCAATGAGATTTTATGGGGCAGAGGTCCTGCAGGAAAGAAGCCCAGTGGGTGGCAGGAGAGGTCCCTGGCAAGCCCCAGCTACCCCCTCCTGGCCTCAGCTCCCTCCCCCTCTTGCTGCAGGCACTGCCCAAACTTCAGGACAGCCAGAAGCCCAGATTGTTCAGGGCTGAGGGAAAGCAGGTGGTGAGCATGGGTGTCTCGTGGCTGTGACACCTGTCACCTGTGGTCCCCGGGGAAAATACCTTCCCATCACAGTCATCTAGATTGAAATCCTTTTCTGGCTGTGTCACCTTGGTCACATACCTCCATGTCTCTTGAGCCCTATTTTCCTGTTCAAGTGGGAGTGATGTGATAGAAATAATACCCATCACGACATTTTTGAGCACTTCTCTGCAGAGCTCCCTGTTCCAGGTGTTTCACACACACCTACTGCCCCAGGTTATGGTGAGGATTAAATGAGATGATCAACAGGAAAGACTGTGACAGTGCCCTGAGGGTGGAAAGCCCAGAGTTAACATTACTCGCTCCAGTATTATGAGGACAGCTGGGAATGACAAAGCTGGGACCTGGACCCAGGCCTTTCAGACACCAGCATCCTGATGTTGATGGAGATACAGTACAGCCTTGGTAGCCACCCAGAGCTCAATAAGATTGATTGATTACAGGCATCACCAAGGAGCCCATATAAGCTAGAAATCTCTTTTTTTTTTGGCCATGCCTTGTGGCTTGCGGGATCTTAATTTCCCCACCAGGGATTGAACCCGGGTCACGGCAGTGAAAGCACCAAGTCCTAACCAGTGGACCGCCAGGGAATTCCCCAGGAGCAGTATTTTGAACACCCCATCATCGCAAAGTACAACTCTTACTCAGCCCAGGACATGCTATGATAAAGCCATGAGTTATTGGGGTATTTTAGTTTCTGTTTTTGAAATTTAAGTGGATGACATGGAACTGGGTTTTAAGACTTTCACACCCCCTTTGAGATGACTGTGGCATCCTGTGGGGAGCGGCAGGATCCAATCAAGATTTGGCAATTTCTGCTCCAGTGAGCCTGAATGTCAGCTTTGTTCTCCGTTTAGTATTTCCTCATCGAGAGATGGACTAATGGCAACAGATGCTCTCCCAAGCCTATCAGGGGCCCATGGGCGGCTCTGGCTCTAGGCTGGCCTGGATGGGCTCCGTAGGGTCTGGCTGGCAGTGAGCAGGGTTGCGTTCTGTGCTCATGCTGATGACATTGAAGACAAGCATGGAGATGGGCGTGGGGCTGGGGAGGGCCAAGGCTACAGAAGCCTAGGTCCTGGGGTAAGGACAGTTCAGCTCAGCAGCTCAAGATTAGGAGGCAAGGCTGTGGGCGGGTGGCAAGGGCTGCGCCTGTTCATTCACTCATTCATTCATTCAGGCACTGTTCTATGTACTGGTGATACAGCAGTGAACAAAAGAGAAAAAAAAATCCCTGCCCTCATGGAGCTTAAGTTGGGGGGCAGGGGGGAGTTGAGAGTGGGGAGACTGACAACAAATAAGAGAAGGAAACTAAATAAATAGCATGTTAGAGGAGTGGTAAGATGAAGGGAAGAGCAATAGAGTGAGGTGTTTGTTTTGTTATTCATGTTTTTGGGGGGGTGTTTTTTGTTTTGTTTTGTTTTGTTGGGTGGCATCATGGGGCTTGCAGGATCAACTAGGGATCAAACGGGCAGTGAAAGCACCGAGTCCTAAACACTGGACCGCCAGGGAATTCCAAGACCCTTTTAAATAGGGTGATATTTGAGTAAAAATCTGAAGGAGCTGAAGGAGATCCCTGGGGGAAGTGCCTGGTAGGGAGAAGAAACAGTAACTGCAAAGGCCCTGAGGCAGAAATGTGCCTGGAGAGTTGAGCCTGACCCTCTCTGTTCCTCTGAAGTTACCACTCAGGGCCCCGGCCTCTGTGGTCACTCCTCATACATTCCTAAGGTCTTTCTGGTCGAATGGAACTAACCCAGGCAGAACCTTCCAGGCTGACTGAGGGCCTGGAAGAGATTTCTAGGGACAAGTGCTGGGAGGGCTCTGCGATTCAACTGCAGGGTTGAAAAAGTCCTGAGGTTTTGCCAAGCTTTTAACAAATGCACAAGGAATTTGCAAGAATGCAACACATTCATTCCTGGACCATGCTCCAGAGCTGCCTAATCAGAATCTCTGAGGTCTGTGCCAGGGAATGTGCATTTCTAAGAGCCTCTAGGCATGTGGGAGCATCTTTACCATATATTCCATCCCATATCGATTTCCATGATTTTTCTCTCTTATATCTTCTTCTAATTGACTAGAGTGGAGTCTGCCATCTTTCATCTTTCTCAGATGAATATTTTGAGTTTGTCTTGGGGCACCTTGTCCATCATTTCCTGCCAGGGAAATGAGGCATTCTGTAGGTAGTCAGCAGGGCTGTTCTGCTCCCAGACAGAAGGGGCTGATCTGAAAAAGGTGACATGGGGTGAGGGGAGATAGTTGGCATTTGTATGTCTTCTCCACACGCTCCATCCCCCCAGCCCCATGCCCATGGGGAGTGCGGGGGCGTTTCTTAAGGATCTGATCCAGGTCAACACTGGGGCCACCGTCTGACCTTATAGGGACTCAGGTGATGTTTGTAGAAGTAAAGAACACATGAATGAATAAACGCGAGTTTTGACAGGGAAGGACAGGAACAGGAAGGCTGTGGGCTTGTAAATACCCTTTCCCTAGCACGTGGGAGAATCTTCCATTCTTTCAGAAGTGTTCCTTCCACCCCACCCATCTCCCATCTCCACCCCCACCCCCAGAAGTGATGGTCCCCCCAGCTTACTCTGTTTTCTCCTCCACAACAGATAGAACTAGAGATTCGGGTGGGACGGGGGGTACTAACCTCCAAGCTTCTCGTGGCTCAGCTCCATTACCCTCCCACGCCTGACCACCCCCTCCTCAACGCACCGAACCTAGAGCTAAGGTCAGTAGGAAGGATTCTTGAGTCTGCTCCTTCCCCGCTGTAAGACTTGGAGCTACTTCTGTGAACACGGAGCCTGTTTCCCCATCCTGGAAACGGGGCCGGGGACCTCTAGCGGGCAGGTCGGGGAGGGCTCGCAGCGCTGCAGCGGGCTGTAATTGGCCGGGTGCTGCCAGCGCACCTCCCCCTCATCCTCGGGAGTCGCGCACGCCACGCCCCTCCCCAGCTAGGCCGTCATAATGGCGTTGCCGTGGCGACGTTTGCACAAAGGCCGGGGGGGCGCGCGGGCTGCGGGCTGTGGCCTGGAGACTCCGCGGGAGGGCGGCAGGGCGGAGGTCAGGGCTCTCGGCGGAGGACGAGGCGTGGGCTTCTTCCTCTGGCCAGGTGAGAGCGGCGCGCGAGGAGGCGGCGGGCGGAAACCTGGGCCAGAGGAGGCCAGCCCTGCGAGGTCAAGGGCGTTGGGGTAGGCAGGGGACCCGGCGCCAGCCGAGTCCGAACTCTCTGATCCAGGCTCGGGTCGCCAGGAGCACCCCAGAAAAGGTGCCCCAACACCAGCCATTCCTTCTTAGTGCAGCCCCTACCTCGCCCCCCAAGGGAGGCGGCACGGGAGCTTTAAGCCTCTCCTGGGCACCAGCTCTTGGATGTCCTGTGGGTATAGCTGGGATTAAGAGAGGAACCCCTGTTTCCCCTGATTTATGGACAACACCCACCCAATGGTCAGAGACACACACACACACACACCCGCCCCTTACCTGAACTCCCCTTCTTTAAGGAACTTTGAGGCCACTGTAAACCTCAAAAGAAAGTTTGCTCCTATAGCCCAATTCTGAGCCATCCAAAGTGGTCGGGGGAACGCAGATGACTGAAGCCCTTTTGCTCTTTCCTGTGGCTGGTGCTCCATGGCGCTGAGTAAGAACGAATTCACAGAGCTCCACACATTCAAATTACTTTGACAGTGTTTTCACGCAAGGAAGTGATGCACAGGGCAAAATGAAGGTGGAGAAATATTGTCCAATCCAAAAGCTAAAGAGATAGAATTTAGGTTTTCCAAGGAGTCATCTAAGCTAGATACTGACAGGAAAAATGAAAGGTAGTTAGTATCAAAGCTTCCTAGCCAGCTGGCTGTACTGACTTGCTTTGAGGTGTCCTTTGTATTTTCATTCACTCAGCAAGTGTTTCCCAAGCACCTACTATGTGTCCGGTTCTGCCCCCCCGCCGCCCCCTACCCTGGAGAAGGGGTAATGCACAGAACTGGCAGGAACTGCAAAGGGTCTGACATTTGACCCTGTTTGAAAGTTAGTAAGTTAGCCTGCCCAGCTTATAGTTCCTGGCAGAAGACAAGAGACTCCTGGGCCAGAAACAAAGAACTTGATTACTCACAGCACAGCTGACATAACAGGCAGCAGAGCTGCATATGCACATTGGTTCCTGTTGCCCTGAAAGTCCCTCGGGGTGGTGCAGAGCAGCCAGTGTGGATGCTGTGCGCCCAGTGGGTCTGTGTCCCAGGTAAGGAACTCCAAACTCAGGAAACTGCAATCTTTGAAAGGGGCTGCTAGCAAACCTGCCCAACTTTTGCCCCAGAAGGAGCCGTTATCTTTATTAGAAACATTACCTCTATCCTCCCAGGCTGTTTGCCATACAAGCATCCTCAGAAAGTGAGTGCAGGACAAAATCTTTCAATGCCTTTGCTCTGAAGATGGGTACAAACACAACATACCCATGAAGAATCGCTTCTTAACAAAATGAACACAGTCCTGGTTTTCCAGGAACATATATGTTAGTGAAAGAGAAACCAACAGCAAGCATAACTAAAGAAAGGCACAAGAACATGTCAGAGAATGATAAGTACAAGGAAGGAAACACAGCAGGGGAAAACTAGCAGGGGAATAACATGACTGAGGGTGCCTTTAGCCAGAGTGGTCAGTCAGGTGGTTGCCCCGAGGGGGGACGTCTGAGCAGAGAGAAGACCCCAACCTTGGGGATGTCTGGGGTGAGAGCTAAAAAACAAATATGCACATGATCCAAGTTTAAGTTTTCAATTAGTGGCGTTTCCTGTGGTTTTCCTGCAGAAGAGACATTTCTTGGAAGTTTCCATTTTAGCTTAATTAGACTTGAATGTGTTGCGTGCTAACATGGTCCTCTGCAATTGAAGATTAATAACTGAAGGCAGCAGAGCATGGTTCTTTGGGAAGAGGAAATGTCTTTTCCCCTGTATACATGACAGTGAACTTAATCAAATGTATTTCTCATTATCTGAAAGCATCAATATTTGTGGGACATCCACAGGCCTCGAAGTTTACAAATATAAACTATCCTGCTTATTTTTATTTCTCTTACCCCCAGGTAGGGTCTCGTCTTCCTTTCAGAGGATAGAATGCTGGTTTCAAGGACTTTCTTTTACTACATGTCCCAAGTGTCAGCAGACAGTGCAATTCCCCCACCCCTACTCTGCCCCACCAGCAGCAATGGAGGTTTGTACACTGGTTACATGCAAAGGCCCAGAGTTGTCACACACTTACTATTGTGTGACCTTAACTTCTCTGAGTCTCAGTTTCCTCATTTGTAAAGCGGGACAATACTGACACCTGCCTCGCAGGGTGGTTCTGAGGATGAAAAGAGGCCATGTGTGTAAAAGGATAGCCCAGTGCCTGGCACTTAGTAGGGATTCAGTGATGGAATGATGATGGAGATGTTGATGGAAAGCAGAGCCAGACCGGAGACCCTCTACGGTCAGACCTAGATGATTTTTGTTTTTATCCACAGTCTAACAACTTCACACTTCAGTGACCTTTCAGTTGAAAAGAGACTTTGGGGACTTTCCTGGTGGCTCAGCGGTTAAGAATCCGCCTGCCAATGCAGGGGACACAGGTTCGAGCCCTGGTCCAGGAAGATCCCACAAGCCTCGGAGCAACTAAGCCAGTGCACCACAACTACTGAGCCTGCACTCTAGAGCCCGCGAGCCACAACTAGGGCCCGTGTGCCGCAACTACTGAGCCCACGTGCTCCAACTACTGAAGCCTGCACATCTCCACAACAGGAGAAGCCACCGCAATGAGAAGCCTGCGCACTGTGAGGAAGAGTAGCCTCCGCTCGCTGCAACTAGAGAAAGCCCACATGCAGCAACGAAGACCCAACACAGCCAAAAAAAAAAAGGAAAAGAAAGAAAAGAGACTATCTTTGACATGGCACTGAGATGGATCAGAATTCAAATATCATGTGAATTATCATCAACATCTTGGAACCAGCTGAAGTCACTGAAATTTTTATGTTTGAAAACACATGTATATATGGGCTTCCCTGGTGGCACAGTGGTTGAGAGTCCGCCTGCCAATGCAGGGGACACGGGTTCGTGCCCCGGTCTGGGAGGATCCCACATGCCGCGGAGCGGCTGGGCCCGTGAGCCATGGCCTCTGAGCCTGTGCATCCGGAGCATGTGCTCCGCAACGGGAGAGGCCAAAACAGTGAGAGGCCCGCGTACCGCAAAAAACATAATAATAAATAAATAAAAATTAAAAAAATAAAAAACATGTATAGGGCTTCCCTGGTGGCGCAGTGGTTGAGAATCTGCCTTCTAATACAGGGGACATGGGTTCGAGCCCTGGTCTGGGAAGATCCCACGTGCCGCGGAGCAACTAGGCCCGCGAGCCACAACTACTGAGCCTGCGCATCTGGAGCCTGTGCTCCACAACAAGAGAGGCCGCGATAGTGAGAGGCCCACGCACCGCGATGAAGAGTGGCCCCCGCTTGCCACAACTAGAGAAAGCCCTCGCACAGAAACGAAGACCCAACACAGCCAAAAATAAATAAATAAATTTTAAAAACATGTTTAGGATTTACTTTGAAATGCATTAAAATATGAAATGTATAGATGGGTAGATATGTGATAAAGCAAATAGAGCAAAATGTTGATTGTAGAATCTGGGTGGTGGTTCTATAGAAGTTCACCATCCACTTCTTTCAACTTTTCTGTGTGTTTGACATTTTCCTAATAAAATGCCAGCAAAAGATACGTACAGAGTCTTGACCGTACAGCCAAGCTATAATCTTGATATTTTGTCTTTGGAAATCATTTTTTTTTCAACCTAAATATATGAAGGAATGCGGTGACTTAAAAAGAAAGTATCTTCTAATGCCCATTTCCTTGATGACTGACTCTTCCACACTTTAAGAAGCTCTGTAGAAGTTGGAGTTTCTTGAGTCAAAGTTCAGAAGCCCAAGATTAATAACAGTCGCAATCACAGTAGGACAAATGGGTGTTTAGTGTAGCAATCACCATTCTAGATGCTTCACATTTAATCCTCACAAAACTCTTTGGGATACAGAGTATTATTAGCCCCATTTTACCGATGAGGAAACAGAGGCATAGAGAGAGAATAAGTAACTCACCCAGAGTCACAGAGCTAGTAAGTGGTGGGTTAGTAACACTGAGTACTTGATTCTGTCAGATAACTAACCCCAAACTAAGCTTAATGGGAGGTGGAGAGCGGTTATCAGTGGAATTCAGATTTGTTGTTTTTTTTTTTTTTTGCTATTGCTTGTTTGTGCTCTGAATTACATAAAGGATGTCCTCTTGTGATCAGAAGCAAGCTCATCTATGCCGGCTATCACTGTTAAAAGGACAGTCTTAAAAATGTGCGGAATTATCATTGTGATCATTGTTAAATCCAGCTATCCACTCCTACCTCTGCTGACTTCTCCTGTGGACATTATGGTGTATTCCATTCATTCTAAATATGACATTGAATAATTAGAGGACTGTATTTTTCTAACAAAATTGTTTTCTGAAAACCTTTTATAGGGAAAGCAGAGAATATGAAAGCCTATCTAAAGAGTGCAGAAGGCTATTTTGTCCTGAATAAAAGCACTACGATTGGAAGGCATGAAAATTCAGACCTTGTTTTACAGGTAAGACCTCTTCCTAGCCAGTCCCCGACCCTCCCTACCCCTCACACCACCAAAAGTCCTTACTGTTCTGTGGACTCCAGTCTCTTGTAAAGCACAGCCTCTGGCTAACAGTCCCAGCCTTCCTCGGTGTGCCACCAATAACCATTCCCCGCATGTGCTGGGTCTCCCTGGCACATGTGGTAAGAATGAGCACAGTGCAAAGTGCGATGGGCCCTGTGTCCTTTGCTGACTGTGTCTGCAGTGTCCCACCCTGATGGCGTGGTTTGGAAGGTGGGCTTAGAGCTGATGCTTGACCTTCACCTGCTCCGCGTCTGGCAGCCACGGCCACCTGAAGGGCCCAGCTTGAGCAATGGCCTCTCGCCCTTTCCAGAGCTTCTGGAGACTATGGGCCCTCCCCCGCCCCCGTACCTCCAAGTAGTAAATCAGGGTAAGCCCTGGGCGTGGCCTCAGCGCTCTCTCACTTCATTTCATTCCATTCTCTGAATTAGCTGTGGCTTGGTCCACAGTCCCAGCTCATTGACAGCCAAGGAAGTTGGAAGAAATTGTAAGTAAGGAATTATACAAACAGTGGCTTTGAGCCTTTTAAAATTTTGAAAGGGATTAAAATATTGAAGCAGAAAGAGAAATGCAATGGAATCCCTTTAGGACTGTGAAAGGCAGACCACTCTCAGATTTCACTCAACAGAGTTTTTTAAACTTTATTTTGAAATAATTATAGATGCACAAATGGTAGAGAGAATGGCACGAAGCATGTGTGGAGTCCTGTGCCATTTTACCACGTGTGGATTTGGTTGTGGTCATCAGGATATAGGAGTATTCCATCATCAGGGATGTCCCTTGTGATGCTCCTTTAATAGTCACAATTCCTCCTCCCACCATCGTCCCCACGCTCCGAAAACCACTAATCTATTCTCCGTCTCTATAATTTTCATCATTTATGTATGACCTTTGCGATTGATTTTTTTTTTTTTTTTTTAGTCAGTGTAATGCCCTTGACATCCATTTAGGTTATTAGCTTGTTCTTTTATTGCTGAGTAATAGTCCACGGTATGGACGTATCACCTATGTTTAACCATTCACTTTTTGAAGGACATTTTGTTTCCATTTGGGGCTATTACAAATAAATGTACTATAAACATTTGTATACAGGTTTTTGTGTGAACATAAGTTTTTATTTCTCTGTGATAAATGCTCAGGAGTATGATTGCATGGATTAACATATGTGTTTATATATATTCGGTTGGTAAAGAAACTGCCAGACTTATCCAGCATGGCTGTACCATTTTTCGTTTCCACCAGCAATGTATGAGACACATCCTCACCAGCAATTAGCATAAACACTGTTTTTCATTTTAGCTGTTTTAGTAAGTGTGTAGTGGTATCTCATCATAGTCTTAACTTGCATTTCCCAAATCGATAGTGATGTTAAATATCTTTTCATGTACGTGTTTGCCTTCTGCATATCCTCTTCAGTGAAATATCTCTTCATATCTTTTAAGTGTCTCTAATCGAATTGTTAATTTTTTTACCATTGAGTTTTGAGAATTCTTTATGTATTTTACATATGAGTCCCTTGTCAGATAGATGGTTTGCAAATATTTTCTCCCATCCGTAGCTTGTCTTTTCATTCTCTTAGCAGAGTATTTCACAGAGCAAAAGCTTCAACTTTTGATGAAGTCCAGGTAGTTATTTTTTCTTTTATAGATCATGCTTTTAGTGTCATGTCTAAGAACATGCCACAAGGTCCCTGACCCTGAGGATTTTCTCTTATGTTTTCTTCTAAGTGTTTTATAGTTTTATGTTTAAACCTATGAACCATTTTGGGTTCACTGTCGTTTATGATGTGAGATTTAGGTCAAAGTTCATTTTTCTTCCATGTGGATATTTAGTTGTCCCAGAACCATTTGTTGAAATGACTATCTTTTCTCCATTGAATTGCTTTTGCAAGTTTGTCAAAAATAATCTGGCCATACTTTCTATGGGGGCTACTTCTTAGTTCCCTATTATGTTTCATGGATCTATTTGTCATAATGGATCTACCATTATGAGATAGCCTTGATTACTGTCGCTATGTAAGTCTTAAATCAGGTAGAGTGATTCCTCCCACTTTTCTTTAAAAAAAATTTTTAACCTATTCTAGTTCCTTTGCCTTTCCATTTACATTTTAGTGTAAGCCTGTCTGTATATACAAAATATCATGCTGTAATTTTGATTGGAATTGTGTTTAATCCTATATATCAATGTGAGAATAATTGATATACTCCTACATTGTCTTCCAATTCATGATCATGGTATATTTCTCCATTTATTCAGTGTTTCTCATGAGTGTTTTGTAGTTTTCAGCATACGAGTCCTGAACATGTTTTGTTAGATTTACACTTAAGTATATCTCTCTCTTTTTTTTTTTTGAGTGATTGTAAATGGTATTATATTTTTAATTTTGGTGTCCACATGTTCATTGACAGTATATAGAAATACAGTTGATTTTTGTATGCTTCTTGGTATCTTGCAACCTTAAGTGCACTTTCTTATATAAGGGCTTTTGTAGATTTCTTGGGATTTTATACATAAACAATCATGTCATCTGCAAATAAGAACAAGTTTATTTCTCCTTTCAGAAAAGGAGATCTGAATGCCTTGAATCTTCTTTTCCTTGCTTTATTTCCCTGGTTAAGACTTCCAGGACTCTGCTGAACAAGAGCAGTGTATAAATCCTTATATTCACTTGTTCCTGACCTTAGGGGAAAGCAGTCAGTCTTTCAGGTTAAGTATGAGGTTAGCTGTAGGGTATTTATACATGTTCTTACGAAGTGAGAAATTTCCCCCTTTATTCCTAGTTTTCTGAGAATGTTTACTGTAAACGCAACAGATTTAAACATAACTCCATGAACCTCCCCATGAGATTCTCCTCCATGATATGGTCTCCCTTCAAGGACACAGAACATCTGTGCAGTGTGCAAAGTGGGAGGAAAAAGAAGAAGAAGAAGAACTGTCGTTTCTTCTTTATCCTAAGAAGGCATAGATTTGGGGTCGTTTTATTTCCTGTCTGGCTAAAATAGAGACAGAGATCTCTGTTTTGAACCTGACTATGATATTAGAAAACTGTAGTAATTTTTAAAAGCACAGGCTTTGGAGATAGACAGAGCTGGGTTTGAATCTCATTAGGCTACTTTGTGGCTGAGTGACTTCAACCAAATTACTTAATCACTCTGAGCTCCTTTTCCCTGTCTGTAAACCTCTTACCTCACAGGGTTATTCTGAGGATTAAGTGAGAAATGCATATAAAGAGCCTGGCATGTGGTGCTCAGTGAATGACACAATGATCATTATTATGGTCTCCTAAAACAGAGACTGAGAAGAATCCTCAGAGGTGCACAGGGTTGAGATGAGGATCCACTGACATTAATAAGCCATTTGGAAAAGGGAACTAATGAGGACAGTTATTAACGAGACAGAAATTGAGTTGCATTCATTGTATAGAAATAATTGACTGCTTACTGCTCCTCGGACTTAGCTTAAGAAATACATCACTAGGCTTCCCTGGTGGTGAAGTGGTTGAGAGTCCGCCTGCTGATGCAAGGGACACGGGTTCGTGCCCGGTCCGGGAATATCCCACATGCCGCGGAGCGGCTGGGCCTGTGAGCCATGGCCGCTGAGCCAGGGTGTCCGGAGGCTGAGATCCGCAACGGGAGTCCACAACAGTGACAGGCCCGTGTACCGCCAAAAAAAAAAAAAAAAAAAAAAATTCAGGGATTTATATTACTAAAAAGTCATCCTTGCAATTACCCAGAGGTTACATCTAGCAAATAAAAAAGATTGTTCTATTTGCCTGGATCAATCCTAAAGAATAGGCAGTCATGCTTCTAAAGATTTCTACTCATCAGCAAGGCTGACATGTTGTTTTGACTATTGGTATCGTAGTATTTCGACATCATTTACTCTTTCCGATAATGGAAGGTAGTTACATGCTTCTTGTTTTTAAAAATTGGGAGAAAGGAAAATATGAGGAAGAAAATAAAAGTCACTTGTAATCATTTGGCTCAGGGAAAAATCAATATTGATATTTGCAGGGTTTTACCCTCCAGACTTTTTTCTATATCCTGTAAGGAGTTTGGTTCCCTAAGGCAATAGGAAGCCTGTTTATAGCCAGGCTAGTGAGAACTGTTTATAGTCAACAGTGATAACTGTTTTTATCACTCATTCATTGCACAGTATTTACCCAGAGCCTCAGCACCAAGCCAAGCCTAGGGGTACAGTGATGGCAGAACTGGACATGGTCCCTGCCATCAGGGAGCTGCCAGGAGAGAGAGAAATAAGTCAAATGATCCCACAAAGGTGTGACTAATTCCATTCCAACATTGGGGCTGTAAAGGAAAGGAATATGGAAGACAAGGAGGACTTAACTAGACAAAAGGAGAAGGGAATGGCATGTGCAAGGGCCCTGGGGTGGAAGAGCATATTGTGAATCCAAGGGACTGAGAGAAAACCAGGGCATCCAGAAGTCAGAGTGGGAAGGAGCAGGGCTAAGGGACAAGTCAGCCTCCTTCATGTCACCATAAGGGTTTTGATCTTTATCTGAAAAGCAGTGGGAAGAAGGCTTGAAGGATTGTAAACAAGGGGGAGACCTGCCAGTGAACATCCCAGCTGCTGTGTGCAGATGAGCCATCAGGAGCTCTATTCACAATCTCCCCTCTCCCATTTTACATGGCTCAAAAGCCTCAGCCTTGCTCATTTCACAGCTAAACCTTGCAAGTTATAATTTATATGATTTGATGTGCCTTGTAAACTGTAATTTTTAGAGTTGGATGTGGCTGTTATTTAAACTCTGCTGAGAAAGGGACTCAGTTCTTCCAGAATGAAGAAACACCAAAGCCAGTGGTTGTTGGATTTTCCATATGTTTAAGAGTGGTTGTTCAACATGAACTCCTAGGCATTCTGACCCAGTGGGTTTGGGGTAAGGCCCAGGAATCTTCACATTTATATGCTCCCCAGGTTCAGGTGGGGGGAATGGAGTCCCCTGGAGTTGGCTCCAGGACCACACTTTGAGAACCCCACCATCAGTGCTCCCTCCCTCTCCCTTCTTGATCAGCAGAACTCCTGCTTGTGTGTGTGTGTGTGTGTGTGTGTGTGTGTATTCTTTCAATAAACTTTGTTTTGAGGAAAAGAGAAGCGAAGGGTAAACAATGAAGGGCTGACTGACCCTACCCCCTCCCCAGGGACTCCCCCAGTCCCACCCTGGGGAAGTCCCAGGATCCCTAGAAGACTGAGCTCTAGGACAGCCCAAGTCAGCGCAGGGCTGCAGCTACGAGGGTGGAGATGGAAGAGAAAAAGAAAGAACCGACATGACAAGGGAATGAAATGCTGGTGTCCACCCTTCACCCTCGGTGGTCAGTGTCCTGCCAGTCATCTCCTTTCTCATGGGTGGAGCCATCTCTCCAGCCTGTGTCAGCCCTTCTAGCGTGGGATCTGAGGGTCGTGAAGCCAGACTGATCTCATACACACACCCCAGATCCCATCCAGCCGGATGACTCTCGTCCCTTTTCCTGGCCCCTGCCAGTTCTGGGCTGCCTCTCAGAAAAGAACCAGAGCCTACACCATAGTCTTGTTTATTATTATTAAACAAGGCTGCTGGGATTCTCCTATTATTTGCATCATTTCACGGACGTGCAGGTATGTCTGCTCTGTCAAAGGACACATACAGCTGTAACTCTGATGGGCATGGCCAAATTGTCCACCAGAGGTTTCCGGATGTGGTGTCCTGCCAACAGTGGACGCCCGTCTCCCACTCCCTCCCCAGCCTAGGGTGCTGACCCCCCATTGGATCTTCACTGATCTACGGGGTGAAGTATGGTACCTGTGTCATTTTACTTCACATTTCTCTTATTCTAAGCGAACACCTGCATTTTGAGACATAAGGTAACAGGTGGACTCTCTGTGGGGAAATCCACGGAATGAAACAGGCCTGGGAGGGTGCACTTGCTGGCTCCCCATCTGCATCGCGCTTGTCCTCCTGCCTGGGTCATGCTCCCATCCTCCCCCCTCCCCCCCACCTCACCCCTGGCTTCTCCCCAAGTGCTCCTTGCTCTGGGGGTTCACCTGTTTGGTCTCACCAGTCCTCAGGGAATGTTTTGTCCCCTGTTTGGGAACTGGCGGCTGATTTCATTGGTCAGTACCCAGCACAGCAATTGATGGGCCTAGTTTCTCACCAGCAGATGGAGGGCTTCCAAGAGGAAAAAGTTCAGAGGAAAGGGCTAGATCGTGATCTCATTTTTCTCATTTTTTTTTATTGTGGTAAGATATGCATAACATAAAATTTACCATCTTAACCACTTTTATTAAGTGTGCAGTTCAGTGGCATTAAATATATTCACACTGTTGTGCAGCCATCACCCCCATCCATCTCCAGAACTCTTTGAATCTTGCAGAACTGAAACTGCACCCATGAAACAACAACTCCCCTTGTCCCCCCATCCCAGCCCCCAGCAACCACCATTCTGCTTTCTGTCTCTACGACCTTGGCTACTCTGGGTATCTCATATAAGTAGAATCATAACAGTATTTGTCTTTTCATGACTGGCTTCTTTCACTGAGTATAATATCCTTTCACTGAGTATAATGTCCATGTTCATCCATGCTGTAGCATGTGTCCGAATTTCCTTCCTTTTTTGAGGCTGAATAATATTCCATTGTGTGGATTCACCACATTTTGTTTATTCATTCATCTAGTGATGGACACTTGGGTTGTTTCCACTTTTTGGCTCTTGCAAACAATGCTATGAACATGGGTGTATAAATATCTCTTCAAGGCCCTGCTTTCAGTTCTTTGGGATATATACCCAAAAGTAGACTTGCTGGATCATATGATAATTTTATTTGTAATTGTTTGAGGAACTGCCATGCTGTTTTCCATAGTGGCTGCACCAAGTTACATTCTCACAACAGGGCACAAGGGTTCCACTTTCCCTGTGTCCTCACCAACTCTTGTTTTTTCCCACTTTTTTTTTTTATAGTAGCCATTCTGATGGATGTGAGATGAAAGAAAGATCATAATCTTTTGAATAGCATACATAATACAAGCAGCTACAGCATAGATTTCTGGACTACTTACTGTATCTCACATGGCTTTATACATCATCTATGTATGTTCTGTATATATATTTATAGAATTATATCCACAAAACAAATCCTGTGCGGGTGAGAACTACTATTATCATTATTATCCACATTTGATGACATGGACATGGGACTCAGAAAGGTTAAGGAACTGGCCCAAATCACACAGCTAGACGGGGGAGGTGGGGCTGAGTTTCAGACTGAGCTGACTCAAGCTTCTAAAAACAGAAGCTTCACTTTTTGAGTGTAAATTTAGCTTTGGGAACATCTAATATCTAAATTGGAAATTCTCAGTTAACTGAGATAACAAGATAATTGAGTAAGCTAGGGAAATTCCACCCTGTGGAATCGAGAATGGGGGTTGTCAGTGAAATGTGAGATGAATGTTCTTGTGATCCTCATTCATGCAACAGACTGAGGTGGTGCCATCTAGGGGGGGATTTGGGTAAAGAGGAAACGTTGACCTGGTGCTTTCCCAGGAAGAGGAGCATTGGGGCTGTTAAGTGGGGGCCCAGCAAGAAACACCACTTATCTCTCCAATCCAGCCAGAGTAGGTTCTCTGCTTATAAGGACTGGTGGAGTTCAATTAGTCCCATCTGGATAACCCAGGATAGTCTCCCACTTTTTAAAAAATTTTTAAAAAGTTTTTGGCTGGGTTTGGTCTTCGTTGCTGAGCACAGGCTTTCTCTAGTTGCAGCGAGCGAGGGTTACTCTTTGTTGCGGTGCACGGGCTTCTCGTTGCAGTGGCTTCTCTTGTTGTGGAGCACGGGCTCTAGGCACACAGATTCAGTAGTTGTGGCACGTGGGCTCAGTAGTTGTGGCTCGTGGGCTCTGGAGCGCAGGCTCGGTAGTTGTGGCACACGGGCTTCGTTGCTCCATGGCATGTGGGATCTTCCCGGACCAGGGCTCGAACCCGTGTCCCTTGCATTGGCAGGCGGATTCTTAACCACTGCAACACCAGGGAAGTCCTTACTCTCCCTCTTTTAAGAGCACTGATTAGTAACCTTGACATCGTCACAGTCCCTTTGGTCACGTCATGGAGCATAGTCCCAGGTTCTGGGGATCAGGGCATGGGTATCCTTGGGAGACCATTCTGCCCACCACATTAATACTACCACCTGACTGGACCGTTGCTTTGGGACTGGTCTGAGAGCTTTCTGGAAGAATCAGTAGGATCAATGCCACAGGCCACGGAGAAAGATGGCTGGATGAGCTGGCAGGTGATAATACCGTTACCAAGAGGGCAGGAAGCAGGACTGGTTGAGTGAGCACCTCAACATCCCGGAAGCAGCCAGGCAGTTTGGGGCCTGGAGATGAACCAGGGGTTGGAAATACACACCTGCGAATCGAGGGGGTGGCACAGTGGCCCCAGCCCATGGACAGAGTGTGGAGGGAACGGACATCTGAGGGGAGAGGGACCCGGCGTGGAGACCTGGAAGCAGTCAGAGAGGTGAGGGAGCCAGAGAGCTGCTGCCAGGCTGAGGGTTTTCATCACAAAGACAGCTTGCTTTGTGCCAGGTACTGTTCTGGGCACTCTCGAGTGTATTAACTCATTTCATCCTTAGGAGGTTAGTGTTGTTTGCCCCACATTACAGATGAGGGCGTTGAGGCACAGATAGGCTGAGTATCCTGCCTGAGGTCACAGAGGGAGGCTGGGGCACTGGGCACCACGCTCGGGCAGTCTGATTTCAGGACCAGCCTCTCCTGAGGCCTTGCCGGTCCACAGGGCTCTACCGGGGAGACTGGGGAGGAAGGATCCAGCTGACGGGGAAGCAGAGAAGCTTCTTCTTTCCTTCCACTCCCAGACTCGTCGTCTCACCAGCGCCTGGCCGTTTCCTCATATCCTTATTCTTTTGAAAACCCCATTTTTTTTTTTTACTATTTCTGCACTACATCCCTTTCCTGAGGCAGTGGGGGGATGGGGCTGGGGGATGGGATAGCCTAGAACCAAAAGGTTAAAAGAAATACATAAAACACACACACACACACACACAAGTTAATTTCGAAAATGTTATCCCACTCCTTTGAACATGTCACCAAGGAGTACCTTTTGTCGATCCTACAAAGCCCAGCTTACCAAACTCATTTTTGCTGCTCAGGGAGCAACCAAAGAGAAGCAAAGAACAATGCCCCAGGCTGCACAGCTGGAAGGTAGCAGAGGTGGGACTTGAACTCAAGGCTTTCTAACTCCAGAGCCCATCCTCTTGCTCATAATAGAGAACATTTTCCATTTGCCCTATGTTCTCTTCTAAGTGCTTTAGTATGTATTATATCATTTATACGTCACCAGTAACTTATAAGACTGTCCTTTTGTTACCTTACAGATGAGGAAGCTGAGGTATCACTTGCCCAAGGTCACCCTGCTAGGAAGTAGGAGAGCTGGACTCGAGCCCAGTCTAATAACCACCACGTTGCCCTGCTCCCCCAACCCCTGAACCACCAGGCCACGTGCCTCTCTCTGACAACTGTGTCACATGTCACAGGGAGGCCGAGAGCCCGAGGAGGCCCCCGAGGGCAATGGCAGTGGGTTGAGGACCCAGCGGGAGAGGAACCTCTTGAAGCCATTTGACACTAAAGGAAAGGAAGGGGGAAGGGGCAGCGTTTCCAGGCCGAGGGGGTGGTGAGCACGTCCACAGGTTAGACGCAAGTTACACTGTCAAGGTGAGGATGCAGAAGAGGAGATGGTTGAGGAGAGGGACCAGACCAGGGTGGGATGAAGGCAGGACCACCCGGAGGCCCTTGGCAGCTAAGAGAAGCCTGGAAGGTCCCATCTAAGAGCTTCTCCCTGCCTGGGAAGTCCAGGTCCTGGCAGGGAGCTGAAGGCACATTCACAGGGGTGTGGAGTGATGGAGGGGAGTTTCCTGAAGGGACTCCATAGGGAGTGGGCAGGGCTCAGAGAAACCACAAAGGATAGTGCAGGGCCCAGAGCTAGTATGGGTGAGGACTGTTCCCACCCCCAGAGCTGAGGGGTGAGGGGCAGGGGCATTTCCTGGGACCTGGAGACCCCGTGGGCTGGGTAGAGTCCTTTCTGTGTGGCCCCACAGAAAGGAAGCCAGGGGAGTAAGTACCCCAAGCTCTCTCCTCCCTGCTGTGATCTCTAACCCCCCCATTGGCCAAACCCAACCAGAAACCAGAGGCAAGGAGCCCATCAGCCCATGGATATAGCTGCACAGGTGGGTCTGCTGGGCAGAGGGCACCGTAGAAAGGGATGGAGGAGGGTCTGGAGAAGCAGACGGAGAATGCAGGCAGGTGCAGGAGGTGAAGACCTAGGAGGCTGTTGTCAAAGTAGAATGAAAAGCCTAACACCAGGGACCTGCTGGCTGGGGGGCACAGAGGGCACTGGGACAGTCTCAGGACAGAAGTGTGAGGGTGGCAGGAGGGTTTGCGGGCCAGGATGGACTTGAAGGAGCTGGTGAGCTCGAGCAAGGCCCAGGCTGGGTGAGCATAGGGCATTACCCATAGGGAGCAAACAGGGAGCAAAGGCTACGTGACTCAAGGAGAGGACGAGACAGAGGATAAGGAAGGCCGGGAGTGGGAGGTTATGGTCTGAGATGGGGCTTCCCAATGCCAGGTGATGCAAGGTTGAAACCTAGCTCCAAAGGACGGTTCCAGGTACACGTCGAACCTCAGCGACAATGTCAGTGAACCTCAGGACAACGTCATAACTAAGTCAGCTTCCCGAGGAGGCTTCCTTAAAGCACAGGGGTCATCAGAGCAGATGGTCATTGTTAATAGAAGTTTAAACGTCTCAATATTTTATGGACTCACTATATACTTTTTAAAGACATTTTAAATGCAGGAGCCTTAAAAAATGCACTTGTTTTCTATATTAGGTCCTGCCTGTCTCCTCTCTCATTATTAAATCACTCTCTACTCTGAAAATCACAGGGTACAAACCAAAGGTACAAGTTTTGGAATTAGACTTGGGTTCAAACCCTGACATTGCCCTGTGCCAGCATCCTGATGTTGAGTGAGTCCCTTCATCTTAGCCATTTTTTAAATCGTGGTAAAATACATACAAAGTTTACCGTCTTAACCACTTTTAAGTGTACAGATCAGTAGCTGTAAGTTATTCACATTGTTGTGCAACCAGCCTCAGAATTTTTCATCTTGCAAAACTGAAACTGTACCCATTAAACAACAACTCCCCGTTTCCCCTTCCCCAGCTCCTGGCAACCCCCGTTCTATTTTGTTTCTATGAGCCTGACTACTCTATGTACCTCACATAGTGGAATCATACAAAATTTGCCTTTTTGTGACACTTATTTCACATCATGTCCTCACAGTTCATCCATGTTGTAGCATGTGTCAGAATTTCCTTCCTCCTACACTGAATAATATTCCACTGTATGGATGGACCACATTTTGCTTATCCAATCATCAGTCAGTGGGCACTTGGGTGGCTTCCACCTTTTGGCAATTGTGAATAATTCTACTATAAACATGAGTGTACAAATAACTCTTTAAGTTCCTGCTTTCAATTCTTTGGGGTATATACCCGGAAGTGGACTTGCTGGATCATATGATAATTTTATTCTAAATTGTTTGAGAAGCCGCTCTACTGTTTTTCATATCAGCTGCACCATTTTACATTCTCAGCGGTGCATAAGTGTTCCCCTACTCTACATCCTTGCCAACACTTGTTATTTTCTGTTGCTGTTTGTTTGTTTTTGATAGTAGCCATCCTAATGGGTATGAGGTGGTATCTCAGTGTGGTTTTGATTTGCATTTCCCTAATGACTAGTAATGTTGAGCATCTTTTTATATGCTTGTTGGACATTTGTATATCTTCTTTGGAGAAATGTCTATTCCAGTTCTTTGCCCATATTTGATCAGGTTACTTGGGGGTTCTTTTTTGTTGTTGTTGTTGAGTTATAGTTCTCTATATATTCTTCATATTAACCCTTTTTCAGATTTGTGATTGGCAACTATTTTCTCCCATTCTCTAGATGGCCTTTCACCCTGTTTATTGTGTCCTTTGATTCACAGAAGTTTTAATTTTTGACATAGTTGAATTTATCTATTTTTACTTTTGATGCCTATGCTTTTGGTATCATATCCAAAAATGCATTGCCAAATCCAGTGTCATAAAGCTTTCCTCCTGTGTTTTCCTCTAAAAGTTTTATAGTTTTAGACTACGTTTAAGTCTTTGATCCACTTTGAGTTAATTTTTATACATGGTATAAGGTAAGAGTTCAACTTAATTCTTTTGCAGTCTTTCCCGGCATCATTTGTTGAAAATACTGTTCTTTCCCCATTGAATAATCTTGGCACCCTTGTCAAAAATCATTGGACCATATATGCAAAGTTTTATTTCTGTGCTCTCTATTCTATTCTATTGGCCTATGTGCCTGACCTTATGTCAGTATCACACTGTTTTGATTACTGTACCTTTGTATGCAGTAAGTTTTGAAATCAGGAAGTGTGGGACCTCCAGCTTTGCTTTTCTTTCTCAAGATTCTTTTGGCTATTTGGGGTCCACTGAGATTCCATATGAATTTTAGGATGGATTTTTCTATTTCTGCCAAAACTGCTGTTGGGATTTTGAATCTGTAGATCCTGCTGTGTAGTAATGACATCTTAACAATATTAAGTCTTTCAACCCATGAATACAGGGTGTCTTTCCATTTGTGTCTTTAATTTCTTTCAGCAGCACTTTGTAGTTTTCAGTGTACACATCTTTTACCACCTTGGTTAAATTTATCCCAAAATATGTTATTCATTTTGATGCTATTGTAAATGAAATTATTTTCTTAACTTCCTTTTCAGATTGTTCATTGTGAGCATATAGAAACACAACTGATGTTTGTGTGTTGATTTTGTGTCCTACGATTTTGCTAGCGAATGTTATTTATTGGTTCTAAGAGGGTTGTGGGTTTTCATGGACTCTTTAGGATTTTGTACATGTAAGATCATGTTGCCTGTGAACAGAGATAATTTTACTTCTTCCTTTCGAATTTGGATGCCTTTATTTCTTTTTCTTGCCTAATTGCTCTGGCTAGGACTTCCAATACTTTGTTGAATAGAAGTGGCAAAAGCAGGTATCCTTATCTTATTCTTGAAATTAGAGGAAAAGCTTTCAGTCTTTCACCTTTGAGTATGATGCTACCTGTGGGCCTTTCATATTTGACCTTTATTATGTTGAGGTAATTTCCCTCTATCCCCTGTTTGTTGAGTGCTTTTATCATGAAAGAGTGTTGCATTTTGTCAAATGCTTTTTGTACATCAATCGAGATGATCATTTTTTTCCTTCTTTCTGTTAATGTGATGTATTACGTGGATTAATTTTCATATGTTGAACCATCAAGTCTGCATTCCAAGAATAAATCCCACTTGGTCATAGTGTATGATCCTTTTAATGTGCTGTTGAATTCGGTTTCCTCCTATTTTGTTGAGGATTGTGGTATCAGTGTTCATAAGAGATATTGGTCTGTAGTTTTCTTGTAGTGTCTTTGTCTGGGTTTGGTATCAAGGTAATGCTGTCCTCTCACTTCACCTTTTGAGTCCCAGCTTCTTCATCTCTAAGATGGAGATAATAATAGAGTCCCTGGGCCTCCCTGGTGGCGCAGTGGTTGAGAGTCCGCCTGCCGATGCAGGGGATACGGGTTCGTGCCCCGGTCTGGGAGGATCCCATATGCCGCGGAGCGGCTGGGCCCGTGAGCCATGGCCGCTGGGCCTGCGCGTCCGGAGCCTGTGCTCCGCAACGGGAGAGGCCACGACAGTGAGAGGCCAGCATACCGCAAAAAAAATAAAATAAAAAAAAAAATAATAGAGTCCCTGTTTAGGGCTGTCATGCAGATTAAATGATAAAAATGCACACAAAATGCTTCAGCAGGGCCCAGTTCACAGGAAGCCCTCAAAACATGTTAGATGATGATAAGGATAATAATAAAAATAATAATAAATAAATAACAGTTCATCTCATAGTTGGACAGCTGAGTAGGATGGAGCTTATACAGTCAGTCTGTATTAGCAGCAGGGCATCTGTCCAGTAGTAGCATTTAGCAATTTTCCAAGTAAAGGGAGCGAGTGATATTATAGGGCCGAACTAGGAAGCTGTCTCCTGGCCTTACATGTGGTAGAGGCTCACCCAAATTTGTGGAGTCATTTAAAACTTCCTGCTTGCTTTGATTTCTTAATAATGGCTAGACAGTTTTTGAGGAACTGAAAGCAGTGAAGCCTGGGAAGAGAAAAACAAAATGTAACACACAGAATTTCTCTCATTCATGGGTTATCAAAGGTTCAAAGGACACAAAGATCAATGGCAATGGTGATGAAGATGATGTGGGTGACATTTTCCAAAGAACTAATGTGTTTTCATTTTTTTTAATACTTTATTTTTTTGAACAGTTTTAGGTTTACAGGAATTTTAGCAGAGAATACAGAGAGTTCCCATATATCCACCCCTCCAATACACACAGTTTCCCCTATTATTAACATCATGCATTAGTGCGGTACATTCGTTACAACTGATGAACCAATATTGATATGCTATTATTAACTAAGTCCATAGTTTACATTAGGGTTCACTCTTTGCATTGTATGTTCTTTCGTTTTGACAAATGTATAGTGACAAGTATCCACCATTACAGTATCATAAAAAATATTTTCACTGCCGTAAAATCCCCTGTGCCCCTCCTCTTCATCCTGAGCCCCAGAGCCCCTGTGCCCCTGGCAAGCACTGATCTTTTACTCTCCTTATAGTTTTACTTTTTCCAGAATTTAATACAGTTGGAATCATACGGTATGTAACCTTTTCAGACTAGGTTCTTTCACTAAGCAATATGCATTTAAGATTCCTCCATGTCTTTTTTGTTATTTGATAACTCATTTATTTTTATCACTAGTATTTCATTGTATGGATGTACCACAATTTGTTTATCCATTTACCTTTTAAAGGACATCTTGGTTGCTTCCAGCTTTTGGCAGTTATGAAGAAAGATGCTGTAAGCATGTTTCCAAAATAAATGAGTCTTCATGGATATAGAGAACAGACTGTGGTTGCCAAGGGGGAGGGGGTTGAGGGAGAGATGGAGTGGGGGGTTGAGGTTAGCAGATGTGAGCTGTTATATCCAGGATGGAGAAACAACAAGGTCCTACTGTATAGCACAGGGAACTATATTCAATATCCTGTGATAAAGCATAATGGAAAAGAATATTTTAAAAAGAATGTATATATATGTATAACTGAATCACTTTGCTGTACAGCAGAAATTAATACAACATTGTATATCAACTACATTTCAATAAAATAAACAAATAAACAATATAAATGAGTCTTAAAAATCAACAATAAGAAACCAAACAACCCAACTTAAAAATGGGCAAAAGAGCTCAACAGACACCTCCCCAAAGAAAATCTACAGATGTCAAATAAGCATATGAAAAGATGTTAAACATCATATATCATTAAGAAATTTCAAATAAACATGAAATATCTCTTCATTTATTTAGACTACTTTGATTTCTTTCATCAACATTTTGTAGTTTTCTTCATATACACTTCATATAGCTAAGTATTTTGTTAGATTTATTCCTAAGTACTTCATTTTTTTTTTTTGGTGCTAATGTAAATGGTGTTGTGTTTTTAATTTCATATTCCACTTGTTCATTGTTGGTATATAGGAAAGCAATTGACTTTTGTATATTAATCATGTATCCTGCAACCTGGGTACAATTGCTCATTAGTTCCAGGAGGGCTTTCTGTCGGTTCTTTGGGATTTTCTGCATAGACAATCATGCCATCTGCAAAATGGGCAAAAGATCTGAACAAACACCTCACCAAAGAAGATTTCTTTTTCCTTCCCAATCTATCTTTTATTCTCTTTTCTTGCCTTGTTGCATTAGCTAGGAGATACAGTACAATGTTGAAAATGAGTGATGAAAGGGGACATCTTCACCTTATTCCTGATCTTAATTGGAAAGTTTCTAGTTTCTCACCATTAAATATGACGTTAGCTTTAGGGTTTTTATAGATGTACTTTATCAGGTTGAGGAAGTTCCCCTCCATCCCTAATTTACCAAGAGTTGTTGTGGTGGTTTGATGGTTTGTTAGTTTATCATGGATGGTGTTTAATTTTGTCAAATGCTCTTTTTGCATCTACTGTTATGATAATGCGATTTCTCTGCTCTACGCTGTTGATGTGATGGATTACATTAATTGATTTCCAAATGTTGAACCAGCCTTGCATACCTGGAATAAATCCCACTTGACTGTGGTGTAGAACTCTTTTTATACATCACTGGATTCAATTTGCTAATATTTTGTTGAGGATTTTGCATCTATGTTCATGAGAGGTATTGGTCTGCAATTTTCCTGTTTTGCAATATCTTTATCTGGTTTTGCTATTAGAATAAGCTTGGTCTCACAGAATGAGCTGGGAAGTGTTCTCTCTTCTTCTATTTTCTGGAAGAGATTATTGAGAACTGATATCATTCTTTCCTTAATGTTTGATAGAATTGACCAGTGAACCCATCCAGGCCTGGTGCTTTCCATTTTGGAAGGTTATTCATTATTGATTCAAATTCTTTACTAGATATGAGTCTATTCAGAGTATTTATTTGTCCTTGTGTGAGTTTCAGTAGATTGTGTCTTTCAAGGAAATGGTCCACTTCATTAAGTTATAAAATCTGTGGGCATAGAAATATTCATAATATTCCTTTATTATCCCTTCAGTGTCCATGAGATTAGTAATGATGCCATCGCTTTCATTTCTGATTTGAGTAATTTGTATCTTCTCTCTTTTTTTCTTGGTTATCCTGCTAGAGGTTTGTCAATTTTATTGATCTTTACAAAAAAAAAAAAAAAAAACAGCTCTTTATTTTGCTGACTTTTCTCTATTGTTTTCCTGCTTTTTATTTCATTCATTGCTTCTTTTCTTGTGCTTGTGGTAGGCTTATATTGCTCTTCTTTCTCTAGTTTCATAAGGTGGAAGCTTAGATCTTTTCAAATGTATGCCTTCAATGCCATAAACTTCCCTCCAAGCACTGCTTTCACTGCATCTTGCAAATTTTCATAGGTTGTATTTTCATTTTCGTTTAGCTCAAGATAACTTTTTATTTCCCATGAGACTCCCTCCTTGACCCATCTGTTATTTAGAGGTGTGTTGTTTAATCTCCAAATATTTGGGGATTTTCCAGCTGTCTTTCTGGTATTGGTTTCTAGCCTAATTCCATTGTGTTCTGAAAACGTACTTTGCATAATTTCTATTCTTTTACATTTGTTGGGTATATTTTTTGGCCTGGAATGTGGTCTGCTTCATGAATGTTCCATGGTAGCTTGAGAAGGATGTGTGTTTTGTTGCTGTGGGATGAAGCTGTGTGGTTGCCAGTTAGATCCAGATGATGGTAGTGCTATTCAGTTCAACTTCATTCTTACTAATTTTCTGCCTGGTGGGTCTGCCCGTCACTGACAGAGGACTGTTGAGGTCTCCAGCTACCATGATGGATTCATCTGCTTCTCCTTGCAGTCCTATCAGTTTTTGCCTTCCATACGTTGATACTCTATTGTTGGGTACATACAATGAAGGACTGTTATGTCTGCTTGGAGAATCCACCCCTTTATCACTCTGTATCGCCTCTCTTTATCCCTGATAACTTTCCTTCCTCTGAAGTTGGCTCTGCCTGAAATTAATAGAGCTACTCCTGCTTTCTTCTTGTGTTTCAGTATTTTAAGTGCCAAAGTGTTTGGTAGGAATTTGAAAAGTGGGTAAAGGCACAGTCATTTGAATCAGGCAAACCTGGGAACAAGGCAAGCGAGTCAAAGTGGCTGACTGTGGGCACACTTAATCGTTCTATGCCTCAGTTTCCTCATCTAAGAAATGAGTAACTATTGGACCTACTGTACAGCACAGGGAACTGTATTCAATATCTTGCAGTAACCTGAGATAGAAAAGAATCTGAAAAAGAATAGATATTATACATATGTATAACTGAATCACTTTGCTGTACACCTGAAACTAACACAACATTGTAAATCAACTAGACTTCAATAAAAAATTAAATTTTTTTTAAATGAGGAAGTATCCCTTTGAATTATTGTGAAGATGAAACGGGATAATGCAGTAAAGCACTTAGCAAATTTCCTGGCATTTGTGTAATTACACATAATGTGTCATTAATATATTCTACAAATATATGCAGTTATATTATTATCTATTCATATACTGTAAGCTATTATTAATATAAGCTATTGGTTAAAATTATATTGTGGGACATTAGTATAGATTTTTAAGTCCAAGTACTCTCTGTGAAAGTTGGATGAGGCACTCTGAGAAGAGTGACTTAGAAAATAATTGCAAAGTCTCAGGCTGGAGTGGATGGCTCATAGGCAGTGTCCTGAGAAGACAGAGGACTTCGCACGTGCCCTGCAGCCCATAGTCCAGGGCGCCGGGGCCAGGGGGGGATGTGATATTTCCTCCTTGGTGCCGAGTTTTGCTCATTCTTCTTATTAAAGTGGTTACACAGGAGGTTTCTGACCCCACTGACAATTCACTGTCTGGGGTCTCTCTCTTTTGAGGGAAATGTGGTCACACCAGGGCCCCTATTGAAAAATAGATCATCTTTGGTTAGATAAATTCTGATTAGCTTTTAAGAAGCAACAGTAATAATTAAGCACATGGGAAAAACCTTCATTGTACACCAAGGCTTTTAAAAGGTAGTTATAAAACTATGTTTTGTGGTGTGAGCTCAATTGTGTTTAAACTTTTAAAAAAGATTGTAAGCATAGAGAAAAGACTGGAAGGATGTGAACCACCGTGTTCCTGGTGCCTGCCTCTGGGGGATGGGAGTCTAAGTGATTTTAATGTCTTCTTTGTGTTTTTCTCTACTTCTCATTTTCTGCATTATTACAAAAAACATGTTATTTTAAAAATGAATAGAACAAACAACAATTATTACAAAACCTCCCCTTAACTTTAACACTTGCAGTAAATGGACAGTTGTCACTTGCCAACTGACCTTTCTGGTTTGTGTTGGGCCATTTCTGCTGTCTTGCCACTCGGGACAACCAAAAGGATACTTGCACGGGATCAGAGAACTATCAAGTGGCCAATTCCTGGCCAATTCCCCCCGAGTTCCCTCTTGCCTCTGTGTTGCCTGACGCCCTACCCCAAAACTGGGCATCTATTCTGGGTCTGCTGTCAGGGTCTGGTGACCCTCCACTCACTAGCTGAGTGGCCTTAGGCAAGTCACTTAACCTCTCTGACCCTCAGCATCCTCCTCTTAAAATGAGGATTGCAGTGACTGTCCAGCCAGATGAAGTGGTGAGCACATTGGGGCCCCCAGTGTCAGTGGCACTAGTTATTCCTTGTTATTCCTGTTATTCCTGGCTCTGACTGTCCCCCTTCTGCATTTCAGTCTGCAGACGTCGACAACCATCACGCACTCATTGAATATAATGAGGCCGAAAGCAGCTTTGTTCTCCACGACTTCAACTCCTGCAACGGCACGTTCGTCAATGAGCGCCACATTCAGAACGTGGCTGTGAAGCTCCTACCCGGAGACATCCTGAGGTTTGGGTCCAGAGGGCTGACCTACGAACTGGTCATCGAAATCCCAGCCTCGGTGAGTCCAGGCCCCTGCGGGGGGGGTGGGGTGGGGTGCAGAGGTGGCGTGTTGTGTCACCTTCCGTGCAGCCTAGGGCTCGGGTACGGCCACAGGTGGAGTTCGTCTGGAGCGCGTCACTCTTGCTTTCGCGATTCTGCGAAGTTCAGCCCCATCGCGTGGGTGCCCGGGGAGCGCGAGTCCTCGCGCCCTCTTCTGGGCATTTCATAGAATTACATGCAAGGGTTGCCTAGCGAGCAGCCCGGAGCGAGAGCGTTTTCCTGAAAAGTGAAGCTTGGCGAGGGGAGGTGGAAAGCAGGTGTGTGCTTTTGACGATGCAGAGATGGATGCTTCCTTTTTAGGCAGATCAGTGCTCTGCAACTTCCTAGCTTTGTGACCTCGGCCAGGCTTCTCTGTATGCCTGGGTCTGGGTCTTCTCAGCGGTGCAGGGCGTTGAGAGAGTATCTATGTATAAAAAGTCAAAGTCTCTGGCCAGAGTAGACGCTCAAGGCCTGCCAGCTGTTATCACACCGGATCAGAAATGTTCCCGGGATCAGGACCTAAAGTATGGCCCCAGGTTAAGCGGAACGTAAGCCAAAATTCGCCCAGCAAAGCTCAGTCACAAGAAGTATCTGGTTCAGTAGGGAGGCAGGATGGGGGCTGGTTAGCAACACAGTCCTGGGTCAGAACCCCAGCTCTGCCACTGGCCTACTCGGTGCGCTCTTGCACAAGCCATTGGACCCCTCGGAACCTCGGTTTCCTCATCTACAAAATGGGGCCAACGACAGCAATGACCTTGCAGGCTTATCTCGAGGGCTAAATGAGATGGTTCTAATTGTAAAACTCCCAGAATAATGCCCATTCGTGGTGAGCACACAATTAATACCTGTCGTGTGTGTCCCAGAGAGACGGCGTGTTAACCTCACTCCCCAGCACCAAGAACCCTGCATGGACTGAGACTTCCGAGGCTTAAAGTCCTTTCTGGGACGAGGCTGGGTATAAATAAATAAAGTTTAGAGAATCTAGACAGAATCCTGGGGTGTGGGTCCCCTAGGCAGCCTTAAATACTCACTCAGAGAAGATGAGCACCGTCCTTCAGGCTGCAGGGCCCGTGACACCGCATCCACCACGTTTGGCTTTGAAAACCTGGGACA
Organism: Mesoplodon mirus; assembly: GCF_964341445.2. NCBI lineage: Eukaryota > Metazoa > Chordata > Mammalia > Artiodactyla > Ziphiidae > Mesoplodon > Mesoplodon mirus. The sequence continues at coordinate 151,628 of NW_028295408.1, forward strand.
GTTTTCTCCTGCTGCTTCTCAGCCCCCTTTTCCTCCTTGGACCAACATTAAAGTGTGCTCACTTGTGGGATGCACTGGGATCCACTGGCCGCCCTGAGGAGGGGCTCCTGACATAGAAGGTGTTGACCTGATCAGGGGTTCTCAACATGGGTTCTAAGGATCCCCCTCGTCAGAAGCACGTGGGGAGCAGACCCACAGTGCAGATCTGGGCTTCACCCCAGGCCTGAGGACTCATACTTAGGATTCCCAGAAGAAATACAGGACACCCAGTGAAATCTGAATTCCAGAGAAGCAACAAATCATTGTTATGTACAGGTGTGGCCCAACTATTGCAAGGAACCACTTCTGCTAAAAAAATTATTTGGTGTTTATCTGAAATTCAGATTTAACGGACACCCTATAGTTTATTATATATTGATTTATTCATTTCTTTATTTATGCGAAATCTGGCAACCATACACATCCTCCCTGGGAGTAGGGCCTGGGAATATGCATTCTCACAAGCTCCCTGATGATTCTGATGCACCGCCAATAGGAGGGAAACCGAAATTTAGAATCATTTGTATGGAACACTTACAGAATTTTTTAGGGATCAAAGAAAAGGGGATTTCACACTCCCAAGCCTGAAAATCCAAGTTCAGGAAGTTTGATTCAATGTGCCCCAACATGTCTGATTCCAAGAATTTTTCAGGAATGTTCAGTAAATTTACAGGTTCCCAGGCCCGCTCCCTGGGAAATTCTGACTTTGTGGCTTGCCCGTGGGGAGAAGAAGAGGGGGAGCAGCAAACAATATCTGCATTTTTTTCTTCTTTTTTCCTACAAAGATATTTATTGAAATATTATTGATAGGGGCATAAAATTTGAAACCTAAATTTCCATCCAAAGGGGGCATTGTTTAATAAATTATATTGTTTAATATATTGTAAGGAGTTTAATATATTATAAGGAGTTCGTTATATATGGAATACTCTTCTGCCTTTTTAAAACACAGCTTTATTAAGATATAATTGACATGCAATAAACAGCACATGTTTAAAGTCTGTAAGTGGATGGGCTTTGACATATGGGTACACCTGTGGAACCATAGCCACAATCAAGACAGTGAACAGCTCCTTCATCCTCCAAAGTTTCCTCCAGATCACAGCATGTGTTTGTTTGCTTGCTTGCTCTTAAGAGCTTCACTGAAGTACAATTTACATAACAGAAACTTCACCCATTTTAAGTGTCCAATTCAATCAATTTGAATATATTGATGGAGTTGTGCAGCCATCACCACAACCTGCTCTCAGAACATTTTCCTCCATTTCTATCACCCCAAACCTCGGAGAAACCTTGGAGGTATTTCATTTTGGGGTTTGTTTTTAACTTTTAATTTTCAAAATTATGGTAAAATACACATAAAATTTACCATCTTAACCATGTTTCAGTGTACAGTTCACAGTGGCATTAAATCTATTCACACTGTTGTGCAGCCATCACCCCCATCCATCTTCAGAAATTTGTTCATCTTCCCAAACTGAAACTCTAAGCCCATCACATCAAACCCCCTGCTTCCTTCCTCCCCTCCCACCATGCTTTCTGTGTCTGTGAATTGGACTATTCTAGGTTCCTCATATAAATGGAATCTTACATTGTTTGTCCTTTTGTGACCATCTTATTTCACTTAGTATGATATCCTCATGGTTCATTCCAGTTGAATATTTCATTGTATGGATTCACCACATTTTGTTTACCTGTTCATCCATCCATGGCCACTTGTGTTGCTTCCACCTTTTGGCCATTTTGAGTAAGTTTGTTATGCACACGGGTGTACAACTATGGAATGGGGACTTTATTTTACAAGGTGCTTCTTATATAATTGTGGGAAAAAGTGATGACAACCTCTAACCTTGAGTAGAGAAGACGGAAGAAGATGCTTTGTAAGAAGAGAAACGAGGAGAGCAGCAGGAGGAATCACTGACGTGAACAGCACTGTGCTAAGCAATTCACCTGCTCTCCTTATTTCACGCTCATAGCAACCTATGAGATGGGTTCTCCCGTGATCCCCATTTTACAGACAAGGAATCCAAAACTCAGAGAGGTTAAGTAATTTCCCCAGGGCCACACAGCTAGTCAGTGCAAATTAAACACTATCCCCACTTGCGGAAAAAGGAGGGGAGAAAACCATTTAGTCTGATGCTAGCTGGAGCAGTAGCCTTGACTGGTTTTCACACCGAGGAAAGCATACTCTCACGGTCACTCGAATATGCACGGATTTTTTCAATTCTTATTCCTACACGCACTTGCACCTTGCTTCATTCCTCGGTTGACTGCAGGCAACTGCACAAGTGTTGCCCTGGCCTGTGCCCAGGGCACTTTGCAGGACTCTCCACAGCCCCATCTTCTCAAAAGCGCTCTCTGCCGGGGCGTCCCCAGCTTGAGAAGCTTCCATCCATGATGCTCATATTAATGGAGGGGTCCTTTGCAGCGTCCGTGTGAGGGCAGCCTGTAGACTGACTGACACATTCCTACAAATTCCACTTCCTGATGACCCCAACCTGCTGGCTATTTAAAAGAAGAGAAAGGAAGAGGGGGAAAAGGGAGAGGTATTGAAGAGCATCTCTCATCAAATATTTTGAAGCCGAGTTTTTCTAAAAAATTCGTGGCCGTCTTGCTTCCGGCATATTCTTGTTTCCAATTGATTTTGGGGTCCCTGGTGAGGGCGCTGTGTTTCCTCCTTGGATGGAGTTTCCACGGAGGACTGCCCTGATATCATACAGATTAAGTATGATGAGAACTGTTCTTCTCCCGACAAAGAGTTCCCAAATGAAAGCATTTAGTTCAGGTTTTGTGGTGACCCTAACCAATAGAGGAGGGTGTGTCAGCATTTTATTGGGGGAGGGGGGTGAGGTGCGGGGTGGTTAGGAATCCAGATGTGTTTGCAGATGTCACAGTGGTTAGAGCACGTGCCCTGAGGTCAGGCTGACTCCAGCGCCGTCCCAGCCCTGCTCTTGACTGGCTTTTATACTGGACGTGCCCAAATCATCTACCTCTCAGGGCCTCGATCCCCACTCCTGTAACAATAGTTCCTACCACCTTGAGTGACTGTGGTATTAAGTGGGCAAAGTGCGTAAATTGCTTAGTCCAGCGTCTGGCACCAAATAAGCACATGATGACCCTCAGCTTTAGAGTCAAGCAAACCAGCATGGAGCAGCCAAGATGCCTCCTTTGTAAGTGTCCTTTTGGACAGGGAAACCTCCAAAGACCTGCCCACGCTAGCAGATAAATACATTTGCAGATAAATTACCCATAGAATAACATACAAGATGGAAAAATATAAAGAAAAACTCTTGTTTGACAAAGTGCATTGGCAGCCAGGTTATGCCCAGGACCATCCTTTTTTTTGTGTGTGTGGTCGCAGGCCTCTCACTATTGTGGCCTCTCCTGTTGTAGAGCACAGGCTCCGGACGTGCAGGCTCATCGGCCATGGCTCACAGGCCCAGCCGCTCCGCGGCATGTGGGATCTTCCCGGACCGAGGCCCAAACCCGTGTCCCCTGCATCGGCAGGTGGACTCTCAACCACTGCGCCACGAGGGAAGCCCCCAGGACCATACTTTGTAAATTATAGCTCTCTCATCAAAGTATAACCTAGGGCTGCCATATTGCACAACTCCAGGGTCACCCTTCACAACGTAGTCCATGTGGATGGCGCCCACTGAAGCTGTGCAGGACATAACCCGCAGGGCCATCTGCAATGCCCTGAAGCAACCGTTGATTAATCCCATAGAGTCTTGGCACCAGGCGTGGGAAATTGAAGTCCCAGAGTCAGGTGTGCCGCCGTGTTGTGGGTTTTTTTTTTTTTTTTTTTTTTTTTTTTTCTTTTTTTTGCGGTATGCGGGCCTCTCACTGTTGTGGCCTCTCCCGTTGCGGAGCACAGGCTCCGGATGCGCAGGCCCAGCTGCCATGGCTCACGGGCCCAGCCGCTCCGCGGCATATGGGATCCTCCCAGACCGGGGCACGAACCCGTATCCCCTGCATCGGCAGGCGGACTCTCAACCACTGCGCCACCAGGGAGGCCCATGTTGTGGGTTTTGTTGGTTGTTGCCTTTACTCGTGCTTTCTGAGCTCTGGGAAAGGAGGTGTGGAAACAAGCTGTGCTAGTCACAGTGGCGCCGTTCTTACAAGGCAGCTGAGTAAGGAAACCCACGTCACCCGTATGTATCCATCATGTCTTTCTCTGTTCTGAAATACGGCAAAACGGATGGAAATGGCCAGAATGAAAAAGGAAGCCAGGCGCCACAAATGACGTGCCGAGTTGTTCCATGAGGGGGTTGACAGCTCCTTGGCGGCAGCCCCCATCCCCATGACTGCCTGTGTCTGGCCTTCCCTGAAGCCTGCTCTGCCCTGTTCCCAGTCCAGCCAGACTCTCCCACGTGGCTCCTGGATACTGTCTTCTGTCCCTGCAATGTCATGACGTGCTGTCTTGCGAGAAGCGCGCCCTCTGTCGGCCAATATTCCTTGCTGCTTTAATGGGGAAGCTCTGCAGAACACAATCGAGAAAGCAAGGGCTTTGGAGTTGGATGGACCCAAGTTGAAATGCCAGCTGCAACTGACTTTACCTTTCTGAGCTTCAATTTCCAATTTCTGCCAAGGAGCTACTCATCAATCCCAGGTCCCCTTTCCCCCTTCAGTTGTTTTTATAGAGGTCCCTGGGACCACCCCTATCATGGCATAAACTGAGGCTCAGAGAGTTTCAGTGACTTCCCCAAGGTTAGGCATCAGTCATATAGATCCAGAGACAGGATTAAAAGCCGGCTCTCCTGAGTCCCTTGGAGGCTTTTCCTAATAGCATGAAGCATCGTGGGGCCGTGAGAGCCCAGGCAGGTCCTTCACTGCCCAGCGGTTAAGGAAGGTCTTGCAATTCCCAGTCCAACCTGCAATTTCACACGCTGACAGGGGATGATTCATTATGTGGGTAAAAAGGAAAGCCACTGATAATAGGAGAAACTGCATTTTCAGTTATCTGGCTTCCTTGCTTGTTTGGCTCCACTAACTTTTTTTTTGGCTACACCAATGCAGGATCTTAGTTCCTCAACCGGGGATCAAACCTGCACCCCCTGCATTGGAAGCGTGGAGTCTTAACCACTGGACGGCCAGGGAAGTCCCTGGCTCCACTAACTTTTTTTATTTAATTATTTTATTTATTTTATTTATTTATTTTTGGCTGCGTTGGGTCTTCGTTGATGCGCGCGGGCTTTCTCTAGTTGCGGCGAGCGGGGGCTACCCTTCTTTGCAGTGCGCGAGTTTCTCTTTGCGGTGGCTTCTCTTGTTGCGGAGCATGGGCTCTAGGTGCGTGGGCTTCAGTAGTTGTGGCACGCGGGCTCAGTAGTTGTGGCTCACGGGCTCTAGAGCACAGGATCAGTACTTGTGGCCCATGGGCTTAGTTGCTCCGTGGCATGTGGGATCTTCCTGAACCAGGGCTCGAATCTCTGTCCCCTGCATTGGCAGGCGGATTCTTAACCACTGCGCCCCCAGGGAAGTCCACCCACTAACTCTTTACCAGGGATATGGCTGCCGTTCCTGGACAAATTCAGTTGCCCCCTTTCTTCTTCTGCTTTGACGATGGTGATCACACGTGGTGGCTAATGTTTTATGCTCATTTATTATGGACCAGGAAGTGTTCCCAGCATTTCACGTGCACTATCTCACCCACTTCTCACAGACTAAGAAATGGCTGTTGGTATCCCTGTGTCTTACAGACAAGGCACAGAAATGACACACTCGTCAGGGTCCCAGAGAAGGAGCAGAGCCGGGAGCCGGACCAGAGTCTGTGTGACGCCGGATCCCAAGGTCTTAACCCGAGGTCGGCACGTTATGGCCCAGGGCCAAGTGCGGGCCATCGCCTGTTTCTGTAAAGTTTCCTGGGAACACAGCCATCCCATTCATTTCAGTATTGCCTGTGTTGTCGGCTACAATGGCAGAGTAAGCTGGGCAGATCCTATGGCCCACAGGGCTGGAAATGCTTACTGTCTGGCTCTACAGAAAACGTTGACCAGCCTCTGCCTGTAACACTATGCAGTCCTGCCTCTTTCATTTGACTTGGTTTCTAAAAGAAGAACTTAAAATAGAGGGGGGAGCTGGGGAGAAAGAACTCACTCAGATTGAGCCTTACTGTGTGCCAGGAAATGTGCTGCTTAATTGCTTAAGTTTACTGAGGAATAAGAAGAAACAGACAAGCTGGAAAACTAAATTTTGAACAGTCTTTTCAATACCTCTTTAAAAAAGAGCTGGAAATATGTGGTTCTAAATATACATTACACATATATATGCATTTGCAAATATAGTAATAATATAATTACATTGACATGGATCTGATAAATGTACTAGACATTAACATATTATATATACAACAGATGCATACTATAAATTTTACCTGTTTCTTCAACTGGAAAGTTTTCTTTTAAAACTGTGGACTGTTGGGAATTCCCTGGTGGTCCAGTGGTTAGGACTCAGTGCTCTCAGTGCTCTCACTGCTGAAGGCCTGGGTTCAATTCCTGGTCAGGTAACTAAGATCCCACAAGTGCACGGCGAGGCCAAAAAACGAAATAAATGAAACTATGGAATGTCTTCCCTGAGTAACTTTTGAAGCAGAAATTTGGGGTTTGTAGTCTGAAGCCTGCTGTAGCTAGAGAACTATTTATCTATCAAAGTTTCTCTAAGCAGCGTTTTACTACTTGTCTTATGATTGGTTCCTTGGTCTTAAATCATTCTTCTCTGGAGATGCTGCTTTACTTTTATAAGTTGAAAGGTAAATTTGGTGCATGATGACAGTCTGGTGGGTTTTATTTGAGCATGTCATAACCTTTAAAACAACTTTCACTCTGAGTACATAGTGATGCTTATGCTAAAGTCTCAGTAAGCATACTGTCCAGGAAATTTGATTGTTTGCAAGTGTCAGAAAACCAACTAAAAGTAGCCTAGGCAAAAAAAAAAAAAAAAAAAAAGCTCATGGAACTGAAAAGGCCAAAAGCTGCAGCTTAGGCCCAGCTGGATCCAGGTGCCCAAATCATGGTCAGGAATCTGACTCTTTCTTCCCTGTTAGCTTCCCAATCTCAGACAGACTCTTGCCTCACCTGTAGGAAAGTGGCCACCAGCAGCCCCAGAGCCCTCCAAAGTAGCAGTTCCAGGGAAAGAGCCAGCATCTTCATTGACACTGGCTTGGATCACGTGGCTTCCCCTGAACCAATCACTGAGGCCAGGGGCCAGGAATGCTCTGATTGTCCAGGCCTGGGTTATGGTCTCACCCCTGGGGTGGAAGGGTCAGAGTTCTATGGACTCAGGATTGTCAGGGAAAGGGTGTCTTCCCTGCAAAAAAATTAAGATGCCCATCCAGAAGATGGAAGAAATGGATGCGGGGGAGGCAAAAACAAAGAAGATGTCCATGACATTAGGAAGCATTCCTATTGCCTAAGTGGAGCCTTGCTAACGGGATTTGCCACTAGGGATCTGGGGGGAGGAAAATGATGAATAATCCACTTTTCCATTGGAAAAGTCCCAGGCTAGTCTCCAAGGAAGCAGAGTTGCTCATTTCTCTCCTGTGGTGAACTGGTGTGATGAGAAGCTCAGAGTCTGGGCCTTAGTTGTCCATCCCCAAGAAGGGTGGTGTTTCCACGTTCCTGGGACCTCTGAATAGGGCCCGTTGTTGAGGAGGATGTGGCTTTACTGTACCGGGGGTTGAGAAGCCGGCAACTGAGTGAATGGCCAGAGAGTATGGTGCCCTTCAGAACAAAGCCTCTTTCTGGTCAAGCTTTGTCATCTCCTACCTGACCTTGTAGGATTTCCTCTACCCTGTGCTCTTACAGGTCCCGTGGGGACTTACTTATGTGATGAGAACTCCTGAGGCTGTGTGTTTTACATCAAAGGCGATTTCCCGAGACCAGTGAAGTGGAGGGCACGGGGCAGCAGGCAGCCTCAGGCTTGGCCTCTGCAGCAAAAACTCACACAAAAGGACCCCTGAGGCTGTGTTGTCACCAGATGTCTACAGGCGATGCAGATGACATCGGGGGAGGTGGAGACGGGAGCGCGGGCTGAACCCTTAGCATCCTGCTGAGACAGAACCCAGACTCGGTCAGGAACCAGGCCGCGTCCTGTTTCCTCTGGCAGACCACACCCTTTGTTACCAAATCAGAACCACGTTGCTCCTTCTATGAACTTAGTTGATGATCATTCATTCATTCATTCATTCATTCCGTCTCTCTATCTGTCACGACCGAATTGAAGCAGGCCAAGTCTAGGGGTAGCAAAAGCTATTTGCAAAAATCCGGCTGTTTTCTCATTAGATTCTATTTCCCATTTTATGGACTGACCAGGAAGCTGATTAGAACTTGAAAGGAAAGGAAAAACCGTAAGATTGAAGATTTACAAGAAAATGGGAAAATTAGATGGGCCAGATCTCCTTGAACACCGCTGGGAAAAACCCAAACGAATGGCTTTTCTGAACAGCTCAAAGGGACTTAATTCTTTTAAGTTCCAAAACCTAAAAATAATGTATAACTTGGCGGTTCTGTGTTCTAAATGTATAACCCTGATTTCTCACACTGAAGCCCCGTACATGATTTACCCTTTTCTTGGGGACATAGAATTATTACCCGTCTCTGAGTTACGGTGACACCCCGGGAGCTGTTGAGATAAAGGCCATTTGTCCTGGCACCAAGTAGCACCCTCTCCTGGCTTCTGAGATCTACTGGCCATGTTTTCTAGTCTCCATTCTGTCTTTCCAGGTCCATGGCTCCTCCATGCTGCGGTCAGTGTCCCTGCTCGCCACCATCACCCCTACCCCCCAGGCCCTTCCAGACCATGGGAATTAAGCTCCACATCTATGTATGTTAAATTCTTCTGTAAGGAAGCCGGTCTCTTCTCCCTCCTTTATGTATTTCCTCACTAATGTATCTATGTCAGTATGGATCCATGTATACTGATTTTACACTTTGAATTATAATCCAATACTCATTAAATATTTCTTCGCTCAAATTCTTCCAGCCTTGGCCACTGGGAGCTCTTTCAGATTGCTTGCTGTGTCCTTGAGCATCTCCCCACCTTTTCGTTTTGGGCACTTCCTTACTCTCTGCTGTTACAAGATGCGCCAGGCTTAGCATGTGTTTTCCCCATCCCAGCCCCAGAATCAAAGTGCTTTTTATTTACACTCCGTTTGCCAACCGTTCAGCTCAGTCAGCGAACACCTACCATAGCAGGCACTCTGCTGGGTGCCAGCATAGCCAGCAATTGGCTGGTAAATATTTAATGACCAGCTCTCTGGAAAAAGTAAAGTACATGGATGCATAGCATAAGGTTTACTGATATAAAGAATGTGTAGCACAGTCTTTCCATGTAACAAGATTACAGTACTCTTTCCTGTAAATTCTATATAGCCAGCTGACCCTCACAGAATGCTTTCATTGACTTTAGGTGAACTCTTGTATCCATAGCCAATTTCTCATTGCAGTTGACGAATGAGAGAGTTCCCAACCTGAGCACTGGTGGGTATTTTTGGATATTTTGGATTTATGAATAATACAAGTGAAAAAAGAAAGACGTTAGAACTTCACATGTTCATCAGTGACATGAGTGACTTTGTTGCTGCATCAGATAATAATTTTTAAATACTGGAAGAACGTTTCCCCAATTTTTTGCTCTATTCATAACATAACGGCTAAGACACAACATGCTTTTGTATAATCTGCATTGTTAACATTTTCTGCATTACCGTCTTAAGTCTAGGCAATCAACAAAACAAACAAACAAACAAAATCAAGCTCTACATGAACCACCGTTATTAAACCTATGTATAAAACTTTTTAAAAACCAAGCCCTCATTTATAATATTTCCTGATTTCTATGGTGTAATACGCCCTCCACGGTCAATTTCAAGCTCCCAATGACACATCCCTGAATACAGAGAAGGAAAGAGAGGTGTGGTAACACATTACTATGTAACATTTCCAACAGAAACATATAGTAGAGTGAAATAACCTCAAGAGCATAGGTAATAATAAAATAGAGTAAAATAATTAGGAAAGGGTGAGTTTTAAGTTTGTATAACTTTTGTTTCTGATATAATTTAATTGTAAACTTATGTAAGTTAATTCGTATTAATGGCTGTGTTTATCAACCAGTTGGCAAAATTCCTGGACATTTAACAATCGGTTCTCGTGGGCGGGTACCAGCTGGGCCCAGGACTCCTCTGGTACAGCAGTGAACATACCACAGGTCTTCCCGGATGGAGGCTGGGGTCCTCTGAGCTGCTTCCAGCGCGTGGCATGTACCAGATGAATAACACTTCCATAAGACAGTTGTCAGTGTTCCTAGAAAATCCCATTTCTAAGTAGCCCATGCGATGTCTTGTGTTTTTTCACACCATCTAATGTTCGTTTCCTTTTTTTAACTTGGAAAATATCCTATCATTCACTAACCAATCGTCTAAGATCCGTTTGTGAGTATGGAAAGCAGGTAATAAATCATGACTTCGAGTAACCTAGAAGTCCTAAGAGCACAGGTATTGGAGTCAAATTGTGTCACCACTTCCTGGATGTGAGACCTTGGGCAAGTCGTTTAACCTCTCTGAGCTTCAGTTTCTTAATCCACACAATGAGGGGTAAAATGCCTCCTGCAAGATTATTCTGGAGATCAGATGAGACGACACGCATTAAGTGCCCAGCACAGTCTGTGGCACCTCTGTGGCTTCTCTACACAGTGGCTCATAGTCGTTGTATTGTCCACAATTACTTACAAATGGCAGAGCACATAACAAGCTCTCCAAGGGCAAGGTCTAAGTTTCCACCTTCTCTGCAGGCTCCAGGGCTTCCTGGCAGAATTCATGTGTACTGTACGCACTCGATGTGCAAACTACTTCGAATTTTTTTTAGGGTCTCCTGTTCAACTTACACTCTTCTCAGGGTTAGAAGCAGATATTGGAGAAATAACACAAAGAACAAATAGATAATTTGAAAAAAAATGGATAGTGATTTCTTGAGTAAATCATGGACCTGTGTTTATTAAAGCTAATATAAATTCAGCCGTGGATGTGGTCATGGTTAATCCAGGTGGTTGACAACCTGCTTTTTTTTTTTTTTTTTTCGGTACACGGGCCTCTCACTGTTGTGGCCTCTCCCGTTGCGGAGCACAAGGCAACTAAAGCCTGGGTTTGAATCAGACTCCACGTCTGACCAGCCGCGTGATCCCGAGCAGGGGGCCTCGCCTCTCTGAGTCTCAACCTGGCTCCCTTGCAAAATGGGCACATTCATGGGAACGTCAGCCTTCAGCAACGCTGTGACGAGTATCATTGTAGCATGTGTGAACGGGCTTTGTAAACTCTGGAGTGTTCTGTGAGGTATAAACTACCCTCTATTCTCATTAGAGGGAATTCATTTCATAACCTGCTCCTGGCTCTTGAACTTTGCTGTGCATCCAGTCAGTGCTGGATGATCTGGAACCAACAGCTGGTCTATTTATGGCTGAAAACCCACAGGTCATAGGAAGACAGAAACACCCGAGCCCCTGGGTGGCCACAAAGATAAGGTCCGTGTCTCGAGGACCGATGACATGGTGGTCACTGAAGGAACAGGCCCCCTCCTGCCCCTTCCACTAGTGACAACTGAAAACCTTGGTTTCCCCAACACCCCGATCCAAGATCAACCCGACTCTTTGCCCAACGTTGGAGAAGTACCGGCGTGTCCTGCAGGCCTGGCTGGCCCCCTCTGACGGTGTGTTGCCTCCTTCCACAGATCAGTGCCCTACAGCAAGTGTACAACAAGGTGCTGTGCCAGACCCTGTCTGAGAGAATCTTAGAAATCACCTCCCTGAAGCACGAGGCCGAGAACTTAAGGAGGGAGGCCGCCATCACATCAGGTGAGGCCCTTCTGCATTCAGGCCCCAGAGCTTCTGCCCTCCCCCTGCAGACATCACCAGTCAACCAGCACACCTGTGCCCGTGACATGGGTGCAGCCTCAGGGATCACCCGTGTCGCTGCATTAGAGTTCTCCCTCAGTGGAGGTTTCTTGCCACCCAGTTCCGAGGGCAGGGCCTGGTAAATATTTGAGAGAATGTTATCTCTTTGCTACAAGGTCTCCTGAGCACTGGCCCCACCAGGGAGAACACAGGTCACCTTGTGGCTTGGGTGGTTCCACAAAGCAGCCTGAGTGCAAACTAGAGCGTGGACAAAATGGGCTCACTCCTTTAAGGCACACATGGTCTCACCCATTTCAGCCGAGTGCACTTGGGCCCAAGTGAAAACATTTTCTAATTTGATCAGAGGTGGTTCCCTGATAAAGGGCTTGGGTTGTGAGAGGTGCAGCCAACACACAGCTGTGGCTGAGCTTTGATTCCCTGGATTCCTTCATTGCTTCCACATGTTTCTTGAGCTCCTACTAGGTGTCAGGCCCCGTTCCAGGCTCCGGGGAGGGAGAGCCAAGCAAGACAGTCAGATTCCTGTACTCACAGATTTGGGAGGGGGTGACAGACAATAAAAGTAAACGGATGAATACACAAGCCCACGTCAGAGAGCAGTGGTGCTGTGGAGAAAATAAACTGTGTGTCGTGGTGGCCAGCGCTTCAAGCGGGGAGGCCAAGGGGGACCAGCTTAGTGGGTGTGCAACCATGGAACTCAGGTGGGACTTGAACCCGTGGGCTGGGACTCGAACCCAGTCAGAACCCACTATCTTTTAATCGAGATCACGCATCTGGTCTCGCGACTTAATATAGCTCAGGTTCTTTATGTCTCATCGCAGAAAGAATTCAGTGAGAGACAAAGTAAGAAGTGGATTTCTTTAGAGAGAAACACACTCCACAGACAGAGTGTGGGCCATTTCAGAAGGCTAGAGACCCCCAAATATGGGGCGGTTGGGTTTTATGGGCTGGGTAATTTTATAGGCTAATGAGTGGGAGGATTGGGACAACTCTAATATTTTGGGGAAGGGGCGGGGATTTCCAGGAATTGGGCCAACACCCACTTTTTTTTGTTTTTTTTTTTTTTTTCTGTATGCGGGCCTCTCGCTGTTGTGGCCTCTCCCATTGTGGAGCACAGGCTCCAGACGCGCAGGCTCAGCGGCCTTGGCTCACGGGCCCATCCGCTCCGTGGCATGTGGGATCTTCCCAGACCGGGGCACGAACCCGTGTCCCGTGCATCGGCAGGCGGACTCTCAACCACCGCGCCACCAGGGAAGCCCCACCACCCACTTTCTGACCTTTATGCTCAGCCTCCGAACTGTCCTGGTGCTGGTGCGTGTGTCATTTCGCTCATGTATTACAATGAGCCTGTAATGAGGCTCCAGTTCCCCTGGAAGTCGAATCTTACGCCCCCTTGGACCTAGCTGATTCTAACCAGTTTATGTTGTATCCTCCACGGCTATGTCCTTCTTTTAGAGAGGACCTGTTTCAGGTGCGCAAGGACAAGCCAAGGGCAAGAGAGGCTGCATGGAGTGAACAGGGGATTGTGGGTCTGGGCAGGGTCTGGGGGTCTGGGTTTTTATTCCAAGGGTGTTGGGAATCCAGTGGAGGTTTTCAAGCAGGAACTGGCATGCCTAGAGACCTGAAGAGGATGGGACCACTCACAGACGAGGGGAGGGAGAGAAGCAGGTGACAGGGAGGAGGCAGTGAGCCTTGGAGGGGCACATCACTCTGAAAGCAGCCAGCGCGTAGCAGGAAACATGCCCACAGCTGTAGAAGCCAGGCATAGCATTGAGTCGCACGTGAATCACCATCTCTGTATGAATCTGTGCTTTCCTTCTGCCTCACTCTGCAACTTAATCACACCCAGCCCCACCTCCTGCTGCCCCCAGGTCTCTGCTTATGCTCCTCCCTCACTTGGGATGTCCTCAGATATTTTTTGAGCACCTCCCCCAGGCTAGGTGCTGTTCTGGGCACCAGGAATGGAAGGATGAACTCACTGGTCCTCACCTTCCTCCCGTATGTCGGCCAGTGAAACCTCATCCAAGCATCAAGCCTGTCTCAGATCCCACCTTCTCTGATCAGGGAGTCGGACAGACCTGGGTTGGGATAACGCTTGAGATGGGCTGGACCCACTCAAAGTGTGGCAAGCCGCAGAGGGATTTCCAAGTAACTGAACTGTGTCCTGGAGGCAAAGCTCAGTTTTAAAATGAAATTCTGGAGCATTTTGTGCTTTATTTCATAGACATTCTTGATTGATACCTACCACTAAAACTGGGCCTGATGTTCTTTCAAGAAGAGAACCGTAGGAGATAACCCAATACCACTGCATTTATGCACCCTTCTTCCCACTTTTATTCAAAATGATACTACAATGCAAGAGGGAAGAGATATGGGGAGATATGTATATGCATAACTGATGCACTTGGTTATAAAGCAGAAACTAACACACCATTGTAAAGCAATTATACTCCAATAAATATGTTAAAAAAATGATACTACAGTAATGGAGTAGTTATCTATTGCTGCATAACAAGTTACCCCAAAATGTAATGGATAAAACCCCAACCAATATTTATGATCTCCCCCAGTTTCTGTAGTTCAGGAATTTGAGCGGGGGGTGACTTAGTTCTCATGAGTTGCAGTCAAGATGTCGGGTGGGGCATCAGTCATGTCATCTAAAGCCTCGGGGGGCGCCGGAGGATCCCCCTTCAGAATGGCTGCTCATGTGGCTATTGGCTGGAGGCCTTAGTCCCTCAGCACACATGCTTCTCTCTAGGGCTGCTTGAGTGTCCTCACAACACAGCAGTTGGCTTCCCCCAGAGTGAGTGATTCAAGAGGGAGCAAAGAGGAGGCCACAGTGTCTTTTATGACCCAGCCTGAGAGGAAACAGTCCGTCATTTCCACAGTATCATATTGGTTCCCCTGGCAGCCCTATTCAGGGTGGGAGGGGCTACACAGGGCATGAATTCTAGGCGGCAGGGATCATTGGGGCCATTTTGGAAGCTGGCTGCCGAAAAAAATAATAGGCACCCTTTAACAAACATAATTTAGCCACTTTGTGTTCTTGGGACATACCGCATCATTTGACCCTTACAATAACTCTGTGTGGGACAGACAGTGGGAGGTGAAATAGCTTGTCCAAAACCACGAAGCTAATAAGTGGTAGAGAGGGGTCCAAACTCAGAGGACTGTGAAACCAACCACCCCATCAATAGCGTCCAGCAGTGCCCTCTGCCACACGCCCGTCTCCTGGCCTCTGGAGAAGAATTCCTGGACCTTCCCTGTGCTGGGCCTTTGTTCCCCAGGCCCATGGTGTGGCCTCTCCTCCCAGCTTTGCCTGGCTTGTGCCCACAAGGGGCCCCTAAAGGCTTCTCCTCTCGCTGCTGCTGACCGCCCCTCATTCTCACTGAAGCCTCAAACCCTGTTCCGTGGACTTTGCTCTCATTCCCATTCCTGCTCTGGGACCCTTGGAAAAAGCCTCCCCAGTTCTAGGCGGGCACCGGTGGTGGCTCAGGCTTGGAAGGTCTTGTCCGAACGTTGGCTGACAACCATGGTGTTGCCAATGATCCTTCCTGCCTC
Source organism: Mesoplodon mirus (assembly GCF_964341445.2). Lineage (NCBI taxonomy): Eukaryota > Metazoa > Chordata > Mammalia > Artiodactyla > Ziphiidae > Mesoplodon > Mesoplodon mirus. Next base: position 167,129 of record NW_028295408.1, read on the forward strand.
TTTGACCTCCATGAGTCTTTTGTTTTGGTTTGGTTTGGTTCTTTTACAGAGATGGTGTCATCTTTGCAAAGAGACGTGTTAGTAAAGGATGGTCAAGTTCAACAACTACAACAGGAGGTGAATCAACTGAAAAGTGAGAACAAAGAAAAGGATCACCAGCTCGAAGCCCTCAGCTTCAGAGTGAGTGTCGGGTCATCAGCAAATTGTAGCTGCGAAAAGCAGACACAGTGGAGTCACATGACACACGGTGGTGAGATGAGGCCAGTGCCCAAGGACACAGGGAGGGTAGCTGCTGGGCAGGTGGCCAACTTCTCTGAAGCCTTTCAAAGGACAGCATGTATGTGGCTCAGAATAAGCATAATAGATTTTCAAATCCAGCAAACATTTTCTAACCCCTATTATAAATGAGTTTGTTTAATCCCAGCAACAAACACCCCTATGAGCATATACTGCCATTGCAAAGTTTAACATTAAACAGAATACGATCTCTCTGTGAGCACGGATGACCACACGGCTGCGTCGTGGTCCCAGAACCACTGGTTCTCATAACTGTCTTCAAAGCAGAACGTCTGAAGATCCAGATGCAAACACGCAGACTCTCATTTCCTCCTTAGACTTTAGTGTGCAGAATGTCTCTATGGAAGATGAACGTGGTAGGCAAGCAAAGAGCTTTTTCCATGTAACTTTGACTATTTGCAAATCTTGCCTTCAATGCTAACTTTAGAATCCTGACTCTATAGGATAAGATTTCTCAGTATTTGTATGATGTGCCTGTTTCTGTGAGTCAAGGTAAAACCTCAAAGCTTTCATCTCAGGTGGCAACTCAGAGATTCCCAGAGGCTACCCGATAGCTAGGTCTGCATGGGGGTGGGGTGAGAACAGACCTTGAGGTTCCAAGGAAAAGGCACAATAAGTAATACCTGGTACGTAGTACCATACCCAGTTTGGAGCTGGTGAAAGGCACTGCATGAGCTTTGGGATCAGACAGACCAGGGTCCAATCCCAGAGCTTTCTTTTCTTGTAACTTATTTGGCCTCCATTTCCCCATCTGTGAAATGGGGATGACAAAATCGTTTTCCAAGAAGTGGGAGGCTGGTTTTAGTTGTGCTCTTCTGCCTCTGCCCGAGGTCGGCTGCCTGGCCAAGCCCTCTGCATTCATTTCTCCCAAGCAGAGTGTCTTCCCAGGCATGTGCTATAGCTGTTTAATGTGGGGTGTGTGTGTGTGTGTGTGTGTGTGTGTGTGTGTGTGTGTGTGTGTGTGTTGGGGACGGGAAGGGGATGCAGAGCTGGTGCTAAGTAGAAGAAATCTGCAAAGACAGCACCTGCTTGGCTCTTCTACCTCCTGAAGTGCATTTGGATGATTTATGTCCCCGTTTCCCCTTCCTCGTTGACCTTGGAATGAGGTCCCTTCTCCTCTAGACTGTGCTGGCCAATAGCACAAGGGCTCGTCACCACCAAGGGTACTGCTCTTGTGAACATTTGAGATGCCTTTTTTTTAATGACATACATCATGTGTGTTAATTTTAGAAAAATAAGTAGTTGACATTGAAAAGAAAAAGTAAAAAGAGAGGAGAGGAAATGCTACCTTGAGAAATCAGTGTTAATATTTTCATGTCTGTTTTTCCAGTCTTGTTTCTATATATTGCCTAGAAATCAATCAATCATTTTATAGTGAATTTCTACTATGCACATTTTTTAAATTTTTAAATACTGATTATTTTCCATTCTAATAAATCAATGCTCTTATCATTCGTCTTAAAAGCTACATACTTTCTCCTGGATGTACCCAGTGTTATAAAGTGGTCTGCTGTTCTAAACAACACTTGGGTTGTTTCCTCTTTTTTTTTTTTCTTCCACTGTTACTGACAATTCTGTGAAGAGCATCCTTGAAACTACAGATTTACTTATTTCTCCAGTCATTGTCCTTAAGGTACATTCCTAAAGTGGGAATTGCTGGGTCAAAAGAAGGCACATCCATCCTTATGCCCTTAATGCCTGTTGCCAAGCCGCCCTCGGGCAAGACACCTCCGTTTACCCCTCCACACCAGTCAGGGCAGTTGTGTCTTTGAGATGCAACCTGCACAAAAGCCCTAAGATGGACCTGGGCTCACTGGCTCGGCCCCGTCCACCCTCACTGGTCACAGCGTGAAAATATCCCAATTCCTGCACCCTAAGTACCCAGACACTACAAAGCTGGATTTCCCCTGCGGTGAAGTTTGCTGGCTTTTGAAGAGGAATTTAGACGCTCTATTCCTCAGAACTCATGAGAGGGGTGAACTGGGAACGACTGCAGGATCCCGTGCTCCCATCACACAAATGGTCTCGCCTCTCAGAATTCAGAGGTGTGATTGGGTTATACAGCAGGAAACACTCCTGGGCGTGAACACAGGTACTTGGGACCCCCAGCCAAGCCCCCGTGGCCTTGTCCTTTTTCTCCACAGTGCTCAGTGCTGAAAGAAGAGTTACAGAAGGAAGATGCCCAGAAGGAGAAGTGGGAAGCCCAAGAGAAAGAGTTAAAACTCTGCAAAACCGTGCGTTGAAACTCCTGACCCCTAGGTGTCCACTGAAAGCCTAGATTGTGGCCTTGAGGGTTTTGGAGGGGTTCCTTGGCCCATTAGCTAGCACAAGCTCTGGGGCTTTCTGGGTGTTTGTCTGTTACTGTAGTCTCCAAATTCTTTGATTTGCTAGCCTCAAAGAGATGGGTGAAAAGACCATGGAAAACACACGCTCCCCAGATTTTCTGGGCAGTTGGCTCAAGGCCCCTCATCAGGTTTCCCCTGGGGAAAGGGACGGGAGGTGGCCACCGTATGCTGCTAGAAATTCACCGCGGTCCCTACCCCTGGACTTGTGATGCCCAGACTTTCATGATCCACTGTCACAAGTTTTATCACAGCCCTGAGCACTGTTATTCACACAACTCTTCTTGAAGTATTTTTACTTAAATACATTCAATTTTACAACAATTCGTAAAAACAAAATAGAAAGCAAATGTATCACTGGCCTTGTATGGAAGGTGAACATAAAAATTAACACAATGAAAAGATGACCACTCAATGTAAATGTTCACCCTCTGTACCAGCCCAAACCCTCGTGCACATCACCAGGCATATGTTTTCCATCCGTTGGGAAGGACGGTGCCTGGGACGGGGGCAGGAGACGTGTGTTCTTCTCTCTGTCAGGAGCACACTTCTCTGCCTCAAATGAGAAAAATGAAAAGTGTCATTGTTCTTTTTTCCAAACTGTGCCCATTGTGTCTTCCAAACAGCCCTTATTTAGATTGAACTCAAAAATATACCCCAAGGAAAGAGATTCTAATGAGTGGATAGGTATCTTGTACTGTTTAATCCAGGATCCATGCTGATCTTCAAAAGAAACTCAAATTTTCCCTCACCCAGCCCTTTCATTGCATCCGTTGAAAGAAAGTCTACTTTGCCTCAAAGATGTGGAATTGTCCCCCAAGGGAAGGAATGAAGCGAATCCCAGACTAGGTTTCTGCCTTAATGAACCGGATGAAATGAGTTGTGAAGTTGACTTCCCTGTTGTTGGAACTCTTTCAGCAAATCCAGGACATGGAAAAAGAAATGAGGAAGCTCAGGGTGGAGCTGAAAAGGAGCAGTACCGAGCAGAGGCTGATCTCTATGATGCTGCGGGAAAAGAGCAAGGTATGGCAGGGACAGGTCGGCCTGGGAACCACTCTGGGGCAAGCACTCCACCTGCATCATCTCTGTTCATCCTCACAATGACCCCATGCGGTCTATACTGGTATTAACCCCACCTTACAGTCGGGAAAACTGAGGCTCACAGAGGTGAAGGAAGTTATGCAAGTTCACTTGCATAAAGTAGTTGTGGCAGAACTTGAATCCAGGTCTGCCTGACTCCAAAGCTCCTGTGTGTAACCACTACCGTAGACTGCCTTCAAATCTTAATTGTGAAATTATTTAAGAAAGAATTGATCCATTAAATCAAGTTTGCCAATGATGTTGTTCCAACTTAAATTCTCATATTGATTTTTTTTGTCTTTTTGTTCCATCATTGAGAATGTTTTTGAAAATCTCAATATGTTTGTAATTTGAGTGTTTCTTCTTTTAATATGAACGATGTTTGCTTTATATATTTTGAGGCTGTGTTACTAGGTGCATATGAATTTAGAATCCTAATACTTCCTGTAGAGCAAAACTTTAGATCATCATGAAATGTCCCTTTTCATCTCTAGTAGTGTTTCTTCCTTAACGTCTCCTTTGTCATTTAGCTTCATCACTGGCTTTCTGTTGGTTAGAGTTTTCATACCATATGTTTTTCATATGTTCTCTGTCAATTTTTGTCTTAAGGTTTAGACATATGCCATCAAATAGCGTATCATTTTTACAAAATCCAGTTTGACAATCTTTGACTTTTAGTCCATTTATATTATGTAATTACTCGTGTCCTGGGGTTTAACTCTACCTTCTTGCTCAATACCAGATGTACCATCTGTGTTATGTTCCTTTCTCTCCTTTCTTGCCTCCTTCTGAGTGGATGGTTTTCTCTTATTCCACTTTCCCCCTCTATTAGCTTGGAAATATTTCACTTTTATACTATCCTTTTAGTAATAGTAAGACAATAGCATTCATCCTTGACTCACCAAACTCACACATTAATTAAGTTTTTCACTCTTCTACTATTCTCTTAGTAGTCATCCTGAAGACTACAATATGCATTGTTTTTTTTTTGTTTTTTTTTTTTGCGGTACGTGGGCCTCTCCCTGTTGTGGCCTCTCCCTTTGCGGAGGACACGCTCCAGAATCACAGGCTCAGCGGCCATAGCTCACGGGCCCAGCCGCTCCGCGGCATGTGGGATCCTCCCGCACCGGAATACGAACCCATGTCCCCTGCATCGGCAGGCGGACTCTCAACCCCTACGCCACCAGGGAAGCCCTGCATTCTTAACTTACCAAGAGGCAATAGTAGTTGATAATTATGCCCTTCTCCTTGACAGTGCAATGAGTTTCAAACACCTTAACTTCACTTAGCCCCTCCAGATTTATAAGCCATTGCTGTCATTTTCTAAACTCCTCTTGATACTTAAAACCCCACAAGACCTTATTAGTGTTTTTCTATGGTCAGTATCATATCCACACATTACCCTTACTGTTGCTTGTCTTTTCTGCATCTCTGATCACCCACCTGGGTTCATTTTTCTTGTGTCTGAAGAATAGCCTTTAATGTTTTCCCTCATTGTGGCTCTGCTGATGACAAATTCTCAAATGTGCCTGTGTGTCTGTCTGGAGATGTATATTTAACCTTCATTCTTAAAACACATTTGACTGCGTATTGAATTCTACAATGGCAATTCTTTTCTTTCAGCACATTAGATATAGCATTAGATATGTCACTATTGTCTTGTGGCTCCTATTATTTCTATTTAGAAGTCATCTGTAAGCCTAACTGTTGTACCTTTGCATAATCTGTCTTTTTCTCCGGTTGCTTTTAAGATTGTCTTTTGCCTTGATTTCCAGCAGTTTTATTATGGTTTATCTAGGTGTGGATTCAGTTTTATTTACCTCGTTCAGAGTTCGTAGGGGCTTCTTGAATCCCTGGCTTGGTGTTTTGCCTTAGTTCAGGCGCTTGGGCTCTGTACCACACAGGCAGTGGGGAGCTCCTAAGGCTTCTGAACAAGTGACTGATGCAATGACATTCGTGGACGGTAATAAGGGTGAAAATGATAGTTACAATTTCTCACGTACTAGGAGTTTCCTTGAACATTTCATCTCTTCATCTTCACAACAGCGCTGTGATCTAGAAATCATCCTCTCCATTTTACAGATGAGAAAGTCAAGGCTACTAGTTACTAGTAAAGTAACTAGCCCAATGGCACAGTCGGTTTTGTCTGACTCCAGGTTCGTCTGACTTCAGTGACCCTGGCGTAGCAAACAGCCACATGCTACTGTTTACACTGAAATTAATGAAAATTAAGTAAAATTTTTAATTCAGTTCCTCCGTCACACCAGCCCCATTTCGAGTGCTCGATCCCCAGATGTGGCTGGTGGCTGCCGTATTAGACAACACAGCCTCGCTCAGACTACCTGTACCATTGCAGAAAGTTCTGTTGGACAGAGCTGCCTTACAGCTGGGTAACTCTCACAGTACCGTTAAGATTGCACTGGAAGAAACTAAACTCGAGGCGAGGAGGCCAGTTGTCACAGTCCAGCTTGCATGTGAGAGGGGTTGTAGGACAGGCGTGAGACCCCTGAGTGTGAGAGAGGGAGCAGGGCGGCTGTTGAAGGTGACTCTGAGGCTTGGGGATGGGAACGGGGGCTGTTCATGCAGAACACAAACAGGGGCAGAGTCCAAGGCTCGACTTGGCTTTTGCAGCACATGAAAAAGGCTGCTGACCTAGAAGTCAGAGCATGTTTAGACGTGGGAGAAAACTAAGGCCCAGAGAGCTTAGATGACTTTTCCAAGGTAACAGAGCTCGGCAGAGGCTCTTCCACTGGACCACACTACTCAGAAGAAAGCTCTTAAGGGCTTTTCTGGGTCTTTTATTACATCCCTGTGATCCCCCTCTTCAGATCCCTAAAAAAACAGCCTGTGAATTTGTTTCAGCACAAAATCTTTCCATTTATTTACGAGAGTTTGCCTCATTTCCTGTTAGTGCCAGGGCCCAGGGCTCAGCAGGTGCATCTAAAAACTGAGCAGCTGCGAGGCCTACACAGGCCAGCCAAGGGTAGCGTGGAGCACTCCCAAGCTTACTGTTTGTTGACTGTTACCCAAGCAAGGGGGGAAAAGTAGGCAAGCTTCTCCACTTTAAATGCCTTCCTTGGCAGGCTGCAATTCTTAATAGACATTGCTTTAGCAAGCCTCCAGAGAGGTTACCACCAGTGAGTGTGCTCAAAGTGGTAACAACAAACAGTTATGATAATAAACCCAATCATAACATTTCCAAGTACCCATCACGAGTTATTAGAACGAGACTGTACGGCGGACATTCCCGTTCCCCTTTCATAGGTCACAACAGTACTTAACACACTCACAGAGCCCTTAAGCACTATTCCGAACATTGAATCCCCACAAGAACTCTACGCAGTGATACTAGTATAATCATCCCCATTGGACAGATGAGGACACTGAGTCCCGGAGCAGTGAAATAACTTTCCCAGGGTCGTACGGCTTGTTAGGGACCGAGCTGGGATGGGAGTGTGCGGTAGAACATAGTTGAGCCCCGGGTGCAGAGCTCGGCCCTTTCCCGTAGGGGGCAACTCCCTGTGAGTCTGCCGCTACCCTGTGCATGCCTGTGACCCCTGCTGCTGGTCTGCAGCTGTCCCTACCCCTCAGGGACTACCCCACTGCCATTAGCCACCCCCACCGAAGAGTTTCCCCATAGGGCATGATGATCACATTAGCAGCAAGCCCTCGGTTTCATCATCCTTTCAGGTTGAAGAGAAGCTTCGGGAGGATTCCAGAAGGAAATTGCTTCAGCTGCAAGAAATGAGGAACAGAGAAAACCTCATTAAAGCCAATTTGGAAAGGGTAGTAGGTCAGGTAGGCGTGCTGCAGAGCCCCTTCACGGGCCCATGCTTTCCACGGAATCCCGCACCCAAGCGGCCGGCAGGGATGAATGAGGAGGAAGATGGCCTGCCTTAGTTCACCCGCTTATTTTCTATACGAAGAAGTGTCTAGAAAGATCTAGAGCTGAGATTCTATCTAGATCTGGAGTCTGAGCTCTTAACCACGATGCTCTACTACTTCGCTATTAGTTACTAAGCTAAGCATCGTTTTTCTGTGTTTTGAAGAAAGTTTCGTGAACCTTTGTCCCGCCCCCAAAGGTAGTGGAAATGACTCCTGCGTTAGTCCTGTCCCCCATCAGCTGCAGTTTCCCTTCCCCTCATTTCAGATGAGGATCAACAGTTCTCGGGAAACTCAGCAGTATTTGCTGCAAGAACAGTTACGGCAGCATCTGGCAGAGAAGGAGAAGCTGACCGAGGAAAGGCTACAGCAAGAGGAGAAGCTGAAAGCCAGAGTCAAGCGGCTAATGGCAGAGAAATCGGTAAGGTGGTCCCCGTCCTTCTCTTTACTACTGGAAACTGATGAAATGGGCTTTCCTATGAGAAACAGAGGGCACGTACTCAGATGGAGGAATCTCAGCAACTCCTTGTTGGGAACTAAATTAATTAAAGAGGGTGAATGATGTAGGAGGAATTAACATGAAGCTTGAATCCTAAAACTCAGAGATCAACTTGAAGATCAACTCGAAGAGGCAAGGTTATTGAAATGTCTAGAAATGGTACTTTGCTTATATACCGCAGCTGATTTTATTGATACAAATCCCAGTCGTTACTGCGGGTCCTGGTTTGTGTCTAAGTGTGTGCAAGACCAACCAATTGTATTTCAGTCTTTTGCTTTCTCTTCATGCATATCAGGGGAAACACATGGCCAAAACGGCTACTTACTTTTCCAGAAACCAGCCAATTAGACGATACTTTACAGTGGCGCCTCTCAACTCAAAGGTGTCCACGGATCATATGGGGATGTTGTTAAAATGCAGATTCTGACTCAGCAGGTCTTGGGTCGGGGGAGCCTGGGATTCTGCATTTCTGAACAGCTCCCAGCTGGTACCGATAGCACAGCTCTGCAGACTACATTTTCAGCCACAAAGTCTTAGAAGAAGGTTTTCCCCAAGTTGGCCGATAAGAACCATTTGGGGCTTCCCTGGTGGCACAGTGGTTGAGAGTCCGCCTGCAGATGCAGGGGACACCAGTTCATGCCCCGGTCCGGGAGTATCCCACATGCTGCGGAGCGGCTGGGCCCCTGAGGCATGGCCGCTGAGCCTGCGCGTCCAGAGCCTGTGCTCCGCAAGGGAGAGTCCACAACAGTGAGAGGCCCGCGTACCGCAAAAAAAAAAAAAAATGCCCCTCCAGGGACTTCCCTGGCGGTCCAGTTGTTAAGACTCTGTGCTTCCGCTGCAGGGGGCGCGGTTTCGATCCCTGGTCAGGGAACTAATATCCCGCATGCCGCATGGTGCCGGCAAAAAAAAAAAAGCCCCTCCAGGAGCAAATTTGATGTGATTGTTCAGAGATGAGACCAGAATGACAACAAGTGGAAACCCAAGCTTAGAAGAATATTAGAAGAAAAAAAGAAATAAAACATGGGGAGGGAACATAGGGGGGATCTCTTATTTATAGTGATGCTAAGTAGGTAGGAAAGTTGGAAATCTTCCTAGATGTGACTCTGTATTCGAAATGCAATTTTTAAATTCCTTCTCTGCTGAAGCCCTGTAATGATATTTTCCAAGGTACTAAGTAAGTGACAGGGTTTCTGCTAATCCATGATTTGTTCATGTTTCTTCAAATACAAGAGAGGGAGGTTGTGATCACTGATAAAGCTGCTGTCCTCACCATTCTGGCCACAGGAGCAGTCCTTCAGTGATCTAGGAGCCAAGTGCAAAGGGTCCCGACATGAGGAAGTCATTCAGCGTCAGAAAGAGGCTTTATCTGAGCTTCGTGCACGAATTAAAGAACTTGAGAAGGCCAGCTTGTCAAGTAAGTTTCCTCCTGCCTAGTCACCCCCTCTGTGCTGAGAACCGTGGACCCCAGACTTGAGGGTTCACTTTAGGGACTAACCAATTTGCCAGGACCACCATCTTCTATCCCCATCATTTCATAACTAAAAAAACAGAGTTATAAAAAAAGATGGGCAGGAAAAAAAAAATAGATGGGTAGGCATGAGCTCAGAGTCAAGAGCAGGCCTTGATATTAAATAAACAGGATTTCATGAAAAACTCACAACCTTGTCCTTCTTTTTCTTATTTCACTGTGGCCCAGTGGAAACTTTTTCATAGACGGATGCTGTGCAAAGACCAACCTTGGGGAACTTCCCAGGATAAATACCCTGTTTAGAGGGAATAGGGCTTTCAAGAAACCAAGCTTGCTGCTGGGTGGAGCCCTGGGCTGGGACACAGAAGCCTGGGTTCAAGTCCGTCCTCACACCTGTGGCCGAAGGTTCCCCCTCAGTGCCCCAGCCCTGGGAGGCTGCAGCCTCATACGAGCTGTGTGGCCTTGGACAAGTCATGTCACCTCTCTGGGCCTCGATGCCTCACCTGCCAAGGGAGGATGGTGAGCTCATTAGTACTGGCCTGTGGTAAGGGTCCAGTAAATAGCAGCTGTGAGTTTTACATGCAGTAACTTCTTCCTGAGCCTTTCTTTTGAGTGTAAATTATGTCTTTTGTAGATCACAAGGACCACATGGATGGATCATGTCTAGACTTAAAGACCCTCGGGATGGAAAAAAATGTTCAGAAAAGATTGGATGTAAAACCTGACTTGCCAACTTTTTCAAGAGTAGAGATCGGAACGGTAACCAAAGAAACTTTGTCTCTGCATTGACTGACACGTGGGGAGGGTGGGCATGAGGACAGACACTAGCCGTGTGCCCTGGCACCACTGTATACATCATTGGTTCGAGGCCAGGTCCTCCCTGATGGGCTGGCACCTGTATGGACTGGTCGGTGCCTGGCCGTACCAGCGATCCAATGTTTGAATAGAAAGGCGGCTTCCCATCATGTACAGCATGATATAGCATTGCACTGATGCTGGCCAGGTCAATCTCTGGGCCCTCCTTTTCACATCACACGTTATATTCTGCAGAAATATCCAACAAGCTAATGTACAACAGTATGTCATGAGCTTGCCTAACATTTGCTTTTTGCTATAAACTGAAAAACATGAACACATAAAGGGCAGCAGAAGGGAGCCATGATGATTAAGAAGACACAAGTTCTAGAATCAGAGACCTGTGTCCTAATCCCAGCTCTGCAAGCTCTGTGACCTTGGGCAGGCTCCTAACCTTTCTGGGACTTCAATTTCCCAGCTGTAAAATGAGGATGGAAAAATTAAAGGAGATCATTATGTAAAGTGCTTATCCCAGTGCCTAGCTCATAGCGAGCACTTTAATAGATGATAGTTATTATTGTCAAACAGTATTTAAAGAGTATTATCCAAGAAAACCTTCCTTTCTTAGGGAGCATAGTTTGTGTTTTCCAGGATTTTCAGAAGTAATTTGATTGTTAGGTTGAAGGTGCCCTGTATCCTAAATGGATGTTTGATCGGGTGTTTGACTGACACATGACAATGGACAGCTCTGATCAGCGTGGCTTGCTGCGGCAGCTGGTCTAAACCAGCTTTTGGAAAACATAATAAAGCCATCCTATCTGTACCAGCATTTTCTCCTACAATTTTTCTAGACATTTGCTCACACGTCTAGAGATGTGAGTCTTCAGAAACGTGTTGGTCTTCCTGATAAAATCGAACCTTCCTTCTCTGAGGTTGGGAGTAGAGGGACCGTCTCCAGGTGGGGAGCTCAGCTGGATCTCACGTCCTGATGGTCCTGCTTCCAAGACCTTCCCCTTGGCAACAAGCCCTCATCCCACCACTGACACCACAGAGCAGGAAACCTCCTAACTCTCAGTCCTCCAAGGTTGGCAGTAATTAAATGAAAGAGCAGGAGGAAGAATAGCTGACATCTGTGAACTGCTTACTGTGTGCCAGGCGTTGAGCTCAGCCGGCTCCATGCCTTATGTCATTTAACCATCGTAGCAGCCTTGTGTCATAGTTACTATTATTGTCCCCATTTAACAGATAAGAAAAATTAAGGCTTCAGGAGGTCAAGTACCTCACCCAAGGTCACAGAATAATGATTGAAGACACACCAGGGGTGTGTCCCTGGTGGTCTGTCTGCTAGCCTGCAGAGACTGGGTGGGGACTGTGTGCTTGGATCCTGTAGCCCAGGCTCTTCCTTAGTGACCCTCCCCTCAGGAAAAGAGGGGGCGTCTGGAGAGGTACAGAGGATGCAGCTCAGGGTAGCTGAAGACACTGAGCAGTATCTCAGGTTCTTTTTGCAGCAGATCTGCCCGGTTTATTGTCATCTTCAGATACCCTCTTTTATTCTCATCTCCATAGATACATAGACAAATATGTCCACGCTTATCTATCACAGTCACTTTGGGGGCCATTATAGTTTTTTAGTTGTTTTGTTTTTAGTCTCAGAGGTTTTCAGGGTAGTGCCAACAAATGCTAGGGCTAAGAGAGGCTCATGGCAAGCATTAAAAGGCAATTTATTTTTTAAGGAGGCTTATTATGGTTATTTGTAGTCGTTCAGTTCGGGTAACCTATTCAGACTGGTGGCCATTCCATGCACTCATTTGGGCTTCCAGAAGCCAGCTGGCTGGTTGGGGTCTTAGGGAGATGCAGCTGCAAACACTATCTGCATTGTCTCTGGAAAGGGTCTGAAGTGATGCCCACCCACCAGATTCCAGAGCTAGGAGAAGGTTGGGCCAAATTTTGTGAGGGTATGGTTTCTGCTGCACAGAAATGAGATTCCTTTAATAAAAAGGAGGGAGGCTATTTTCCACTTAACCTTCATTCGTTCATTCAACAAACATGCCCACTATGCACCACTCGGTGCCAGGGGCTATGCTGGGCACAAGGAGGGAGATAGTGAGCAAAAGCCGCATGGTCCCCATTTTTCTGGAGCTTGTCTTCTCAACATCAGCGGTACTGATTTTTTGAGCCAGGTAACTCTTTGTTTGGGAGACTGCCCTATGCATCGTGGGGTGTTTAGCAGCATCCTTGTCCTCTACCCACTAGACGCCAGCAGCAATTATGACAACCACAAATGTGTCCAGGCATTGCTAAATGTCCTGGAGGGGGTAGGGTGGACAGAGTCACCCCCGGTTGAGAACCACTGGCCTAAAGGGAAGACAGACGAGACGGTGGCCAAAGAACGGCACAAGTGATGCATCATTTCAAAGGCAGTCGTGCTCTGAAGGGGTAGGAACACAGTCATAAAGAAGGCAGTTCACAGAGTCAGACTGGATTTAAAACCAACTCTCTTGGCGTGGACATATATACACACACACGCCACCAAAGGTAAAATAGATAGGTAGTGGGAAGCAGCTGCATCGCACAGGGAGAGCAGGTCGGTGCTGTGTGTCTACCTAGAGGGTTGGGATAGGAAGGGTGGGAGGGAGACGCAAGAGGCAGGGGATATGGGGATATATGGATATGTATAGCTGATTCACTTTTTGATACAGCAGAAACTAACATACCATTGTATAGAAATTATACTCCAATAAAGATGTTAAAAAAATCAACTCTCTCAAATTATTCTTTAGTATCTTTCCAGTTCTTCCATTATTGTTTGGGTTATTCTTTTGGATGTAGAAAATCATAATGGAATGCCAAGAGAGTTTTTCTTCTTTTTTTTAATTTCAGCCTCAAAATGGCCTTTCCAGCCCAGGGTCCATCATGGTCTCTGAGAAGTTAAGGAAAATGGATCTGGCTGACGCTTTAGATCTTAGTGAAAAGCTGGTAGGTATACCCAGCATCAGTCCCCTCCTGTCCAAACCTGCGTGCCCTGCAGATAGTTTAAACATCAACTCCACATACATGTTTAGTTGTTACAGTAGCTCCACGAGACCCATCTCCTATCCCAGCATGGGCTGGAAATTGCAGAGCCCAATTCCTTGCAAGACTGGGTAGTAAGAATGAATGTTTATGTCTGTTGTCATTCCCCCTCCCCACTTCCCCCCAATTCTCAAAAAGGCATAGTGTAAATGGATGCGGGGGAAAATGAAAGTCGTACTAAAAACCCCAAATGCACTCATTTGCAAAGCATGTGTTTCTTCTCTGCAACTGCAGAAAATGAATGAAACAGAATTAGACGTTTGCCTCCTCAAAGTGGTCACCAGTGGTCTTGGGCCAGGCCTCTTACCTGCGAAATGCTTTCTCGTAGTACATGGACATGAGCCAAACCCTCGGGAATTTGATGAACATCCAAGGTATGTCAGGTCACGTGTCCATGAAACACCTCTCCCCAAAAGAGAGGGAGAGAGTCTACCAGCTTCGAGAAATAGACCTGTACCTGGTGTTTGATAAAATCACCCTACTCAAGAACCAGCTGCAGAGAAAAGAGGAGCTTTTGAGACGATACGAGAAGGACATTGAACAGCTCAAGTATGGCCCATGTCTCCGGCAAAAGGCCCAGGCCTCCATTCTCCAGGCTAAACCTCGGTGCAGCTGCAGACCCGTAGGGACCAGGACAAGAGGACAGAGGCCTGGGTGTGGAGTGGGGCAGGCGGGATGGTGACTCAGGGCCTGATGGACCCAAGTCTCTGGGCAAGAAAGCAGCAGTTAAAGTACCCTACTGTTAAGGAATAAGGTGCACCTTTTATAAATGTGTCTGATGTTTCACCATGTGTGTGCTTTTCGTAATTCCATCCTATTTTCAGTGGTATCCGTTCCCCGACCCTCTCTGGAAAATTGGGAGGGGCTGGTAGCATAACCGTTGCCCCCTTCATGCTGCACGTCCACAGCCAATGGGCTATTTATTCTGCCCTCTAGTCCCCACATCTTCAGCCTTCCCCCCACTTGTAAGGAAACCGCGAAGCCAGGCATATATGGAAGTGTTCTGAGGATCTCCCAGGTCGGGAGCATTGGTGGTGAGTGAGAAAGCTGAGGAGAAAAGAGACTTTGTCTCCCCTGTGTGCTCAGGCAGAGCCAAGTGTCGGTTCAGATGTACCAGTCACAGGTGGCAAAGCTGAAGGACATCTCCAAAGAGGCCGAAGAAAAGGCGCTGCTGAAAGAGGCCCTGGCGCACATGGAAGAGCGGCTGCACCAGGAGAAGAGGGTCACCAGGGCGATCAGGCAGCAGAAGGTGAGAGGTCCCTGCTCGGAGCAGAGCCTCTGAGGCTGCCCCTCAGCTCCCTTTAGAAACAGCCAACTGAAGTCCCAGTGGGATCCAGGCAGCACAGAATGCATTCGCTCATTGCAAAGGAAGGTGGCAGAATAGCTTTAGCGTTAGGCAGACTTAGGTTTAGACTCTTGTTCTGCCATTTACTGTGTGACTTCAGGCAGCTTTTTTAAATTTTTTTAACATCTTTATTGGAGTATAATTGCTTTACAGTGTGGTGTTCGTTTCTGCTGTATAACAAAGTGAATCAGCTATATGCATACGTTTATCCTCAGATCCCTCCCTCTTGCGTCTCCCTCCCACCCTCCTTATCCCACCCCTCTAGGTGGTTGCAAAGCACTGAGCTGATCTCCCTGTGCTATGCAGCTGCTTCCCACTAGCTATCTATTTTACATTTGGTAGTGTATATATGTCCATGCCACTCTCTCACTTCGTCCCAGCTTACCCTTCCCCCTCCCCATTTCCTCAAGTCCATTCTCTACATCTGTGTCTTTATTCCTGGCTGCCCCTAGGTTCATCAGAACCTTCTTTTTTTTTTTTTTTGTAGATTCCATATATATGTGTTAGCTTAACCTCTCTGAGACTCATAGTCTAGCTTGCCTCTATTTTTTTTAACTTTCTTGTTTTTAATTTAATTTTTATTTTATATTGGAGTATAGTTGATTTACAGAGTTGTGTTAGTTTCAGGTGTACAGCAAAGTGATTCAGTTATACATATACATATATCTATTCTCTTTCAGATTCTTTTCCCATATAAGTTATTACAGAATATTGAGTAGAGTTCCCTGTGCTCTACAGTAGGTCCTTGTTGATTACATATTTTATATATAATAGTGTGTATATGTTAAACCCAAACTCCTAATTTATCCCTCCCCACCACATTTCCACTTTGGTAACCATAAGTTTGTTTTCAAAGTCTGTGAGTCTGTTTCTGTTTTGTAAATAAGCTCATGTGTATCATTTTTTTTTAGATTCCACATATAAGTGACATAATATGATATTTGTCTTTGTCTGACTTACTTCACATAGTATGATAGTCTCTAGGTCCATCCATGTTGCTGCAAATGGCATTAATTCATTCTTTTTTACGGCTGAGTAGTATTCCACTGTATATTTGTACCACATCTTCTTTATCCACTCCTCCATCGACATTTAGGCTGCTTCCATGTCCTGGCTGTTGTGAACAGTGCTTTCTGAGACTCATAGTCTAGCTCGTCTGTATTTTTTTAACTTTTGATAATTCGTGTATTTTATCTTGTTCTTTCTATCCAGATAACTATTTTTTCTACCAGTTTTATTGAGACATAATTGACACACAGCACTGTACTGAGCTTAAGGGTGTCCAGCATCATGATCTGACTTCCCTGCCTCCTGAAATGATGACCACAATCAGTTGAGTGAACAGCCCGAGTGTTTTTAAAGGCGGCGCTTCTGATTTTCATTGTTCTGCCAGGTGCCAGGGATACACCGAGGAATAAGCTCTCTGAGAATAAAGATTTGGGTTTGCTCTTCTGAGTAGCCAGAATAGTACTCCAGTCTTTCTGACTTGGGGCTGTGTATTTGTACACGCATGCTTGCGTGTATGTGTGTACATGTGAGTATGTGCTGTGTGTTTGCATGTGTGTGTATTTGCGTGTGTGTGTTTGTTGCCTGCATGAGCTCTAAGGAGGCCAAGGTCATAGAAGGGTGCCCTTCTCCTCAACCAGGAGGTGATGGTCAGATAGTTCCTTGCAGAAGCCTGCCCTCCATCCTGCCAACCTTCCAGGCAATAGGTTTCCAGACAGCAGGCTCTCTGGCTTAGAGCCCCAGAAATGAAAAGTGGCTGTCCTGCTCTGAGGGAGCCTGGATGCGGTGTTTCCAGTGCTCACTGCTGTGAATTAAACATCACAGGCCTTAGTCTGCATGTGTCATCGGGCTGCCTCAGGCAGAGGACAGTTTCCTTTCACACCAAGCAATGCCAGGGAGAGCTGGGCCAGTGACAGAGTTGTGACTTTCCCTTTGATGTGCCCTCTGGAGAGCTCACCCCTCTCCGACATGCCCCCCACCTCCGCGCCCAGGGCTTGGCAGACTAGGCCCCAAAGCAGAGACACCAGACCACAGAATGGGACAGAGAAGGGCCCAAAAAAAGCCATTGTCATGTACTGAAAACCTGAGGATTTACATAATCAGGCTTCACATGCATTATTCGTGGGCTGCCTCATTCATACACAATGCAAGGGACATGACAGCTTGTTTGTCAGGAAGAAAACAATAATACATTTGAAAGTTTTGCTGGATCCTAAAGGGCACTTGTATACATCTGTCTTGGCATCCGTTCCTTCCAGGGAGTATATCTTCATTGTCTTTAAGCAGAAATGAACAGAAAGTAGAATTCCTCTTTTCTAAGTATTACACTTGGTATTTTCACAAGGAGCCTTAGTTTTTTTTTTTGTTTTTTTTTTGTTTTTGTTTTTGTTTTTGGTACGCCGGTCTCTCACTGTTGTGGCCTCTTCCCATTGCGGAGCACAGGCTCCAGACGCGCAGGCCCAGCGGCCATGGCTCACGGGCCCAGCCGCTCCGCGGCATGTGGGATATTCCCAGACTAGGGCACGAACCCGTGTCCCCTGCATCGACAGGCGGACTCTCAAGCACTGCGCCACCAGGGAAGCCTGAGCCTTAGTTTTTTAGCCTTTTGTATAAAACTTTGAAACTCTTCACCCGTTCACAGAGGTGGCAAGGTTGAAGCACTGAGATGAAATGACACATCTTAAGCCTCAGAATTGCCCCCCCCCAAAAAATGGAGTTTGTAGTTTTAATGTTTGACCATCTCTTCACCAAGCAGACCTTTCAAGAATCAAAAGTCCTATTTCCACACTAATATCTCTGGCTGTGAAAATGAGACTTGGTATAAGATGCTGGGCCTTCACAGCGAACTGGGCCTGTGGCTCTGTCCATGTGGCAGAGGGACGGGAACCGCGGCCCAGGCCGTGCTCACTCGAATCCACATCCCACATCCTTCGAGAAGCCGGCAGTGTCTCTCAGAGTTCAGAGGCCAGATTTGGAGTCAAACAAATAGGGGTCAAGCCCCACCACTGCCCCGAATGACCCTGAGTAAGTGGCTTGACCTCTGTATCCCAGGTTCCTCAACAAAAGCAACCAAAACTGTTAGCAAGGGGCCTACTGCGTGGGGCAGCGGGAGGGTTAAATGGCAAAATGCCTGCAGTGCCTGGCACATCGCAAGCCCCGTTTCTAAGGGGGAAGAATAGGCAGCTCATGGATGGGTGGGGATTCCTCTATTTCTTTCAGGGAGCTTCCTGCCAGCTGACGCCTTCCCCGGTCCTCCCAAAGCCGCCAGCTCTTATGGGACGCGCTCTTCTCTTTGGTGAATACGACTAGCGCCACGGCCAAGAAAGGACCCAGATACCTTTTGTGAATGGGCTAAGGCTGGAATTTTCAATAGGAAATTTTTAAATGCACAGAAGTTGCCACTTGGGAAGCACGCAAGCCCTTTCTTAGGGCTTGAAGTGTAAGAAAGGCTGAAGGGCACCGGCTGCTTCTGGCAGGAGAAGCCGCTCAGCTCTCCTGCCAATCAAATCTCCAGCCAATCAAGTCCTGGCTAGGGGGCGTGACCACCGCTTTGCCTTGTGGTCTCAGCCAGGAAAAGCCCCTAACCTTCCCTCTGCTTAATTAGCTCAGATCCCTTTTCTTTAAGATGAGAATAAAAATGGCACCTAGCTCGTAGCCTTCCCCATGGGAGCGTGTATGCAAAAGCCTTAGCACATAGGACCACAAAGCATACACGCTCTCCTACCATCGTCATTATCCTCACTATTCTCTTTAACTCACTATCTTCCAAGATTTCCTTGGGCCCAGGTATTCTCAAGATTCTGGCTTCTTCCGTGCCACTTGTGTGTTTTGTTTGTGTGTTTGTTTGTTTGTTTTTGCGGTACACAGGCCTCTCACTGTTGTGGCCTCTCCCGTTGCGGAGCACAGGCTCTGGACGCGCAGGCTCAGCGGCCATGGCTCACGGGCCCAGCCGCTCCGCGGCATGTGGGATCCTCCTGGACCGGGACACGAACCCGTGTGCCCTGCGTCGGCAGGCGGACTCTCAACCTCTGCGCCACCAGGGAAGCCCCACAATTGGTAGATGTTGTGTAGGAGGAGCGTGGGATGGGAGGGGCTTGGGGTGGTGCTCTTCCGCCCACAATGATGAAGTAGAACCATGTGGCCAGGCCTATGCAGCCTACGGATAGAAGAAGGCTAAAGAAAAACACCCTCCCGCACCCCCTTCATCACATCCCAGTGTGTTCAGTAAAGTTCAGGAAAAGCAGGTGCACAGGGGCCAGGCTCTGCCCTTCAGTGCCCAGTTGCCCACTGACGGAACTTAATCCAGGAAGGAATTTTGCAGCAATGTTCAAACTGGGGTTCCCTGGAGCCTTTGGGTGCCATGGACGGGTGTGACTCTCAAAGCACACACACCTTTCTCCCGCCAGAGAAGCTCTCCATTATCTTATACCCCAAATTCCTCATGGGATTTTGCTTGGATAAACGGTTCTGCAAAAAAAGAGGCGGGGTATGGGGTGGGAGAGAAGAAGGCTGTTGGTTTAAAACTAACCCCTGCTTTATAATATCTGGGAATTTGGATAGTGATTGTCTCAACTGAGTTTGTGATAAATACTGAGTGGCTGCCAGCTCGAGGCCTTCTCCACGGAAAATGCCTGGAGGGCAACTGTCAGTTCAATACGGGCCCATCAGCCTTCACAGACAGTCCTCTGAGGGTAGAGTTAGCATCCTTCTGGGAGAATGGAAGAGTCTTGTAAGCACCTATGCCCTGTCCCAAAAGACAGCCTTATTTCCTCCCTGAGTTTTGTGACTACCCGGTAGGGTTGCCAGATTGAGGGGAAAACAAACAAACACAAAACACGATGCCCAGTTAAATTTTAATTTCAGATAAACAACAAAAGCTATTCAGTATAAATGTCCTAAATATTACACGGGGCATATTCACACTCACAAATTTGTTGGCTTCATTCTGAAATTCAGATTTAACTGGGCATCCTGTATTTTATCTGGCAACCCCTCCAACATTTACTGAGCACCAACTAGACACCAAGCAGGGAGGTTCTGAAGCAGGTGTCGCAAGATGGCAGCCCACAGATATATTCCATTTGGCCCATGGGATTTTTTTTTAGTTACATTTCAAACTAGGGCAGTTTCCTGGAATACTCTGGATTTCCAGCTTCTCTGGGAAACTTGGAAGATCTGGCGACCCTAGGCCCACAGACCCACAAGCCACCATCACAAGCCTCCATCTTCCAGGCCCCTTAGAAAGGCGCTGGGCTTGTGTGTTTGCTGCTGTCCACCACCACCCCAGCTCACTTCACCCACTTCTTTTACTTTCCTGGCCGCTGTAGGAATCAGGTTGGCGACCCCAGTGGATGCTCAGGGCTCTAGGAGAACGTCTCCTTCCTGACACCACTGCACATTCACCTGCGGAGTGTCAGTCTGCAAGGGAGACCCCAGTTCCCTCTCACTTTTGTGTCTCCAGTGCCTAGGGGATGCTCTTTCTTTGATGAGCTGCCCCTGAGGTGCAGGGTCTTGAGCAGATCAGGGTCAGCAATAGTAATCAAACCCCAGGGCAGCGGCAAGCTCCAGGGTTTCAGTGATGCTGGCTTCCCAACAGGCCCCTGTCGTCCCTGCCAGGGAGGTTAGCCACTGGGGCTTTCAACATTTCCACTGGGTGGAAAGCCACTGGACATCTACAGCCTCTTCCACTGATCTAGGAGGCTCTGCTTCCAGCTAAAGCAGATCTGTCCTCCAAGAAGAATACAGTATCCTTCATAGCCTTCTTGGTTGACCACCTCCTTCTCTGCTGGAATCTGGAACAGAGATTCCCTAAAAGGTGCAGCAGGACAGTGTAGCGTTACCCCAAAGCCACACCCCCTTCTGCAGACCTCTATCCTCACCTCCTCACCTAGGAAGGCTCAACATTCCATCCAAATGGGTAGCATCTGAAAGTTGAGAAAAATCCATTTTTCTCTGATGCAAAAGGCAAAGAAGAACATAAGCTAAGTTTGGTCAATATTCTTTCTGTGTTAAAGAGACGAATGTTTGGAGAGCTGATGAAGAACTCAAAGATGCAGAACTCACATTTCCAGGTGAGCCAGAAGAGAGAAGAGAGAAAACCCTAGAACGTCAGCAGGAAGCCCAGTTGACAGTTATCCCACATGTATTATGTATTGAGCATTTGGCATGTGCCGGGCACAGAGCCAAACACTCGACGTGCAGTATCTCTTTTAAGCTTCACAACAACCCTATGGGGTGGGTGTTGTTATTATACCCAATTGACAGATGAGGTGTCTGAGGCTCAGAGACTTTCTTTGTCCAGAGCCACACAGCTCAGTAGGAGAGCTGGGAATCAGTGCAGATCTGACACCCAGGTGAGTGCTAGCTTTTCCTCCTTTAGGTTAGAAACCTCCAGGTAATAAACCGGATACATTTCCAGTGGCATTTCTCTGAAATTTCAAGGAAGCATCCTCTAGAATTCTCTTCCAAGTTGAGAATTAAGACTACGAAATCTTGAACATGTTGAAACATTGCCATTGACAAATCAGCCCTGGAACTGGAATTAAGCCAGTCCACGTTCCCACTTTGCAGACAGTAGAGGTGAGCTCTCAGAAAGCTAGAAAGCCAAACACATTTTGGTTGAATATGAGAGAGGAGACATTCAAGTTTGATAAAAGGCCACAGTCATGCTGAGGCAACCAAATTATCATGGGAAGAAACGAAGATATTCTAGGTGAGGGATATATTTGGAAAATAGAAGCTTCTCAACCAGCATCCTTGTGCTAAGACCAGAAGGTGGTTACTCCCCAGAGCAGGATGTTAAGAGGATAGAGAGCATCCTGAGGGCCCCACTTGATCTGAGACGTTTGCCACCCTGCAAAGTGGAAACGACTGGAAGTTTGTTACTTATTCACTCACATATATGACTGAGCTGGGAGGAGGCAGAAACTGCCCTACATCTAGGTTTTGTCTGAGGACCACCTGGGGATGTGAAATGGCAGAGGAGATATTGGGATGGGTCCCGGATGTTGTGGGAACATTGTGCTTCTCTGAGCTGTGAGACGCCCTGGAACTTCACGCTGCCTCTGGCTTTAACAGAAACGGGGCAGATGGTGCTTCGGCTAAGAGCAAAGAGCCAGCTTCCCATTCTCCCTGCCCTCCAGCCTGAGCTTAGAAGTTTGGTGTCTAGGATCTCGTCAGTACAGAAAGGTTTCCTCCAGGTTCCTTG
Source organism: Mesoplodon mirus (assembly GCF_964341445.2). Classification (NCBI taxonomy): domain Eukaryota; kingdom Metazoa; phylum Chordata; class Mammalia; order Artiodactyla; family Ziphiidae; genus Mesoplodon; species Mesoplodon mirus. The sequence goes on from NW_028295408.1 coordinate 189,122, forward strand.
CCAAGTGTAACTTGGGCGACTCCTTCCCCAAGAGTGGGCCTTGGGCTTCCCTGGTGGCGCAGTGGTTGAGAGTCCGCCTGCCGATGCAGGGGACACGGGTTCGTGCCCCGGTCTGGGAAGATCCCACATGCCGCGGAGCGGCTGGGCCTGTGAGCCATGGCCGCTGAGCCTGCGCGCCCGGAGCCTGTGCTCCGCAACGGGAGAGGCCACAACACTGAGAGGCCTTCGTACTGCGAAAAAAAAAGGCGGGGAGGGGGCTTTTTTAAGGATATAGGGGTGAGTGCCTCATAAAAACTGGGAGCTGAAAGAGAGCCTGGCCTCGAAATAGAACTGGTAAGCCATCAGATCTCAGGCATCATCTCTTTTACACACACACAAGCATGCACACACGCACACACAGGCCGTATCTCCTCTCTGTGTCTCTGTGTGGCTCCCCTGATCTCTGCTCTCTCCAGTCATGTGACAGGAAGGAATGACCTCATGGTCCCCCAGTTCAAAGGACCAGCCCAGGAAGCAAGTAGCATCTTAGAGCCCATAACCCCCAATCCTGGGAGTGATCATCTTAAAAGCCCAGCCCGTGCCAAGTGCCCGATCAGCTATGACCAGGGACAGAGTCACACACATGGCTGCCTGGATCCAGGAGTAGTGCTCAGAAAAGGGTTAGACAGACCCCCTAGAGTATGCTGCATTTTCCCCTCCTAAGACATCAGAGACATAAGGCATTCAGTTCAGTAACAGCTTTTCGAGAAAAAGTCCATCCCAATGAAATTGCCTATGATCAGAAACTCCTGGTTCAAAAAAAGATGCAAATGTCAGAAGAAAACGTTATCTGTGTATCTGGAAGAGTGTACACCAAAATGTGAATAAGGTTACCTGTGGGTAGTGTGATAATGGTGGATCATTTTACCTTCGTTTTGCTCACGTCTATGTGTGTATATAAATACTTTTTACAACAAAGATTTTATTTTGAGTAAAAAAAAATGTCATTTGAGAAATATTTGGGGATCTCCCTACAATTATAGAGTTTGGGCATTTGTTGCTCTTGCTTGTTGTAGGTTGGAGCCAGAAAAGGCACCCCAAAGATGGACCAAGGAAGGGAGATGCTGAAGAGAGAAATGTCCAGCAAATCCAGCCAGAGCCTTCTGTTTTCTAAACCTGGTGGAAGGAACTAGAAACGTTGTCCCGCTGGGCCTCGCGTGATGCTCCGTGAGTCAGTGTAACTCTTCTGCGTCAAACTACTAAGATGCTTTTTTAGGACATTAAAGGTTGCTACCCTAGTGTGTTGCTTCCTAGACTGGTATTTTGCACAATACTGTATTTTGGAGTGTGTGAGGAGAGGGGTTCTTTTCACAGATATTATGAATGTAAACATACGCTGGTGTATGAAGAATAAGTTTGAAATCAGACTCCTAGGCCTGGTAGATGCAATTATGTGTTTGAGTAGTGACAAACCCAAATGTCACACCTCCAAGGAGCTCTGAGAAGCCCGCAGTTGAGAAAACCCAGGGCGTGTACTGGGGCCTCAGGACAGAATGGTAACCTCAGGGCTGTTGGGGCCATGGTATAGTGCATTTATATCTGAATTGATTATAATAAATGTGAACAGCAACCAGTTTTATCGCTTCCATAACAGTGAGTCATGTTTATGTGGCGCTCTGCGGTGTTCAAAACACTTCTCGTCTAATCGTCTCTCAAGCCCTGGGAGGTAAATAGCATTATGTTCCCCATTTTACAAAGGAGGAAGCTGAGGCCCAGAGAGGTTAAATGGCCCGTCTAAAGTCACACAGCTAGTAAATTCAAGAATTGGGTCTGGAACCCAGGTTTCTAACTCCATCTCACGCTGCCCATTCTGCCGCACCAAGACAGCCCAGTAGGTCAAGTCCCAGGCCATCAGGACAGACCAAGTACCCAGTCATCAAAGAACACACACTGCCCAGGTGGACACACCCCTTTCCCGTGGTGTTTGAAGAGACCCTCATTTTTGCCTTCTCTCCAGCCATCTGTTCTCTCCCTGCCTTTCTTGTACGGCCAGAGACCACCAAACAAAACAGGAGGAAGAGCCAGAAGCCATGAATATCATTTATTTTTTTATTTTTAAAAAGCCACATTAAATGTATTTTGATATTTTAAAACCAAATGCATTCTTTATACTGATTAAAACTAGAAGGAAATGGGAAAAATGATTTGCATGATCTTCCACTAAAGGTACTTCTTACACAGTGAGAAGGGGGAGCATCACCTGACCTTAAAAATAATCTTGAAAATCCCAGCAGTTTTCCATAAAGAACATATTACTTATACTGTACCATATCCCCCAAATCCAAAACAGCAATCTCCAGCACCAGAAAAGATCACTTGGTCAGGCAGTAGTTAAGTAGCTGGCTCATGTTTGGAAGCCAAATTGTGTGGGAAAAAAATACTTTGGTTGAATACAAATATTTGAATTTGCATAAGTTAAATGTAATGCCTATGTGACTCCACTGTATTTGAGGTCTTTCAAAGGACGTGTTAATCTTTATCGTATCAACATTGCAACCCACAATGGCAATGTCCTTTCTTCACTCCTTGAACTAGATGGTTCTTTAGGTGTCTCCTCAGCCACACACCCCTTTCTCTGAGAATGCACATTCCCCAACCAGGTTTACCCTACCTACTGCTGCTCTCTTGGCCACACCTGACTGGCTGATCAGTAGATAGTCTACCGAAGCCAGACCAATCAGGTTTCTCTTCTAACCCAAGCTGGGCCAATCAGCACCTGTGCCCTTGATATTTGGAAGTGGGACACGGAGTTACCACACAGGTCATTAATGGCCCGGAGCTGAAAGTCTTGATGCAGTTCCCAGCTGGGGTGGCCATTTCTCCCACTGTGTTTGGAGAAACAAAGCCAGTCTTAGAAAGAGATGGCCAGGATAGATAAGCAACAGGTAGAGACAAGAAACCAAGACCCAGGGAATTCCCTGGCGGTCCACCCTGCGCTTTCACTGCCAAGGGCCCGGACTCAATCCCTGGTCAGGGAGCTAGGATCCCATAAGCCACACCGTGTGGCAAAAAAAAAAAAAAGAAGAAGAAACCAAGACGACCCCCAGAGAGACAGTGCAGCAGACACTACAAGCCCCTTAGTCATTGCCTTCCTGTACTGTATAAGCAGCACGCGAAATGCCCTAATTTCCCAGCCTCCCTTTCAGCTAGACCTGGCTGTGTTGTTCAGTTCTGGCCAGTGACATGCAGGTGAAGGCTCTGGGCAGGGATTCCCTTCTGGAATTAAAGGCAAGGCTTTGCTAGGAGAAAGTTTTTCTCTTTGTCCTTTTGCCTTGTCTCCTTTTCCTCTCCTGGAGCTCGGACTTGGAGCTGGAACAGCCGTGTTGGGGATCACCAGGTAACAAGCAAGAGACCAAAGCCCACCTCAAAGGACAGTGGAGTGGAAAGACATGAAAAGCCTGGGTGGGAGCCTAGTGGCATCACTGTGCTCTGCACTGTACCTGAACTGCCTACCTCTGTACGTCCTGTTGTATAAATAAATAAATCCTCTCAGTTTCAGCCACTGTAGTCAGATGTACCTGTTTATGCTGTGGAGCAAACGACTCAAAAGTTAGTGACTTAAAATGGCAACTGTTATTACTCATGATTCCATGCGTCAAGCAGGCCACTTGTACTGGTCTGGTTGGTTTGGCTGGGGCTAGTTTAGGGTGGCTTCGTGTACATGCCTGCCTGGTCATTGCCCGGCAAGCTGGGTTAGGACAGTGGTTCTCAACTGGGGGCGATTTTGCCACCCAGGGGGCATTGGGCAATGTCTGGACACACCTTGGTTGTTAAACTGGGGTGGGGGTGATCCTATCATCTCGGGGTAGAGGCCAGGGATGCTGCTAAACATCCTGCAGTGCACAGAACAGCTGCCCACAACCAAGACTTATTTGATCCAATATGTCAATAGTACCGAGAATGAGAAACCCTGGTCTAGAAAGGCCTCAGCTGGGACGTCTGATTCTGCCTGGTGTGGTCCCTCATCACCCAGCAGGCCAGACCAGGCCACGTGTGGTGGGTACAGGTTTCCAAGAGCAAGAGGAGAGAGAAAGCCCCAAAGCACACTTTTCAAGTCTCCACCTGCCATGTGTTTGCCAACAACTCATCAGACAAAGCAAGCCACATGGCTAGAGTTCATTTGGGAGGGGCTCCAAATTTTTACCATCTACCCACATCCAGGTTTCTGTTATTTAAAGCTGAAGGCAGTGCGCGCCCAGAGCGTTAACGGGCGGGGGCGGGGGTGTGGCGTTGGGAGGTCCACTGGGCCTCCTGGTAGCCTCCCTGAGTTCAACCAATCCAGTGAGGAGAAGCCGTGGGCGGGGCGAGCTCCGCTGCCAGAGCGGCGTGAAAAATTTCCCAAGGCAGAGCGAAAACCTTTCCTGAGCGACTGAGCATGCCCGCTGGTGAAAGGTCCAGCCCAACTTTCACCACATCCCAGACTCCAGAGGGACTTTTCTGAAACCCAGAGAATTGACCATGTCCTCAAACAGCTTAAAAATCTTCCAGGGCTCCCCCGTGCCTCCTCAGGAAAAAAAGATCACACTTCAGTGGGTGTTTTATGCTTCATCCTCAACCAATTTCTTCAGCCATGTCTCCCACTACTTTTGCAAGAACTCTTTTGCTCCACGGATGTTGAAAACTTGCAGCTTCTCATACATACCATGTTCTCTGTGCACACAGGTTCACCTACCTGCGATTCTCTGCCCAGGCCCTCTCTACCAGGATAATTGCATCTGTACTTTCTAGGTCTATGAAGACAGTCATGCTTCATCCCTCTGGCATAGCTCTTGTGGGTTTTTTTGCATCTTTGTTGGAGTGTAGTTGCTTTACAATGGTGTGTTGGTTTCTGCTTTGTGGCAGGGTGAATCAGTTATGCATGTGCATGTGTTCCCATGTCTCTTCCCTCTTGCGTCTCCCTCCCTCCCGCCCTCCCAGTCCCACCCCTCTAGGTGGTCGCGGGGCTCCGAGCTGATCTCCCTGTGCTGTGCGGCTGCTTCCCACTAGCTATCTATTTGATGTTTGCTGGTGTATATGTGTCCATGGCATAGCTCTTCTTATTCTGTGTTGTGAATATACTCTATGTGCTCCATGTCTTATCTTCACTAGAAAGTGAGCTACTTGAGGGCAGGGGTCTTGGCATATTTTATACCTGTATGGAACTCTAAGACCTACCAGGGTGCCTGGCACCGGATAGATACTCAATAATTGTTTATTGAAAAAATGAATGGATTATGAGCTCCATGAAGGAAAAAAAAAAAAGCTGAAGGCATTCCAACTGATGCAGAAAGTTGCCCTGATTCCTGATGACTTTCTGGTTCCTGGTTTCTTTCCTTGGAAAGGCCCATTCCAGTGCCTGCCCTTGGGTTCCACTAGGACGTTTTGTATCACTCAAGATCTGGTTGCAACCAACAGAAATCTCCTGTGGCTAACTTAAACAGAAAGGAGTTTACTGAAAGGAAATGCGGAAGGTTAGAGAATCAAAGGGCAAGCAAAGCTGAGGAGTCTGGACAGGCAGGAGCCATCTTTTCTTCCCCGTAGATGTCCCCTTTTTTGCTTCAGCCGGTTTGAGTTTCTGTTATTTGCAACCAAAATGGCATTTACTAAGACGCTCTGCACAGCCCCAACTGGTAGCTCTGAGAAGCTACCAGCGACCTTTCTTTCCCCTGACGTTGTACCAAGGGACAGCAAGGTACCTGCAGTCCCCCCACCAGAACTCCCAATCTTCTGATCCCCCAAGAAGGTAAGCCAAACAACTTCCTTCCACCCTTGCCAATGGGGGCCCATTTGGATTCGTGACTTTGCAGATAAGGTGCCCTTCTCCAGCAACTTGGCAGAGCCAGCAGTGCCTGCTGTTGTGGAAACCGGGGTCATGAAGTGTCTACGGAAGAAAACAGCTTCCCCTGGATCCGTGTTGCAAAGTGTGTTCCTGGTAAGTGGAGTGGTTTCCAATTTTTTAGGGTCTTAGGAATGAAAGCAATACACTAACGATGAGAGGAAACCCAAAATCTGCTAATGCATTTATTTTTTTTTATTATTATTATTTTTTTAATTTATGGCTGCATTGGGTCTTCGTTGCTGCGCCCGGGCTTTCTGTAGTTGTGGCAAGCAGGGGCTACTCTTTGTTGCGTTGCGCGGGCTTCTGATTCCATGGCCTTCTTTTGTTGCGGAGCATGGGCTTTAGGCATGGAGGCTTCAGTTGTTGTGGCTCGCAGGCTCAAGAACGCAGGCTCAGTAGTTGTGGTGCACGGGCTTAGTTGCTCCGCGGCATGTGGGATCTTCCTGGACCAGGGCTCGACCCCGTGTCCTCTGCATTGGCAGGCGGATTCTTAACCACTGCACCACCAGAGAAGCCCCTCATTTACTCTTAATGCTTCCCCCTGTTGAGGACAAACAGGAGGAAAAAAGAAAGGGCAGGGCTTCCTTGGTGGTGCAGTGGTTGAGAGTCCGCCTGCCATTGCAGGGGACACGGGTTCGTGTTCCAGTCCGGGAGGATCCCACATGCCACCGAGCAGCTGGGCCCGTGAGCCATGGCTGCTGAGCCTGTGCGTCCAGAGCCTGTGCTCCGCAGCGGTAGAGGCCACAACAGTGAGAGACCCACGTACCGTAAAGAAAAGAAAAAAAAAAAAGGGCAATAGCAAGGTTCCAAATGAGCTGAGAAATGACCTTCTAAAAGGGCTCTCAATCTGGCCTCTGGTAGATGTCTGTCCGGGTTTCTGCCCAGCCTAGACCTTCCTCAGGAGAGAAGACGTTTAGGGCTTACAGTGGGCTGACTGGTGGCCCCAAAGATCTCAGGCTCTAATCCCTGGGACCTGAGAATGTTACCTTACAAGGTAAAGTTTTGCGGATATAAGGATTTTGAGTTGAGACTATCCTCGCCCTAAGTGCCATCTGTAAGTGTACTTATAAGTGAGAGACAGAAGGAGATTATATACAAAGCAGAGGCGGAGGCAGTGACCACAGAGGCAGGACTAGAGTGCTGCACCTACAAGTCAATGGATGCCAGCAGCTTCTGTGGTTAGAGTCTTTTGAACTCCTTGGCTTTTCAGCTCCTGGGCTGTAAGATTTGAATCAGCAAATGCCCCAAGGAGAAAACCTGCACCAAATGTCAAGCTTGCGTCTGTGTTTCCCTTCTCTCCAGAACTTGGCCCACATGTCTTGGTGTCTCTCTAACATTCAGATGCCAGCAAACAGATGTTTTCTTACTTTATCCAGGTTTTCTAAAATTTCTTTAGACTTCACCTGATCTTATGTTATTATTGAACTACCATCTCAATTACCCCTAGGAAGAAAATTTACAATTTTTAGAGAAAAGGGAACCCTGGTACAGTGTTGGTAGGAATGTAAACTGGCACAGCCACTGTGGAAAACAGTATGGAGGGTTCTCAGAAAACTAAAAATAGAACTACCATATGACCTCACAACTCCACTCCTGGGTATAAATCGGAAAAAAACAAAAACACGTGTTATCAAAAACATGTATTTGAAAAGATACATGCACCCCAATGTTCAGGGCGTCATTATTTACAATTACCCAGATATGGAAGCAACCTAAGTGTCATCAAGAGATGAATGAATAGGGGCTTCCCTGGTGGCGCAGTGGTTGAGAGTCCGCCTGCCGATGCAGGGGATACGGGTTTGTGCCCCGGTCCAGGAAGATCCCACGTGCCGCGGTGCGGCTGGGCCCGTGAGTCATGGCCGTTGAGCCTGTGCATCTGGAGCCTGTGCTCTGCAACGGGGGAGGCCACAACAGTGAGAGGCCCGCGTACCACACACACACAAAAAAAAATTTATAAGAGATGAATAGATAAAGAAGATGTGGTACATATAACCAATGGAATACTACTCAGCCTTAAAAAAGAACGAAATGTTGCCATTTGCAGCAACATGGGTGGACTTGGAGGGCATTGTGGTAAGTGAAATAAGTCAAACAAAAACAAATACTGTAGAATATCACCTATATATGGAATGTAAAAAATACAACAAACTACCGAATATACCAAAAAAGAAGGAGAGTCACAGACATAGAGAACAAATTAATGGTTGCCAGCGCGGAGGGGGAGGAGGGGGCAATACAGGGTGGGGATGTGAGAGATGTAAACTTCTGGGCGTACGATAGGCTCAAGGATGTATTGTACAACACAGGGAATATAGCCAATATTTTGTAATAACTGTAAATGTAAAGTAACCTTGAAAAAGTATATAAAAATTTTTTTAAAGAAATCATAGTGAAAATTGGAAACAATTTAAATGTCCATCAACAGGAAAATGCACATATAAATTATTGTATTTCCCTAGATGGGAATCCTACATAGCGAGAAAAAAAAAAAAAAAGAAAGAAAAAAGGGATGCCAGCAGCCACCAGAGCTGGAAGAGGCAAGGGATGGACTCCTCCCTAGAGCATCCAAGGGAGTTTGGTCCTTCTGAAAAACCTTGATTGCAGCCCAGCTGATGCTGATTTGGGGCTTCCAGCCCCCAGACCCATGAGAGAATACGTTTGTTGTTTTAGGCCACTAAGCTTGTGGGAATTCATCACTGTGTTTAGCAAACCAACACGGGGCTCAATCTTCAACTCATTAGAGACCAGCCCCCAACTTTGATCTGAACACTTCTGGACTCTTCCTATACGGCAGGAGTGCTGTGGGAATTGCACAAAGGACCTTAGTTGTTTTGTATGTGTGGAAACAATCAAGTAGAAAATTATTCACGTTGTTCAGAGAATAGCTCATGGATGTTTAGTACATAAAATATGGAGCATGGATGCACCTCCATCTAAAAGGAAGGCAGGGAGAATGTTAGCTGGGAATGGTAGCAATAGGCTGGAGCCCTGAATAGTGCCTAGGAAGACAAGGAAGTTATCTGCAAGAGTAAATTAAAACCAAAGCAGGAGGTCACTTTCACCTCAAAATTCCCGAAGGCACACCCGTCCTGCTTGTCCACTGGTTCAGACTTCTCAGAGCTCTCTATCTTTTCACTACAGAAAAAGCTAAAAAGGTAAAAACCAGAAGAAAGACCCTGGCCCTTCCTTTCCTCTCCGCCGTGTTTTTGTTCTTAGACTAAATATAAGAAAGGCAGAGACAGGGGAGAAAAATCAAAAGCCACCCACCTCACATGTTCTTGGGCCCTAACTGGCCCCAGGGCTATGAAAGAACAAAGAAAATTCCCCCCAGCACTCCCACCCCACCCAAAAGGAGGAATCTCAGCAGCCATATCGGTGCCATGTGACCTCCACCCTCTGAAGTCACAGCTGATAGGTATGTGTTCACCTGACCCAGGAGAACCAATCAGAAGCTGGGCTGGGCTAGGCTCATCTCTCCCAGGTCCTGGTTGGGCAATGTGGTATCAGGGATTAAGGGGCCACAGGTGAGTGAAGCAGGGGACGTGCCTCAGCACAGAGAGAAGCTGATTGCTGAAAGAGGCCAACATGAGGATGAGACCTCAGACATAGCTGTGTCCTGATGACTTTCTGGTCTTTGGTCCTGATGCCTTGGAAAGCCCAGCTGTACTTCTGCCCCTGGGTTCCACAAGAAATGCTGTGTCCTCCCAATAAATTCCCCTTTTAAGGTCGGATCCTAAATTTAGTCCATGTCCTTGAAGGCACGCCCTGCCTTTGCATCATATCAGGCAGTGCTGGGCCCACAGTGGATACTCCACCGGGTCTCAATTTTGATTTTCACTTTTCTCAGACCAGTTACAGTCCTGAAAAGGGGAGCCACAAGCAGATGATTGAGATAAAAGATCGTGTTGGAGCACAACTGTGACCACAGTGCAGAGCGCTGCCTGGTGTGTGTGTGCAGCTAAGTCAGCTGCATCCACCCACAGATAAGTATGGAGCTCCACAGATATGTGCCAGGGTACTGTTCTGGGTTCTGGGGACAAAGCATGAAGCCCCGCTCTCCATGCTTGAACAGTGTTTCCCAAAGTGGGTCCCGCGGCCTTGGGTGACAATGGTCATTTTGGACTGGCTACTTGCACTGGATCTAATCAACTTGAAAGCCACCAGGGAGCCACGTGCCCAGAGAAAGCTGGTCTGCAAGAGGAGACTCATGAAGCAGAGGTTCACGGAGAAAACAGTCTTTCAGAGAAAGAGAGAGTTCTGGGCTCTCCTTAGCCTGGCCTCACTCACTGTCCTATAGGATGCCCCAGGCTACTTTCAATAAAGTCCTATCTTATGCTTAAACGAGTTGCAGTGGGTTTCTGTTGCTTGATGCCAAATATTCTGAGACGCCTTGGCTCTGGATGAACACGTGTGAGATGGGAACTCTAAACTAAACCCACAACTGTGGAGCAAAACTGAAAATGGGACACAGCTTTATCCCTGGAAATGGATGGATCAATCAAACCACAGGCCATAAATGGGCAGTACACGAAGAGCCCTTCTGAGGATTACTGGTCTCATTTGTTGCCTTAAGGGCCCTGGCCAGGCCCATTTAGCTCCTAGGACAAATTGTGCTGAGTATTTAAGTGTGGAGGTACAAAAGGACAGCCCCTGTTCTGTACGCAAGCGCAGAGGGCGAGAGATGGGCTTTCAACTGGGCAGGACTTTGTTTTAATCCAAGTACTGCTGCTTCCTAGAAGGATGATGGTGAGCAAATAATTGGATCCCTCTGAGCCTTCCTCTCTACACCAGCAAAATGGAGTTTCCTAATTTTTTTTTTGTGTGTGTGTGGTACGCGGGCCTCTCACTGTTGTGGTCTCTCCCGTTGTGGAGCACAGGCTCCAGATGCGCAGGTCCAGCAGCCATGGCTCATGGGCCCAGCCACTCCATGGCACGTGGGATCCTCCCGGACTGGGGCACGAACCCGCGTCCCCTGCATCGGCAGGCGGACTCCCAACCACTGCGCCACCAGGGAAGCCCTGGAGTTTCCTACTTTTGAGCACCTGAGGAATCCACAGGCAAAGTGCCAAAGCTACACCTGACACAGAGTGGAGGCGGGGGTGCGGGGGGGAGTTGCCTCATGGTGGCTGTGACTAGACCACAGTCTCCTGATGGAGAACTTGAAGATTCAAGCACTTCTCCAAGTGTGAGCCTCACACTCATTTCTGAAAACGTGTTTTGGGAAGATTCACCAGGCGCCACCAATAGTTTGCGAGGAATCTTCACATAAAGCCATCTCAGGAAAACGGCAGCAGGGCCACGTAGGTAAGACCAGTTGAGGCAGCCCTGGGCTCAGCCTTGCACAAGGCTTGGTTCCTCAAGGCACGTGATGGCAACTCTCACGACGTCCGTTTTGTTTGTTTTCAGGCTAACGCCGAGTTGTCTGTGTACTCAGAACTAAGTGGCTGGTACTAGGAACCACGGCCCTCAGGATTTTAGCCACCCTCTTCCTGGTGAGTCCCCAAGCACATTTCCCAGGATTTTAATGGCAAAACGTCCCTGATGAGCTCCATTTGGGAATCTCCAAGTTAAACAGTCTATTCATTCAACACATTTTTATTGAGCACCTACTATGGGTCACATGCTAGGGATAATCTGCAAACAAATGGATCAAGTCCCTGCTGACACAGAGGGCACATCTTGGGTGGAGGGGGGACATAAAATAAACCAATAAATAAGAATATGATGCAATGTCAGAAAATGAGAAGTGCTGTGAAGACAAATGAGGCAGGGTAAAGGACAGATGAGAAGGGATCACAGATCTGGGTGATCAGGAAAAGTCTCGAGGGCAATCACATTGCAGAAAAGTGACGAGTGAGCCACATGGATACCTGGGTGCAGAGAATTCCAGAAAATCTCTCAAATGTTTGTGCACATTATGAATCTCCAAACAGATGCTGTATGACGTCACATTTCCCAAACCCATTTGGCCACAAAACTCTTTTTCCCCACAGAGCATCTTCCAGGGTCAGCTTTCACAGAACACCCTGCAGGGAATGGTGATGGAGCCAAATGTGATATTCTGCAGGAGGAGAAACGGGCCCAGAGCAGACAAGGATTGCCCATAGTCCTACAGCTCATTGATGAAGTCGTCCATCAGCTTTCTCGCTAGGTGGCATTCAGATCGCAGATCACCAGTAAGGGCAAGCCACTAAGATGGCCCAGCAGCGCCTGGCAGTGGTGGCGGTGGGCAGCGGGGTAGAACCAAGTTCATGGGTGCAGGATGAGCCAGGCACAGGCGCCTGGAACCTCCAGCTCAGACCCCCCTGTGTCCACTCCCCGACAGGGAAGCGTGTGCCTCTGATGGGAAGCCTGCACCCCCTCATGACAGCCTCATGGCAGAGGGGTGGATGCTTTCCAAAGTTCTTGCCACCTGTGTGGGTGGTGGTTCGCAAGGCACCGTCAGACCATTCAGAAGCACCTTTCATGCTGAGCCGACAGGAGAAAGCCATTCCCCGGTGTCTTTGTAGCAATGCAGCTGGCCTAGGAAGCGATGTCCCAGAGTGCCTGAAGATGGGATGGTACGTGACAGCGAGCCACAGCACATCAGGCTCAGATCCTCCAATAACTGAAGGAGAGTAGTGGTCAGGAAACCTGCTCTCCTTGGACATTGCGAAGCAAGCTGACCCAGAGAGGGAGGGAAAGATAGGGAAATACGAGCACACAATACACAGATGCAAATTTCTCCAGAAAAGCCACTAGAGAGAACATGTATACACGTGCACCAGACACCTTTAAAACGTAGCCCTGGCAACAGGAGTTTCCTTGGGACCAACCCGCCTGACTGCCATGTGTCTCATCAGACCCCTGGAACTCTGCACTTTCCAGGAAGGCAGTTAGGTGGATGACATGCTGATACAAGCCGACCAGCTCCCAGATGCAACATGTGACCAAACGTTCTCAGCTTGCAGTGACACTGTTAAGGATTCAAGCCAACGCCAGAACTGAATGTTCTCACCTCAGATCAGTGGTTCTCAACCAGGATTGGGTTTGCCCCCCAGTGGACATTTGGCAAAGTCACAGTGGCCGGAGGGGGAGCTGCTGCTGGCATCTAGGAGAGCAGGGATTCTGCTAAACACCCACCAATGCATAGGACAGTCCCCACAACAAAGAACTGTTCTACCCCACAGTCAATGGGGCCCAGTTTGAAAAACGCTGCCCTGAACAAAGGAAAATCCATTCTCTTGGGCAGTGAGGATTCCCAGCAGAGAGCCTGGCCACCCGGTGTCAGTTCCATAAGAAAGAAGCAGGAAACAATCATCCTTGGAGACCAGTCTGAGTGTGGTACTTACCATTTTCCTTTAAAGAAACAGTCTTTTACAAAGACTGTTTTCCTATCCCTCCCCAGTCCAGAACTATAAATCAAATTCTCCATGGCATGATATAAACAGACTTCTCTTCCCTTTCTCCTTTTCTCTATCTCCAGTCCCAACTCTGTGCATTAAAACCTGGCATTTAATTGTAATATAAAAACTGTGGGAAAGAAAAGAGTCAGTAGTAGTTAGAAACTCAAATTGATTTGGAGAAATTTTAGATTATTTAAAAGCATACTTGGAACTAATGGAGGGTGAATAACCACAACAAAACCAACTAGAATACAATTTGGGAAGCAAAAGTTATGGCAAAAAGCCTTCTGGGCTATAGGTCTTCCTTATCAGAAAAAAGAACCAATGTCAAACAATACAGCATGCATCTCAGAGATCACCTAGGCTCAATACTGTATAAAATTGGAGAGGCGCATGGGAACTTTAAATGCAAGAAAATGTCCTTAGTGTTTATCATCAAGATGACTTATTTCAGAAAGCATCCTTGATGATATGTCCAGTCAAGAAAAATCATCAGCATCTACTTGAACAAAACACAAAAGAGAGAAAAATCATATAATAATGGGATAGCAAGCTTTTTCCTTCACTTTTTGGGTAAAACTTGACAAGCTGTGAATATATGTGTTGGTAAGAGAAATTGTGTGAATACTTGATATAAACAAGTGAATAAATGTACCTGCCTGGGCTTCCCTGGTGGCGCAGCGGTTAAGAATCCGCCTGCCAATGCAGGGGGCATGGGTTCGAGCCCTGGTCTGGGAAGATCTCACATGCCACGGAGCAACTAAGCCCATGTGCGACAACTACCGAGCCTGTGCTCTAGAGTCCGTGAGCCACAACTACTGAGCCCGCGTGCCACAACTACAGAAGCCCATGTGCCTAGAGCCCGTGCTTCGCAACAAGAGAAGCCACTGCATTTAGAAGCCCGCGCACCGCAACGAAGCATAGCCCCCGCTCGCGGCAACTAGAGAAAGCCAGTGCGCAGCAAAAAAGACCCAACGCAGCCAAAAATAAAAATAAATGTACCTGCCTTATCTAAATGCTGCCTCTTTCAAAGCTGAACAACAACCACAAAAAAGATAAAAGCTGCATTTTTTTTTGTTTCTGACAAATTAGTTGTCTGTTTTAAAAATCAGATTCAAAGTATGAGCCCACAAATTGACTTTTTGATTAGGAAAGGACACACCATTCTAGCAGTTGCCAATGATAAATTCATTTTAGCACCAAGTGGGTTCTTTTAAATCAGCACAAAAGCATGAGAGAGAAAGATTCAGGAATACACATCTCACAGGAGATGCTGTGAGCAGAAGAGAGCACTAATTTGAAAGGTAATGCTAAGTTTATTGAAAATATCCACTCAATCAATTAAAATGGCAAAGTGGAATTGGGACCAAAAATATCTTAACTGCTATTTACGATAAAAGTTGATTTTGATGTTTATTTCCCGAGTCTGAAAAAAAAAAATTTAGGACCTAAGATTTTTCCATTGACCTGAAAGCAGTAAAAATTGTCCATTGACCTTCCCTCAGGCCAATAATAGAAAGGTCTCAAGGGGTTGAATAGGAGCCAGAAATAAGATTGAAGGGGAAACAGTAAGGAGATACACATCAAATGACTAAATTCTATGGGTAGGTTAAAAACAGATGATCTCATTGTCCTACGTCATGTATAGCTGAATTCTCAGATGTGTACATTTTTATATGTACTTCCTTTCACTGAAACATATAAGTAAGAGGAATATGATTTTATCTCTATGGATTTCTTCAAGTCAGGGTTTCTCAGCTTTGGCACTAATGATATTTGGTGCCGGAGAGCATTTATGTGAGGGGGGCCGTCCTGTGCACTGTAGGCTGTTTAGCAGCATCCCTGGCCTCTACCTACTGGATACCAGTAGCTGCTCCCTGGTGTGACAATCAAACATGTGTCTAGACATTGTCAAAAGTCCCCTGGGAGGTACAGCTTTAAGTCTACTGGGGGAAAATGCAGTATGGAGAAGTAGACTAAAAACAGTATCAGCAGGGTGGCAATTTTCATGTTTCTGAAAGGAAGGTGTTGGTAACTGCATTCAGTCACAGGACTGGAAGAATCCAATGACTAAACCATAATGTTCTATGTAATGAAAATGCTACAAAAGGGAGAGTTTTGAACAGGAATGGTGCTAGAGCTCATTTTGTCCAACTTCCTTGTACAGCGAAGGAAAACAGAGAGGCAGAGTTGTTTGTCTAAAGACCACACCAATGCAATACAAACATAGGTGGTTACACGTAAATACTACGTAGTTTCCACCTGGAAAAACAAAAACACGGGAGCCAACCTGCATGAACCCCTGAGGTGGCATAGTACGAGCCTCAAACCACATAATGAGTTCAGTGGATTAAAACACATCTACACTGTTTAAATCAAAGACTCCTAATGATATTTTTTAAAACTCACTGGTCACTTTGGCAGTTGCTTCTTTGAATAATGACACATAGGAGGAAAGAACCAATCTCTTATTCTGCCTTCCTGAACCAACTGTATTTTATGATAAACAAATAAACAAATGGTTGATGAAGGATTCTAGCTAATAATTACCAAAGGAATAACAATCAGAAAAAAATCACAACTCTGTGACCGCACAAGAAATACGGATCCAGGGAATGATCCTCAAAGGATGCTAAAACTATTAGGTAAAAAGTTGCTGGAGGAGCTCCAGTGCCCATTTACAAATGAATGGATAAAACAAGGTATATACACACAAGGAAATATTATTCAGCCTTAAAAAGGAAGGAAATTCTGACACATGCTACAACATGGATGAACCTTGAGGATATTATGCTAAGTGAAAGAAGCCAGTCACTAAAAAGACAAATACCGTATGATTCCACTTATATGAGGTCCCTAGCATAGCCAGATTCATAGAAGTAGAAAATAGATGGGTGGTTGCCAGGGGCTGGGGTAAGGGGAAAATGGAAAGTAGTTGTTTAAGGGGTACACAGTTTCGGTTTTACATGATGAAAAGTTTTTGGAGGTTGGTTAAGCAACAATGTGAATATCCTTAACGTTAGTGAACTGTATATTTTTAAATGGTTCAGATGGTAAATGTTATGTTATGTATATTTTACCATAATGAAAAATTAAAAATGTTAATTATTGGGGGAAAAAAAGCCGTTGGGGACTTTGTAATGGATGGCTCAGTCTGTTAGCATTGGACCTACCATTCAATCTCAATATCGTTAAAAACAGGATGACCAGACATTATGTGCTCACTGTGTGATGCAGGATGGATCACACAGTACCGCCTAGGAAGGCGTCTGGACAACAAAAAGACTTTGATCTCCTCAGTCCTCTAGATCTAACTATTAGTTTACAGGAAACATGGGGAAAAGAGGAACAAGTTAACTGAAACCAAGAGGAAGTGATCAGCCAAATCCAGGATGTGAATATTCTACAGGACACAAGACCCAGTTTCTCCAACAAATCAGTGGCTGGGGGATAAAAAGGGTCAGGGGCGGGGAGTTGCTGTTACAGAATTAAAGACCTGTCAGAGACATAACAACCAAGTGTAATGTGTGGACATTGCCTGGATCCTGATTCTAACAAACCAACAGGAAAAAAGATATTTCTGAGAGAATCAAGGAAATGTGAGCATGGACTGAATATTAGATGATATTCAGGAATGATTATAAGTATTTTTAGCTGTGATAATATCCAGGCGGGGATAATGTAAAGGAAAAAAAAGTCCTTTCAGTTAGGATGTCTTTATGGGTGAAATGACACAACTTGCTTTAAATTAACCTAGAAAATAACTCAAAAAGGAAGAAAAAAGAATGAAAGAACACTGGGAAAATGTTGAAGCTGGATGATGAATACATGGAGTTAATCGCAGGCTTCTCTAGTTTTGTGTGTGTTTCCAAAATCCCATAATAAAAAACAATTTTTATGTAGGCAATCTCAAAGGAACATACAGACACACAACACAAACAGAGTGAGCTACAACCAAAGCGTAAGCAAATGAGGAAGCCATTTGCCTTTAGTAAGTGCAGGAAACGGGAGATTAAGCCTTGGGCCTTGCAAAGTGAGCTAACCAAGTCTAAGATGCCTGTATTAAGCTGGCACCCTCAAAGATGCTCCACACCCTGGCAAGGGGAGGGCTTAAAAATTTTTTTTTTCTGGTCTTTCAGAAAGCAGAGTCTATGAAAACCTGTAGTTTTCATTGTGGCTCTGGAGGGGAAAACTAATAATGGCCACAATACTGATGATGATGATGATCATCCTGAAGGTTTGTAACCACGTGGGTCTGGGGCTCAAGTTTACACTCCATGTATTCAGTGGGAAAACTCCAAGTTGAGGAAATAAATGTCAGTGTTCAGAGGTTATTAGTATCCCCGGCATCCAGCTGAAACAAACAAAAAAGACTTCCGAGAGAAAAGCAGCCAGGAATCAGACCCCTCAGGATTCCCACAGATTAAGTTCAATCAAGAATGAGATGACAGTCAAATTACTAAACATCCAAGCAATAAGTCAGTATGAGCCAGAGTAAGCAGACACAACAAACAAGACATTGAGACACCACCCCCGCCACTCCCACCCAAAGACTTCAGATGTTGGAATTATCAGATAACAGATTCTAAAATCACTATGTATTCAATATTTTTTTTAAAGAAGGCTTTTAAAATGAGCAAGGAATGAGACTATCAAAAATGGCCAGGCATTTGTCCTCAGGAGTTTGTGGGAGCCCAGGAGAGCTATTTGACCCCTGTACATTTGGCTCTTCCATTCTGGTGGGAAAAACAGATTTCTTTACAGAATCAAATTATGCTGCCAATAAAAATTCAAGTGCTTCCAGGAGCCAGAGAGGAGATATAAGCAGTGCATTGGGCAGGCAGAACATAGGCTGTATCTAAAGAGGGAGCCTCTACTCAGCCCCAGCAGATTGTTGATCTATAGACAAGAAGAGAGTCCAGGTATTGCCAGATATTCCCATTTTCCCAAAAAAAGGCATAAATCCAGATGTCAATGATCTGTACATGTTGGCTACTGTGGTAGACATCTGGTTTTTGTCACCTAATAACAATTCACCTCTCTTCTAAAATATTATGGCGTTATGATGCCCCTTTGGGGACAACACCTTTCTCCTAGTCTCAGTCCAGTTTCTCAGAGACGCTGTTGATTCCACCTCTGGCTGCAGGGATGGGCATGTGGGTCAAGTTCAGCCAATCAGAGCAGTCTCCTGGGCCACAATAATTGGCTCAGCAATGGGCTTGTGACCCACCCAGAGAAAATGAGAAGCAGTGAGGCCATTGGGGGAAGCTTAGGAAAAAGATTCCTATCCTTCCCTATGGAATTCAAAGCTGAGAAGATGTAAGGGCTGGAGCTTCGGCCGCCTTTTTGTGACCATTATACAGAGATTCTGTCTAAGGTTGGATCCACATGGTTCAAAGAATCCCTGAGAGCTGGAGAGAGGCCAAGGCCTCATGAAATCATCTGAGCCTGAACCCAGAGGTTCCCTCTAGACTTTTCATTTTTGGTAACCAGTGAATTTGCATTCATGCTGAAGACAATTTGAATAGGTTTCTCTGTCCCTCCACAGAAAGAGGCCTCTCCCTGCAGCAACTAATTAAAAGTCTTTTAACACGCTGAGAAAGCCAGACAAACATATCTGAGGGCTGACCATGGACCTTCAGTCTGCGGTCTCAGCACCTGACCACCCCTCTCCTTCTGAACTCCTGTCCCTAGCTTCTCTGATGACTCATCTTCTAGCCTCCATTCCCACTGCTCCTTCCTTGGACCATCCTCTTCTCTCCCTGCTCTGCCTCCAGAAATCCTACTCTTCCTTCAGAACTCAAGTCAAATGGGTCCTTTTTTCTTAGCGCTTTTCCTGAGAACCCCACCCTAAGCCCTACCCGAGGCAGAAGAAGATACCTCTCCCTCCATCCCCAGGCCCCTCTGACCCCACCGATGAACACTCAGCCCTTCTGCTGAGGAGCCTAATTACCCAGCCACGTTCCTGTCTCGCCTGCTTCTTGACCGTGATCCAAATTCAGACGCAGATTAGAAGGGATGATATTTGAGGCTTAAGTTTCAAAAAACAATCAGTTCTTAGGAGAAGTCAGAAAACATGGTGAAAGATGAGGATTTGGGTCAGGGATTCGAAAGAAAAGAACAGTTGTTCCGGGGAAAAGAGAGGGTCTATGTGGAGTGCAGTGAGGAAGGAGGAAACACTGGACATATTTAGACCAAACGAAATGATTCAGAGGAAACCTGAGAAGAAATGTCTAGAGAGGCATGAGGTTGATCTGACTGGAAAGGAATACAAAAAATGTGTGATGGGAATGACCCAAAACAACAACGACAAAATGCCCAAAATAGGTGCACTGTTCACGTGAGAAAAGAATGCAGACAGCAGCAAGACGCTGAGCAACCTCCAGAAAACAAGAGAGAAGGTAACAAAGGATGAGGTCATCTCAAACCAGATAAACTGGGAGGCTTTCTATTGATTGAAAGGGGTTTTTCAAAAGCTAGGGCTCATGTTGGCTTGCCCCTGATGGAAACTCAGGGCACCGAGGCCTTGTGGAATTTTCTGTTTAACAGACAGACACAGGGAGGGTCCCAGGAGGCCAGGCAGTGGCTAGATGTACCAAAAGAACTACCATGGGTCAAAGGACAAAACAAGCAAGGTGTCCGTTTATGAGCCACCCCAGGCAAGCACTGTCTTGCTTTTTACTTCTAAGGACCATGGGACCTCGTCCACAGTTCCCATGCCACCTACCCTGGGACCAGTTCTTTCTTCATGTGATAAAATACCTAAGCCGGACAGTAGCCAATCACAACGGCCTTTAACCTTTGTTGGGGACATAGCTGGTTGAGGCTCTGAGCCCTCTTCCCAGAAAAATGCACACAGCCTCAGACACAACAAAGTTTCCTTCCCGTTTAAGCAGCTTATACCCGCCCTGGGGCCCATCTCTTGAACAATATTTCCTAAACTCATTCACTTAATCAAAAAAACATTTATTGAATGCCAGCTACCCGGTACCTGCCAGGCACTGCTGCCAGGTACTGCTCCGGGCACCAAGGATACAGGGATCCTCGCCTCATGGAGTGGACCTTCCAGTTTGTATTTGAGCCCTCAAATGATCAGAATGTCTGGCGAAGCGGCCCGGGAATTCAGTGATTCTGACATGGGGCCAGAATTAGGACCTGTCGTCCCAAAGAGCCCCAGCTCAGACACCCCTTCTGTAAGGAGAGAGGGGAGGAGTGTATTGAAAGCATGTGCTCTAACTGGGAAGCTCATAGCCTGCTGAGGGAGTGTAGAGGGTACCTGCACTTTGGAAAAATGTTGGGCAGAATCTCATAAAGCCGGACGTATGTGTGACCCAGAAATTCTACTCCTAGATATATACCCAAGAGATATGTGCACATGTGCAGACCAAAAGGCATACACAATGGCCCCCAATTATCCCTGGTGTTCACACCTCTGTGTCCCCTCCCCTTGAGAGTAGGCAGGACTGTACCTTATTTCTAATCAGTAGATGCTGCAAAGGTGATGGGCATGTCATTTCTGTGATTATGTTACAGAAGATTGTAACTTCCATCCTGCCTGGAGACTCTCTCTATGGACTCTCACTGGCTTTGATGAAGCAAGCCACCTTCTGGAGAGGCCCACATGGCAAGAAACAGTGCAGGATCTCTGGCTAACAGCCAGCAAGGAGGTGAGGCCCTCAGACTAACTAAAAACCCGCAGGGAACAACTGTATCCTGCCAACCACCCCATGAACTGGAAAGAGGATCCTTTCCCAGCTGAGCCTCAGATGAGACCCCAGCCCTGGCCACCTCCCTCATTGCAGCCTGGGAGAGACCCTGAGCAGAGAACCCAGCTAAGCAGTGCCCGGATTCCTGACCCACAGAAACTGTGACATAAGTGTGTGTTCTTTGGATCCGTTAAGTTTGCCATAATTTGTTCTGCAGGAATAGATAACAGAGTATAATGCAATGCAGCAGTGAGAATGAATGAACCACAGCTACATCAGACAACGTGGTCGAACCTCACATAGTTGAGTGAAAGAAACCAGGCAGCAAATGGAATCTGTAAGATTCAATTTCCATGAAGTTCAAAACCAAGCAGAACTAATTTATGATTGGAAGTCAGACAAGCGGGAGGGGGTAACCAGAATGAGCACAGGGAGTCTTCTCGGAGGGGCGGGGGTGGGTGGTGATGTTCTGCTTCTAGTTCTGGGTTCTAGTTAGGGTGGGTGCATACACTTCGTGATAATTCTTCAAGTGTACACTTATCAGTTGTGCTCTTTCGAGATGTATACTATGTTTTGAAAAGAAAACTTTACAAAAAAGAAAATATGCTGGAGTCCAACAGCTAGGGTTCGAATCTTGGACCTATCACTTACAAGATTTGTAACTGGGAAAGTTACTTGACTTTTCTGAGCCCGCTTCTGTGAAATGGGTTGGGCCAAGAATTAAATAAAACAGTGCATGGCATAGCGGCTGGTACCTAACAAGCCTCAATAAATATTAGCTAGTTTGGTTAACTTCATTCATAGTGGTTCGTTGTTAATCCCCCCCAAAAAAGTAGTGAAGGTTGATTTGCCTGGATGCCTGCAAGTCGAATATATGGAGTTGTCTTGCACGTGCCACACCACAGAGACCAGCTGGATTCTCAGAATCCCTCTAGCAGCGATCAGGGGAGCTCAGCCTGCCTCTGACACCCACACCCAGAAAGGTCCCTGGGCAACAAGCAAGATGATATGCGAGTGTTCAGAGGTCAACTTTGCTCTGGGTTTGGACTGAGATGATGCAAATCAAAGCTCTCCCCAGGATGTCTGTGATCAGGTTGAGATGCTGCTGTCCTCCCACATCATCAAGAAAACAACGAAAACAAGCAAACAGACAGAGAGCAACGCGGACATTCACAGAAGGAGTCTGTGGTATCGGGCACAGTTTACTACTTCACACATATTAACCCATTTGGTCTTTACAGTCAATGCTGTTATTACCTCCATTTTACAGGTGAGAGAAGTGAGGTACAGACAGAATAAAACAAACAAACAAACGAAACCAGGCCGATCAGAGGTGGGATCAGCACCCTTCATCTGCAGCTTTCAAACAGAACATACAGACTGACCTCCCTGGCAAAGCTTTTTTTCTGTTTTTTTGTTTGTTTTTTTTAGAGAGAGTGGTTTTTTGGTTTTGTTTTAATTTTTTTATTAATTAATTAATTTATTTTTGGCTGTGTTGAGTCTTCGTTTCTGTGCGAGGGCTTTATCCAGGTGTGGCAAGCGGGGGTCACTCTTCATCACAGTGCACAGGCCTCTCACTATCGCGGCCTCTCTTGTTGCAGAGCACAAGGTCCAGACACGCAGGCTCAGTAGCTGTGGCTCACGGGCCTAGTTGCTCCGCGGCATGTGGGATCCTCCCAAACAAGGGCTCGAACCCACATCCCCTGCATTGGCAGGCAGGTTCTCAACCACTGTGCCACCAGGGAAGCCCCCTGGCAGAGCTCTGATTTGCAAGAGATGAACATCCCAACCAGCCTTGTCTCTATCTGAGAAAACACCTGGGTGACTTCTCATTTTCTGACAGGGGAAGGGGGTGAGCACGGCCGCAGAAGGCCTCAGTGACCAGCTGTGATTTTGTGGTTTGAATTTATTTTTGTGAACCTGTGTGTGTGTGTGTGTGTGTGTGTGTGTATAAAAACCTGCATTTCCTTAGCCCATAGCGTAAGGTTATGAATGGACTGTGGAACCTCCAGTGGCCCTTTGCTCTCCCATCTGTCACCTACTCAAGAGCTTAGCTACTTCCTGATCCTCGAGCGCTCTCTCTCTCTCTTTTACTCTCCCTTTCTCCTTTTCCAGCTCTTTCCCTGGCTCTCTCTTACCCCTTAAAGGCTGGGCAAGCTCCCTACCTCTTCCAGGCGGGAGGCCAGCATTCATTTCTTGTTGGAATGCAGGGGACAACAAGCAGATCTGGGGAGGGGGCACAGTGGATGGGCTCTCCCAGTCAAGGACAGCCCAGGGAAGGTAACTGTGGCCCAATGAGATTTTATGGGGCAGAGGTCCTGCAGGAAAGAAGCCCAGTGGGTGGCAGGAGAGGTCCCTGGCAAGCCCCAGCTACCCCCTCCTGGCCTCAGCTCCCTCCCTCTCTTGCTGCAGGCACTGCCCAAACTTCAGGACAGCCAGAAGCCCAGATTGTTCAGGGATGAGGGAAAGCAGGTGGTGAGCATGGGTGTCTCGTGGCTGTGACACCTGTCACCTGTGGTCCCCGGGCAAAATACCGTCCCATCACAGTCATCTAGATTGAAATCCTTTTCTGGCTGTGTCACCTTGGTCACATACCTCCATGTCTCTTGAGCCCTATTTTCCTGTTCAAGTGGGAGTGATGTGATAGAAATAATACCCATCACGACATTTTTGAGCACTTCTCTGCAGAGCTCCCTGTTCCAGGTGTTCCACACACACCTACTGCCCCAGGTTATGGTGAGGATTAAATGAGATGATCCACAGGAAAGACTGTGACAGTGCCCTGAGGGTGGAAAGCCCAGAGTTAACATTACTCGCTCCAGTATTATGAGGACAGCTGGGAATGACAAAGCTGGGACTTGGACCCAGGCCTTTCAGACACCAGCATCCTGATGTTGATGGAGATACAGTACAACCTTGGTAGCCACCCAGAGCTCAATAAGATTGATTGATTACAGGCATCACCAAGGAGCCCATATAAGCTAGAAATCTCTTTTTTTTTCGGCCATGCCTTGTGGCTTGCGGGATCTTAATTTCCCCACCAGGGATTGAACCCGGGTCACGGCAGTGAAAGCACCAAGTCCTAACCAGTGGACCGCCAGGGAATTCCCCAGGTGCAGTATTTTGAACACCCCATCATCGCAAAGTACAACTCTCACTCAGCCCAGGGCATGCTATGATAAAGCCATGAGTTATTGGGGTATTTTAGTTTCTGTTTTTGAAATTTAAGTGGATGACATGGAACTGGGTTTTAAGACTTTCACACACCCTTTGAGATGACTGTGGCATCCTGTGGGGAGTGGCAGGATCCAATCAAGATTTGGCAATTTCTGCTCCAGTGAGCCTGAATGTCAGCTTTGTTCTCCGTTTAGTATTTCCTCATCGAGAGATGGACTAATGGCAACATATGCTCTCCCAAGCCTATCAGGGGGCCAAGGGCGGCACTGGCACCAGCCTGGCCTGGATGGGCTCCGTAGGGTCTGGCTGGCAATGAGCAGGGTTGGGTTCTGTGCTCATGTTGATGACATTGAAGACAAGCATGGAGATGGGCGTGGGGCTGGGGAGGGCCAAGGCTACAGAAGCCTAGGTCCTGGGGTAAGGACAGTTCAGCTCAGCAGCTCAAGAGTAGGAGGCAAGGCTGTGGGCGGGTGGCAAGGGCTGCCCCTGTTCATTCACTCATTCGTTCATTCAGGCACTGTTCTAGGTACTGGTCATACAGCAGTGAACAAAAGAGAAAAAAAAATCCCTGCCCTCATGGAGCTTAAGTTGGGGGGCAGGGGGGAGTTGGGAGTGGGGAGACTGACAACAAATAAGAGAAGGAAACAATAAATAGCATGTTAGAGGAGTGGTAAGATGAAGGGAAGAGCAATAGAGTGAGGTGTTTGTTTTGTTATTCATGTTTTTGGGGGGGTGTTTTTTGTTTTGTTTTGTTTTGTTGGGTGGCATCATGGGGCTTGCAGGATCAACTAGAGATCGAACGGGCAGTGAAAGCACCGAGTCCTAAACACTGGACCGCCAGGGAATTCCAAGACCCTTTTAAATAGGGTGATATTTGAGTAAAAATCTGAAGGAGCTGAAGGAGATCCCTGGGGGAAGTGCCTGGTAGGGAGAAGAAACAGTAACTGCAAAGGCCCTGAGGCAGAAATGTGCCTGGAGAGTTGAGCCTGACCCTCTCTGTTCCTCTGAAGTTACCACTCAGGGCCCCGGCCTCTGTGGTCACTCCTCATACATTCCTAAGGTCTTTCTGGTCGAATGGAACTAACCCAGGCAGAACCTTCCAGGCTGACTGAGGGCCTGGAAGAGATTTCTAGGGACAAGTGCTGGGAGGGCTCTGCGATTCAACTGCAGGGTTGAAAAAGTCCTGAGGTTTTGCCAAGCTTTTAACAAATGCACAAGGAATTTGCAAGAATGCAACACATTCATTCCTGGACCATGCTCCAGAGCTGCCTAATCAGAATCTCTGAGGTCTGTGCCAGGGAATGTGCATTTCTAAGAGCCTCTAGGCATGTGGGAGCATCTTTACCATATATTCCATCCCATATCGATTTCCATGATTTTCCTCTCTTATATCTTCTTCTAATTGACTAGAGTGGAGTCTGCCATCTTTCATCTTTCTCAGATGAATATTTTGAGTTTGTCTTGGGGCACCTTGTCCGTCATTTCCTGCCAGGGAAATGAGGCATTCTGTAGGTAGTCAGCAGGGCTGTTCTGCTCCCAGACAGAAGGGGCTGATCTGAAAAAGGTGACATGGGGTGAGGGGAGATAGTTGGCATTTGCATGTCTTCTCCACACGCTCCATCCCCCCAGCCCCGTGCCCATGGGGAGTGCGGGAGGGTTTCTTAAGGATCTGATCCAGGTCAACACTGGGGCCACCTTCTGACCTTATAGGGACTCAGGTGATGTTTGTAGAAGTAAAGAACACATGAATGAATAAACGCGAGTTTTGACAGGGAAGGACAGGAACAGGAAGGCTGTGGGCTTGTAAATACCCTTTCCCTAGCACGTGGGAGAATCTTCCATTCTTTCAGAAGTGTTCCTTCCACCCCACCCATCTCCCATCTCCACCCCCACCCCCAGAAGTGATGGTCCCCCCAGCTTACTCTGTTTTCTCCTCCACAACAGAGAGAACTAGAGTTTCGGGTGGGACGGGGGTTACTAACCTCCAAGCTTCTCGTGGCTCAGCTCCATTACCCTCCCACGCCTGACCACCCCCTCCTCAACGCACCGAGCCTAGAGCTAAGGTCAGTAGGAAGGATTCTTGAGTCTGCTCCTTCCCCGCTGTAAGACTTGGAGCTACTTCTGTGAACACGGAGCCTGTTTCCCCATCCTGGAAACGGGGCTGGGGACCTCTAGCGGGCAGGTCGGGGAGGGCTCGCAGCGCTGCAGCGGGCTGTAATTGGCCGGGTGCTGCCAGCGCAACTCCCCCTCATCCTCGGGAGCCGCGTACGCCACGCCCCTCCCCAGCTCGGCCGTCAGAATGGCGTTGCCGTGGCGACGTTTGCACAAAGGCCGGGCGGGCGCGCGGGCTGCGGGCTGTGGCCTGGAGACTCCGCGGGAGGGCGGCAGAGCGGAGGTCAGGGCTCTCGGCGGAGGACGAGGCGTGGGCTTCTTCCTCTGGCCAGGTGAGAGCGGCGCGCGAGGAGGCGGCGGGCGGAAACCTGGGCCAGAGGAGGCCAGCCCTGCGAGGTCAAGGGCGTTGGGGTAGGCAGGGGACCCGGCGCCAGCCGAGTCCGAACTCTCTGATCCAGGCTCGGGTCGCCAGAAAAGGTGCCCCAACACCAGCCATTCCTTCCTAAGTGCAGCCCCTACCTCGCCCCCCAAGGGAGGCGGCACGGGAGCTTTAAGCCTCTCCTGGGCACCAGCTCTTGGATGTCCTGTGGGTATAGCTGGGATTAAGAGAGGAACCCCTGTTTCCCCTGATTTATGGACAACACCCACCCAATGGTCAGAGACACACACACAGACACACCCGCCCCTTACCTGAACTCCCCTTCTTTAAGGAACTTTGAGGCCACTGTATACCTCAAAAGTAAGTTTGCTCCTATAGCCCAATTCTGAGCCATCCAAAGTGGTCGGGGGAACGCAGATGACTGAAGCCCTTTTGCTCTTTCCTGTGGCTGGTGCTCCATGGCGCTGAGTAAGAACGAATTCACAGAGCTCCACACATTCAAATTACTTTGACAGTGTTTTCACGCAAGGAAGTGAGGCACAGGGCAAAATGAAGGTGGAGAAATATTGTCCAATCCAAAAGCTAAAGAGATAGAATTTAGGTTTTCCAAGGAGTCATCTAAGCTAGATACTGACAGGAAAAATGAAAGGTAGTTAGTATCAAAGCTTCCTAGCCAGCTGGCTGTACTGACTTGCTTTGAGGTGTCCTTTGTATTTTCATTCACTCAGCAAGTGTTTCCCAAGCACCTACTATGTGTCAGGTTCTGCCCCCCCGCCGCCCCCTGCCCTGGAGAAGGGGTAATGCACAGAACTGGCAGGAACTGCAAAGGGTCTGACATTTGACCCTGTTTGAAAGTTAGTAAGTTAGCCTGCCCAGCTTATAGTTCCTGGCAGAAGACAAGAGACTCCTGGGCCAGAAACAAAGAACTTGATTACTCACAGCACAGCTGACATAACAGGCAGCAGAGCTGCATATGCACATTGGTTCCTGTTGCCCTGAAAGTCCCTCGGGGTGGTGCAGAGCAGCCAGTGTGGATGCTGTGCGCCCAGTGGGTCTGTGTCCCAGGTAAGGAACTCCAAACTCAGGAAACTGCAATCTTTGAAAGGGGCTGCTAGCAAACCTGCCCAACTTTTGCCCCAGAAGGAGCCGTTATCTTTATTAGAAACATTACCTCTATCCTCCCAGGCTGTTTGCCATACAAGCATCCTCGGAAAGTGAGTGCAGGACAAAATCTTTCAATGCCTTTGCTATGAAGATGGGTACAAACACAAAATACCCATGAAGAATCGCTTCTTAACAAAATGAACACAGTCCTGGTTTTCCAGGAACATATATCTTAGTGAAAGAGAAACTAACAGCAAGCATAACTAAAGAAAGGAACAAGAACATGTCAGAGAATGATAAGTACAAGGAAGGAAACACAGCAGGGGAAAACTAGCAGGGGAATAACATGACTGAGGGTGCCTTTAGCCAGAGTGGTCAGTCAGGTGGTTGCCCCGAGGGGGGACGTCTGAGCAGAGAGAAGACCCCAGCCTTGGGGACGTCTGGGGTGAGAGCTAAAAAACAAATATGCACATGATCCAAGTTTAAGTTTTCAATTAGTGGCGTTTCCTGTGGTTTTCCTGCAGAAGAGACATTTCTTGGAAGTTTCCATTTTAGCTTAATTAGACTTGAATGTGTTGCGTGCTAACATGGTCCTCTGCAATTGAAGATTAATAACTGAAGGCAGCAGAGCATGGTTCTTTGGGAAGAGGATATGTCTATTCCCCTGTATACATGACAGCGAACTTAATCAAATGTATTTCTCATTATCTGAAAGCATCAATATTTGTGGGACATCCACAGGCCTCAAAGTTTACAAATATAAACTAGTCTGCTTATTTTTATTTCTCTTACCCCCAGGTAGGGTCTCGTCTTCCTTTCAGAGGATAGAATGCTGGTTTCAAGGACTTTCTTTTATTACATGTCCCAAGTGTCAGCAGACAGTGCAATTCCCCCACCCCTACTCTGCCCCACCAGCAGCAATGGAGGTTTGTACACTGGTTACATGCAAAGGCCCAGAGTTGTCACACACTTACTATTGTGTGACCTTAACTTCTCTGAGTCTCAGTTTCCTCATTTGTAAAGCGGGACAATACTGACACCTGCCTCGCAGGGTGGTTCTGAGGATGAAAAGAGGCCATGTGTGTAAAAGGATAGCCCGGTGCCTGGCACTTAGTAGGGATTCAGTGATGGAATGATGATGGAGATGTTGATGGAAAGCAGAGCCAGACCGGAGACCCTCTACGGTCAGACCTAGATGATTTTTGTTTTTATCCACAGTCTAACAACTTCACACTTCAGTGACCTTTCAGTTGAAAAGAGACTTTGGGGACTTTCCTGGTAGCTCAGCAGTTAAGAATCCGCCTGCCAATGCAGGGAACACGGGTTCGAGCCCTGGTCCAGGAAGATCCCACATGCCTCGGAGCAACTAAGCCAGTGCACCACAACTACTGAGCCTGCACTCTAGAGCCCGCGAGCCACAACTAGGGCCCGTGTGCCGCAACTACTGAGCCCACGTGCTCCAACTACTGAAGCCTGCACATCTCCACAACAGGAGAAGCCACCGCAATGAGAAGCCTGCGCACTGTGAGGAAGAGTAGCCTCCGCTCGCTGCAACTAGAGAAAGCCCACATGCAGCAACGAACACCCAACACAGCCAAAAAAAAAAGGAAAAGAAAGAAAAGAGACTATCTTTGACATGGCACTGAGATGGATCAGAATTGAAATATCATGTGAATTATCATCAACATTTTGGAACCAGCTGAAGTCACTGAAATTTTTATGTTTGAAAACACATGTATATATGGGCTTCCCTGGTGGCACAGTGGTTGAGAGTCCGCCTGCCAATGCAGGGGACACGGGTCCGTGCCCCGGTCTGGGAGGATCCCACATGCCGCGGAGCGGCTGGGCCCGTGAGCCATGGCCTCTGAGCCTGTGCATCCGGAGCCTGTGCTCGGCAACGGGAGAGGCCAAAACAGTGAGAGGCCCGCGTAACGCAAAAATAAATAATAATAATAATAAATAAATAAAAATTAAAAAAATAAAAAACATGTATAGGGCTTCCCTGGTGGCGCAGTGGTTGAGAATCTGCCTTCTAATACAGGGGACATGGGTTCGAGCCCTGGTCTGGGAAGATCCCACGTGCCGCGGAGCAACTAGGCCCGCGAGCCACAACTACTGAGCCTGCGCATCTGGAGCCTGTGCTCCACAACAAGAGAGGCCGCGATAGTGAGAGGCCCACGCACCGCGATGAAGAGTGGCCCCCGCTTGCCACAACTAGAGAAAGCCCTCGCACAGAAACGAAGACCCAACACAGCCAAAAATAAATAAATAAATTTTAAAAACATGTTTAGGATTTACTTTGAAATGCATTAAAATATAAAATGTATAGATGGGTAGATATGTGATAAAGCAAATAGAGCAAAATGTTGATTGTAGAATCTGGGTGGTGGTTCTATAGAAGTTCACCATCCACTTCTTTCAACTTTTCTGTGTGTTTGACATTTTCCTAATAAAATGCCAGCAAAAGATACGTACAGAGTCTTGACCGTACAGCCAAGCTATAATCTTGATATTTTGTCTTTGGAAATCATTTTTTTTTCAACCTAAATATATGAAGGAATGCGGTGACTTAAAAAGAAAGTATCTTCTAATGCCCATTTCCTTGATGACTGACTCTTCCACACTTTAAGAAGCTCTGTAGAAGTTGGGGTTTCTTGAGTCAAAGTTCAGAAGCCCAAGATTAATAACAGTCACAATCACAGTAGGACAAATGGGTGTTTAGTGTAGCAATCACCATTCTAGATGCTTCACATTTAATCCTCACAAAACTCTTTGGGATACAGAGTATTATTAGCCCCATTTTACCGATGAGGAAACAGAGGCATAGAGAGAGAATAAGTAACTCACCCAGAGTCACAGAGCTAGTAAGTGGTGGGTTAGTAACACTGAGTACTTGATTCTGTCAGATAACTAACCCCAAACTAAGCTTAATGGGAGGTGGAGAGCGGTTATCAGTGGAATTCAGATTTGTTTGGTTTTTTTTTTTTTTGCTATTGCTTGTTTGTGCTCTGAATTACATAAAGGATGTCCTCTTGTGATCAGAAGCAAGCTCATCTATGCCGGCTATCACTGTTAAAAGGACAGTCTTAAAAATGTGCGGAATTATCATTGTGATCATTGTTAAATCCAGCTATCCACTCCTACCTCTGCTGACTTCTCCTGTGGACATTATGGTGTATTCCATTCATTCTAAATATGACATTGAATAATTAGAGGACTGTATTTTTCTAACAAAATTGTTTTCTGAAAACCTTTTATAGGGAAAGCAGAGAATATGAAAGCCTATCTAAAGAGTGCAGAAGGCTATTTTGTCCTGAATAAAAGCACTACGATTGGAAGGCATGAAAATTCAGACCTTGTTTTACAGGTAAGACCTCTTCCTAGCCAGTCCCCGACCCTCCCTACCCCTCACACCACCAAAAGTCCTTACTGTTCTGTGGACTCCAGTCTCTTGTAAAGCACAGCCTCTGGCTAACAGTCCCAGCCTTCCTCGGTGTGCCACCAATAACCATTCCCCGCATGTGCTGGGTCTCCCTGGCACATGTGGTAAGAATGAGCACAGTGCAAAGTGCGATGGGCCCTGTGTCCTTTGCTGACTGTGTCTGCAGTGTCCCACCCTGATGGCGTGGTTTGGAAGGTGGGCGTAGAGCTGATGCTTGACCTTCACCTGCGCCGCGTCTGGCAGCCACGGCCACCTGAAGGGCCCAGCTTGAGCAATGGCCTCTCGCCCTTTCCAGAGCTTCTGGAGACTCTGGGCCCGTCAGAGCCGTCCCCCGCCCCCGTACCTCCAAGTAGTAAATCAGGGTAAGCCCTGGGCGTGGCCTCAGCGCTCTCTCACTTCATTTCATTCCATTCTCTGAATTAGCTGTGGCTTGGTCCACAGTCCCAGATCATTGACAGCCAAGGAAGTTGGAAGAAATTGTAAGTAAGGAATTATACAAACAGTGGCTTTGAGCCTTTTACAATTTTGAAAGGGATTAAAATATTGAAGCAGAAAGAGAAATGCAATGGAATCCCTTTAGGACTGTGAAAGGCAGACCACTCTCAGACTTCACTCAACAGAGTTTTTTAAACTTTATTTTGAAATAATTATAGATGCACAAATGGTAGAGAGAATGGCACGAAGCATGTGTGGAGTCCTGTGCCATTTTACCACGTGTGGATTTGGGTGTGGCCATCAGGATATAGGAGTATTCCATCATCAGGGATGTCCCTTGTGATGCTCCTTTTATAGTCACAATTCCTCCTCCCACCATCGTCCCCACGCTCCGAAAACCACTAATCTATTCTCCGTCTCTATAATTTTCATCATTTATGTATGACCTTTGCGATTGATTTTTTTTTTTTTTTTTTAGTCAGTGTAATGCCCTTGACATCCATTTAGGTTATTAGATTGTTCTTTTATTGCTGAGTAATAGTCCACGGTATGGACGTATCACCTATGTTTAACCATTCACTTTTTGAAGGACATTTTGTTTCCATTTGGGGCTATTACAAATAAATGTACTATAAACATTTGTATACAGGTTTTTGTGTGAACATAAGTTTTTATTTCTCTGTGATAAATGCTCAGGAGTATGATTGCATGGATTAACATATGTGTTTATATATATTCGCTTTGTAAAGAAACTGCCAGACTTATCCAGCATGGCTGTACCATTTTTCGTTTCCACCAGCAATGTATGAGACGCATCCTCACCAGCAATTAGCATAAACACTGTTTTTCATTTTAGCTGTTTTAGTAAGTGTTTAGTGGTATCTCATCATAGTCTTAACTTGCATTTCCCAAATCGATAGTGATGTTAAATATCTTTTCATGTACGTGTTTGCCTTCTGCATATCCTCTTCAGTGAAATATCTCTTCATATCTTTTAAGTGTCTCTAATCGAATTGTTAATTTTTTTAACATTGAGTTTTGAGAATTCTTTATGTATTTTACATATGAGTCCCTTGTCAGATAGATGGTTTGCAAATATTTTCTCCCATCCGTAGCTTGTCTTTTCATTCTCTTAGCAGAGTATTTCACAGAGCAAAAGCTTCAACTTTTGATGAAGTCCAGGTAGTTATTTTTTCTTTTATAGATCATGCTTTTAGTGTCATGTCTAAGAACATGCCACAAGGTCCCTGACCCTGAGGATTTTCTCTTATGCTTTCTTCTAAGTGTTTTATAGTTTTATGTTTAAATCTATGAACCATTTTGGGTTCACTGTCGTTTATGATGTGAGATTTAGGTCAAAGTTCATTTTTCTTCCATGTGGATATTTAGTTGTTCCAGAACCATTTGTTGAAAAGACTATCTTTTCTCCATTGAATTGCTTTTGCAAGTTTGTCAAAAATAATCTGGCCATACTTTCTATGGGGGCTACTTCTTAGTTCCCTACTATGTTTCATGGATCTATTTGTCATAATGGATCTACCATTATGACATAGCCTTGATTACTGTCGCTATGTAAGTCTTAAATCAGGTAGAGTGATTCCTCCCACTTTTCTTTAAAAAAAATTTTTAACCTATTCTAGTTCCTTTGCCTTTCCATTTACACTTTAGTGTAAGCCTGTCTGTATATACAAAATATCATGCTGTAATTTTGATTGGAATTGTGTTTAATCCTATATATCAATGTGAGAATAATTGATATACTCCTACATTGTCTTCCAATTCATGAACATGGTATATTTATCCATTTATTCAGTGTCTCTCATGAGTGTTTTGTAGTTTTCAGCATACGTGTCCTGAACATGTTTTGTTAGATTTACACTTAAGTATATCTCTCTTTTTTTTTTTGAGTGATTGTAAATGGTATTATATTTTTAATTTTGGTGTCCACATGTTCATTGACAGTATATAGAAATACAGTTGATTTTTGTATGCTTCTTGGGACCTAGCAAACTTAACTGCACTTTCTTATATAAGGGCTTTTGTAGATGTCTTGGGATTTTATACATAAACAATCATGTCATCTGCAAATAAGAACAATTTTATTTCTCCTTTCAGAAAAGGAGATCTGCATGCCTTGAATCTTCTTTTCCTTGCTTTATTTCCCTGGTTAAGACTTCCAGGACTCTGCTGAACAAGAGCAGTGTATAAATCCTTATATTCGCTTGTTCCTGACATTAGGGGAAAGCAGTTACTCTTTCACCATTAAGTAGGAGGTTAGCTGTAGGGTTTTTATACATGTTCTTACGAAGTGAGAAATTTCCCCCTTTATTCCTAGTTTTCTGAGAATGTTTATTGTAAACGCAACAGATTTAAAGATAACTCCATGAACCTCCCCGTGAGATTCTCCTCCATGATATGGTCTCCCTTCAAGGACACAGAACATCTGTTCAGTGTGCAAAGTGGGAGGAAAAAGAAGAAGAAGAAGAACTGTAGTTTCTTCTTTATCCTAAGAAGGCATAGATTTGGGGTAGTTTTATTTCCTGTCTGGCTAAAGTAGAGACAGAGATCTCTGATATTAGAAAACTGTAGTAATTTTTAAAAGCACAGGCTTTGGAGATAGACACAGCTGGGTTTGAATCTCATTAGGCTACTTTGTGGCTGAGTGACTTCAACCAAATTACTTAATCACTCTGAGCTCCTTTTCCCTGTCTGTAAACCTCTTACCTCACAGGGTTATTCTGAGGATTAAGTGAGAAATGCATATAAAGAGCCTGGCATGTGGTGCTCAGTGAATGACCCAATGATCATTATTATGGTCTCATAAAACAGAGACTGAGAAGAATCCTCAGAGGTGCACAGGGTTGAGATGAGGATCCACTGACATTAATAAGCCATTTGGAAAAGGGAACTAATGAGGACAGTTATTAACGAGACAGAAATTGAGTTGCATTCATTGTATAGAAATAATTGACTGCTTACTGCTCCTCGGACTTAGCTTAAGAAATACATCACTAGGCTTCCCTGGTGGTGAAGTGGTTGAGAGTCCGCCTGCTGATGCAAGGGACACGGGTTCGTGCCCGGTCCGGGAATATCCCACATGCCGCGGAGCGGCTGGGCCTGTGAGCCATGGCCGCTGAGCCAGGGTGTCCGGAGCCTGAGATCCGCAACGGGAGAGGCCACAACAGTGAGAGGCCCGTGTACCGCCAAAAAAAAAAAAAAAAATTCAGGGATTTATATTACTAAAAAGTCATCCTTGCAATTACCCAGAGGTTACATCTAGCAAATAAAAAAGATTGTTCTATTTGCCTGGATCAATCCTAAAGAATAGGCAGTCATGCTTCTAAAGATTTCTACTCATCAGCAAGGCTGACATGTTGTTTTGACTATTGGTATCGTAGTATTTCGACATCATTTACTCTTTCCGATAATGGAAGGTAGTTACATGCTTCTTGTTTTTAAAAATTGGGAGAAAGGAAAATATGAGGAAGAAAATAAAAGTCACTTGTAATCATTTGGCTCAGGGAAAAATCAATATTGATATTTGCAGGGTTTTACCCTCCAGACTTTTTTCTATATCCTGTAAGGAGTTTGGTTCCCTAAGGCAATAGGAAGCCTGTTTATAGCCAGGCTAGTGAGAACTGTTTATAGTCAACAGTGATAACTGTTGTTATCACTCATTCATTGCACAGTATTTACCCAGAGCCTCAGCACCAAGCCAAGCCTAGGGGTACAGTGATGGCAGAACTGGACATGGTCCCTGCCATCAGGAAGCTGCCAGGAGAGAGAGAAATAAGTCAAATGATCCCACAAAGGTGTGACTAATTCCATTCCAACATTGGGGCTGTAAAGGAAAGGAATATGGAAGACAAGGAGGACTCAACTAGACAAAAGGAGAAAGGAATGGCATGTGCAAGGGCCCTGGGGTGGAAGAGCATATTGTGAATCCAAGGGACTGAGAGAAAACCAGGGCATCCAGAAGTCAGAGTGGGAAGGAGGAGGGCTAAGGGACAAGTCAGCCTCCTTCATGTCACCATAAGTGTTTTGATCTTTATCTGAAAAGCAGTGGGAAGAAGGCTTGAAGGATTGTAAACAAGGGGGAGACCTGCCAGTGAACATCCCAGCTGCTGTGTGCAGATGAGCCATCAGGAGCTCTATTCACAATCTCCCCTCTCCCATTTTACACGGCTCAAAAGCCTCAGCCTTGCTCATTTCACAGCTAAACCTTGCAAGTTATAATTTATATGATTTGATGTGCCTTGTAAACTGTATTTTTTAGAGTTGAATATGGCTGTTATTTAAACTCTGCTGAGAAAGGGACTCAGTTCTTCCAGAATGAAGAAACACCAAAGCCAGTGGTTGTTGGATTTTCCGCATGTTTAAGAGTGGTTGTTCAACATGAACTCCTAGGCATTCTGACACAGTGGGTTTGGGGTAAGGCCCAGGAATCTTCACATTTATATGCTCCCCAGGTTCAGGTGGGGGGAATGGAGTCCCTGGAGTTGGTTCCAGGACCACACTTTGAGAACCCCACCATCAGTGCTCCCTCCCTCTCCCTTCTTGATCAGCAGAGCTCCTGCTTGTGTGTGTGTGTGTGTGTGTGTGTGTGTGTGTATTCTTTCAATAAACTTTGTTTTGAGGAAAAGAGAAGCGAAGGGTAAACAATGAAGGGCTGACTGACCCTACCCCCTCCCCAGGGACTCCCCCAGTCCCACCCTGGGGAAGTCCCAGGATCCCTAGAAGACTGAGCTCTAGGACAGCCCAAGTCAGCGCAGGGCTGCAGCTACGAGGGTGGAGATGGAAGAGAAAAAGAAAGAACCGACATGACAGGGGGATGAAATGCTGGTGTCCACCCCTCACCCTCGGTGGTCAGTGTCCTGCCAGTCGTCTCCTTTCTCATGGGTGGAGCCATCTCTCCAGCCTGTGTCAGCCCTTCTCGCGTGGGATCTGAGGGTCGTGAAGCCAGACTGATCTCATACACACACCCCAGATCCCATCCAGCCGGATGACTCTCGTCCCTTTTCCTGGCCCCTGCCAGTTCTGGGCTGCCTCTCAGGAAAGAACCAGAGCCTACACCATAGTCTTGTTTATTATTATTAAACAAGGCTGCTGGGATTCTCCTATTATTTGCATCATTTCACGGACGTGCAGGTATGTCTGCTCTGTCAAAGGACACATACAGCTGTAACTCTGATGGGCATGGCCAAATTGTCCACCAGAGGTTTCCGGATGTGGTGTCCTGCCAACAGTGGACGCCCGTCTCCCACTCCCTCCCCAGCCTAGGGTGCTGACCCCCCATTGGATCTTCACTGATCTACGGGGTGAAGTATGGTACCTGTGTCATTTTACTTCACATTTCTCTTATTCTAAGCGAACACCTGCATTTTGAGACATAAGGTAACAGGTGGACTCTCTGTGGGGAAATCCACGGAATGAAACAGGCCTGGGAGGGTGCACTTGCTGGCTCCCCATCTGCATCGCGCTTGTCCTCCTGCCTGGGTCATGCTCCCATCCTCCCCCCTCCCCCCCACCTCACCCCTGGCTTCTCCCCAAGTGCTCCTTGCTCTGGGGGTTCACCTGTTTGGTCTCACCAGTCCTCAGGGAATGTTTTGTCCCCTGTTTGGGAACTGGCGGCTGATTTCATTGGTCAGTTCCCACCACAGCAATTGATGGAACTAGTTTCTCACCAGCAGATGGAGGGCTTCCAAGAGGAAAAAGTTCAGAGGAAAGGGCTAGATCGTGATCTCATTTTTCTCATTTTTTTTTTATTGTGGTAAGATATGCATAACATAAAATTTACCATCTTAACCACTTTTATTAAGTGTGCAGTTCAGTGGCATTAAATATATTCACACTGTTGTGCAGCCATCACCCCCATCCATCTCCAGAACTCTTTGAATCTTGCAGAACTGAAACTGCACCCATGAAACAACAACTCCCCTTGTCCCCCCATCCCAGCCCCCAGCAACCACCGTTCTG
The DNA here is from genome assembly GCF_964341445.2 of Mesoplodon mirus. NCBI lineage: Eukaryota > Metazoa > Chordata > Mammalia > Artiodactyla > Ziphiidae > Mesoplodon > Mesoplodon mirus. The sequence goes on from NW_028295408.1 coordinate 226,695, forward strand.
CTTTCTGTCTCTATGACCTTGGCTACTCTGGGTATCTCATATAAGTAGAATCATAACAGTATTTGTCTTTTCATGACTGGCTTCTTTCACTGAGTATAATATCCTTTCACTGAGTATAATGTCCATGTTCATCCATGCTGTAGCATGTGTCCGAATTTCCTTCCTTCTTTAAGGCTGAATAATATTCCATTGTGTGGATTCACCACATTTTGTTTATTCATTCATCTAGTGATGGACACTTGGGTTGTTTCCACCTTTTGGCTGTTGCAAACAATGCTATGAACATGGGTGTATAAATATCTCTTCAAGGCCCTGCTTTCAGTTCTTTGGGATATATACCCAAAAGTAGACTTGCTGGATCATATGATAATTTTATTTGTAATTGTTTGAGGAACTGCCATGCTGTTTTCCATAGTGGCTGCACCAAGTTACATTCTCACAACAGGGCACAAGGGTTCCACTTTCCCTGCGTCCTCACCAACTCTTGTGATTTCCCTTTTTTTTTTATAGTAGCCATTCTGATGGATGTGAGATGAAAGAAAGATCATAATCTTTTGAATAGCATACATAATACAAATAGCTACAGCATAGATTTCTGGACTACTTACTGTATCTCACATGGCTTTATACATCATCTATGTATGTTCTGTATATATATTTATAGAATTATATCCACAAAACAAATCCTGTGCGGGTGAGAACTACTATTATCATTATTATCCTTATTTGATGACATGGACATGGGACTCAGAAAGGTTAAGGAACTGGCCCAAATCACACAGCTAGACGGGGGAGGTGGGGCTGAGTTTCAGACTGAGCTGACTCAAGCTTCTAAAAACAGAAGCTTCACTTTTTGAGTGTAAATTTAGCTTTGGGAACATCTAATATCTAAATTGGAAATTCTCAGATAACTGAGATAACAAGATAATTGACTAATCTAGGGAAATTCCACCCTGTGGAATCGAGAATGGGGGTTGTCAGTGAAATGTGAGATCAATGTTCTCATGATCCTCATTCATGCAACAGACTGAGGTGGTGCCATCTAGGGGGGGATTTGGGTAAAGAGGAAACATTGACCTGGTGCTTTCCCAGGAAGAGGAGCATTGGGGCTGTTAAGTGGGGGCCCAGCAAGAAACACCACTTATCTCTCCAATCCAGCCAGAGTAAGTTCTCTGCTTATAAGGACTGGTGGAGTTCAATTAGTCCCACCTGGATAACCCAGGATAGTCTCCCACTTTTTAAAAAATTTTTAAAAAGTTTTTGGCTGGGTTTGGTCTTCGTTGCTGAGCACAGGCTTTCTCTAGTTGCAGCGAGCGAGGGTTACTCTTTGTTGCGGTGCACGGGCTTCTCATTGCAGTGGCTTCTCTTGTTGTGGAGCATAGGTTCTAGGCACACAGATTCAGTAGTTGTGGCACGTGGGCTCAGTAGTTGTGGCTCGTGGGCTCTGGAGCGCAGGCTCGGTAGTTGTGGCACACGGGCTTCGTAGCTCCATGGCATGTGGGATCTTCCCGGACCAGGGCTCGAACCCGTGTCCCCTGCATTGGCAGGCGGATTCTTAACCACTGCAACACCAGGGAAGTCTTTAGTCTCCCTCTTTTAAGAGCACTGATTAGTAACCTTGACATCGGCACAGTCCCTTTGGCCACCTCATGGAGCATATTCCCAGGTTCTGGGGATCAGGGCATGGGCATCTTTGGGAGACCATTCTGCCCACCACATTAATACTACCACCTGACTGGACCGTTGCTTTGGGACTGGTCTGAGAGCTTTCTGGAAGAATCAGTAGGATCAATGCCACAGGCCACGGAGAAAGATGGCTGGATGAGCTGGCAGGTGATAATGCCGTTACCAAGAGGGCAGGAAGCAGGACTGGTTGAGTGAGCACCTCAACATCCCGGAAGCAGCCAGGCAGTTTGGGGCCTGGAGATGAACCAGGGGTTGGAAATACACACCTGCGAATCGAGGGGGTGGCACAGTGGCCCCAGCCCATGGACAGAGTGTGGAGGGAACGGACATCTGAGGGGAGAGGAGCCCGGTGTGGAGAGCTGGAAGCAGTGAGAGAGGTGAGGGAGCCAGAGAGCTGCTGCCAGGCTGAGGGTATTCATCACAGAGACAGCTTGCTTTGTGCCAGGTACTGTTCTGGTCACCTTCGAGTGTATTAACTCATTTCATCCTTAGGAGGTTAGTGTTGTTTGCCCCACTTTACAGATGAGGGCGTTGAGGCACAGATAGGCTGAGTATCCTGCCTGAGGTCACAGAGGGAGGCTGGGGCACTGGGCACCACGCTCGGGCAGTCTGATTTCAGGACCAGCCTCTCCTGAGGCCTTGCCGGTCCACAGGGCTCTCCCGGGGAGACCGGGGAGGAAGGATCCAGCTGACGGGGAAGCAGAGAAGCTTCTTCTTTCCTTCCACTCCCAGACTCGTCATCTCACCAGCGCCTGGCCGTTTCCTCATATCCTTATTCTTTTGAAAACCCCATTTTTTTTTTTTTACTCTTTCTGCTCTACATCCCTTTCCTGAGGCAGTGGGGGGATGGGGCTGGGGGATGGGATAGCCTAGAACCAAAAGGTTAAAAGAAATACATAAAACACACACACACACAAGTTAATTTCGAAAATGTTATCCCACTCCTTTGAACATGTCACCAAGCAGTACCTTTTGTCGATCCTACAAAGCCCAGCTTACCAAACTCATTTTTGCTGCTCAGGGAGCAACCAAAGAGAAGCAAAGACCATGCCCCAGGCTGCACAGCTGGAAGGTAGCAGAGGTGGGACTTGAACTCAAGGCTTTCTAACTCCAGAGCCCATCCTCTTGCTCATAATAGAGAACATTTCCCATTTGCCCTATGTTCTCTTCTAAGTGCTTTAGTATGTATTATATCATTTATACGTCACCAGTAACTTATAAGACTGTCCTTTTGTTACCTTACAGATGAGGAAGCTGAGGTATCACTTGCCCAAGGTCACCCTGCTAGGAAGTAGGAGAGCTGGGCTCGAGCCCAGTCTAATAACCACCGCACAGCCCTGCTCCCCCAACCCCTGAACCAACAGGCCACGTGCCTCTCTCTAACAACTGTGTCACATGTCACAGGGAGCCCGAGAGCCCGAGGAGGCCCCCGAGGGCAATGGCAGTGGGTTGAGGACGCAGCGGGAGAGGAACCTCTTGAAGCCATTTGATATTAAAGGAAAGGAGGGGGAAGGGGCGGTGTTTCCAGGCCGAGGGTGTGGTGAGCACGTTCACAGCTTAGACGGAAGTTACACTGTCAAGGTGAGGATGCAGAAGAGGAGATGGTTGAGGAGAGGGACCAGAGCAGGGTGGGATGAAGGCAGGACCACCCGGAGGCCCTTGGCAGCTAAGAGAAGTCTTGAAGGTCCCATCTACGAGCTTCTCCCTGCCTGGGAAGTCCAGGTCCTGGCAGGGAGCTGAAGGCACATTCACAGGGGTGTGGAGTGATGGAGGGGAGTTTCCTGAAGGGACTCCATAGGGAGTGGGCAGGGCTCAGAGAAACCACAAAGGATAGTGCAGGGCCCAGAGCTAGTATGGGTGAGGACTGTTCCCACCCCCAGAGCTGAGGGGTGAGGGGCAGGGGCATTTCCTGGGACCCGGAGACCCCGTGGGCTGGGTAGAGTCCTCTGAGGGAAGCTGTGTGGCCCCACAGAAAGGAAGCCAGGGGAGTAAGTACCCCAAGCTCTCTCCTCCCTGCTGTGATCTCTAACCCCCCCATTGGCCAAACCCAACCAGAAACCAGAGGCAAGGAGCCCATCAGCCCATAGATATAGCTGCACAGGTGGGTCTGCTGGGCAGAGGGCGCCGTAGAAAGGGATGGAGGAGGGTCTGGAGAAGCAGACGGAGAATGCAGGCAGGTGCAGGAGGTGAAGACCTAGGAGGCTGTTGTCAAAGTAGAATGAAAAGCCTAAGACCAGGGACCTGCTGGCTGGGGCGCCCAGAGGGCACTGGGACAGTCTCAGGACAGAAGTGTGAGGGTGGCAGGAGGGTTTGGGGGCCAGGATGGACTTGAAGGAGGTGGTGAGCTCGAGCAGGGCCCAGGCTGGGTGAGCGTAGGGCATTACGCATAGGGAGGGGACGGGGAGCAAAGGCTACGTGACTCAAGGAGAGGACGAGACAGAGGATAAGGAAGGCTGGGAGCGGGAAGTTATGGTCTGAGATGGGGCTTCCCAGTTCCAGGTGATGCAAGGTTGAAACCTAGCTCCAAAGGACGGTTCCAGGTACACGTCGAACCTCAGCGACAACGTCAGCGAACCTCAGGGCAACGTCATAACTAAGTCAGCTTCCCGAGGAGGCTTCCTCAAAGCACAAGAGTCATCAGAGCAGATGGTCATTGTTAATAGATGTTTAAACGTCTCAATATTTTATGGACTCACTATATACTTTTTAAACATTTAAAATGCAGGAGCCTTTAAAAAATGCACTTGTTTTCTATATTAGGTCCTGCCTGTCTCCTCTCTCATTATTAAATCACTCTCTACTCTGAAAATCACAGGGTACAAATCAAAGGTACAAGTTTTGGAATTAGACTTGGGTTCAAACCCTGACATTGCCCTGTGCCAGCATCCTGATGTTGAGTGAGTCCCTTCATCTTAGCCATTTTTTAAATCGTGGTAAAATACCTATAAATTTTACCGTCTTAACCACTTTTAAGTGTACAGATCAGTAGTTGTAAGTTATTCACATTGTTGTGCAACCAGCCTCAGAATTTTTCATCTTGCAAAACTGAAACTGTACCCATTAAACAACAACTCCCCGTTTCCCCCTTCCCCAGCCCCTGGCAACCCCTATTCTATTTTATTTCTATGAGCTTGACTACTCTATGTACCTCACATAAGTGGAATCATACAAAATTTGCCTTTCTGTGACACTTATTTCACATCATGTCCTCACGGTTCATCCATGTTGTAGCATGTGTCAGAATTTCCTTCCTCCTACACTGAATAATATTCCACTGTATGGATGGAGCACATTTTGCTTATCCAATCATCAGTCAGTGGGCACTTGGGTGGCTTCTACCTTTTGGCAATTGTGAATAATGCTACTATAAACACGAGTGTACAAATATCTCTTTAAGTTCCTGCTTTCAATTCTTTGGGGTATATACCCAGAAGTGGACTTGCTGGATCATATGATAATTTTATTCTAAATTGTTTGAGAAGCCGCTCTACTGTTTTTCCTATCAGCTGCATCATTTTATATTCTCAGCGGTGCATAAGTGTTCCCCTACTCTACATCCTTGCCAACACTTGTTATTTTCTGTTGCTGTTTGTTTGTTTTTGATAGTAGCCATCCTAATGGGTATGAGGTGGTATCTCACTGTGGTTTTGATTTGCATTTCCCTAATGACTAGTAATGTTGAGCATCTTTTTATATGCTTGTTGGACATTTGTATATCTTCTTTGGAGAAATGTCTATTCCAGTTCTTTGCCCATATTTGATCAGGTTATTTGGGGGTTTTTTTCTTGTTGTTGTTGTTGAGTTATAGTTCTCTATATATTCTTCATATTAACCCTTTTTCAGATTTGTGATTTGCAACTATTTTCTCCCATTCTCTAGATGGCCTTTCACCCTGTTTATTGTGTCCTTTGATTCACAGAAGTTTTAAATTTTGACATAGTTGAATTTATCTATTTTTACTTTTGCTGCCTATGCTTTTGGTATCATATCCAAAAAAGCATTGCCAAATCCAGTGTCATAAAGCTTTCCTCCTGTGTTTTCCTCTAAAAGTTTTATAGTTTTAGACTCTGTTTAAGTCTTTGATCCACTTTGAGTTAATTTTTATACATGGTGTAAGGTAAGAGTTCAACTTAATTCTTTTGCAGTCTTTCCCGGCATCATTTGTTGAAAATACTGTTCTTTCCCCATTGAATAATCTTGGCACCCTTGTCAAAAGTCATTGGACCATATATGCAAAGTTTTATTTCTGTGCTCTCTATTCTATTCTATTGGCCTATGTGCCTGACCTTATGTCAGTATCACACAGTTTTGATTGCTGTAACTTTGTATGCAGTAAGTTTTGAAATCAGGAAGTGTGAGACCTCCAGCTTTGCTTTTCTTTTTCAAGATTCTTTTGGCTATTTGGGGTCCACTGAGATTCCATATGAATTTTAGGATGGATTTTTCTATTTCTGCCAAAACTGCTGTTGGGATTTTGAATCTGTAGATCCTGCTGTGTAGTAATGACATCTTCACAATATTAAGTCTTCCAACCCATGAATACAGGGTGTCTTTCCATTTATTTGTGTTTTTAATTTCTTTCAGCAGCACTTTGTAGTTTTCAGTGTACACATCTTTTACCACCTTGGTTAAATTTATCCCAAAGTATGTTATTCTTTTTGATGCTATCATAAATGAAATTATTTTCTTAACTTCCTTTTCAGATTGTTCATTGAGAGCATATAGAAACACAACTGATGTTTGTTGTTGATTTTGTATCCTACGATTTTGCTTCTGAATGTTGTTTATTAGTTCTAAGAGGATTGTGGTTTTTCATGGACTCTTTAGGATTTTGTACATGTAAGATCATGTTGCCTGTGAACAGAGATAATTTTACTTCTTCCTTTTGAATTTGGATGCCTTTATTTCTTTTTCTTGTCTAATTGCTCTGGCTAGGACTTCCAATACTTTGTTGAATAGAAGTGACAAAAGCAGGTATCCTTATCTTCTTCTTGATCTTAGAGGAAAGGCTTTCAGTCTTTCACCTTTGAGTATGATGCTACCTGTGGGCTTTTCATGTTTGACCTTTATTATGTTGAGGTAATCTCCCTCTATTCCCTGTTTGTTGAGTGCTTTTATCATGAAAGAGTGTTGCATTTTGTCAAATGCTTTTTGTACATCCATCGAGATGATCATTTTTTTCCTTCTTTCTGTTAATGTGATGTATTACGTGGATTAATTTTCATATGTTGAACCATCAAGTGTGCATTCCAAGAATAAATGCCACTTGGTCATAGTGTATGCTCCTTTTAATGTGCTGTTGAATTCAGTTTCCTCCTATTTTGTTGAGGATTGTGGTATCAGTGTTCATAAGAGATATTGGTCTGTAGTTTTCTTGTAGTGTCTTTGTCTGGGTTTGGTATCAAGGTAATGCTGTCCTCTCACTTCACCTTTTGAGTCTCAGCTTCTTCATCTCTAAGATGGAGATAATAATAGAGTCCCTGTTTAGGGCTGTCATGCAGATTAAATGATAAAAATGCACACAAAATGCTTCAGCAGGGCCCAGTTCACAGGAAGCCCTCAAAATATGTTAGAGGATGATAAGGATTATAATAATAATAATAATTAATAAATAACAGTTCATCTCATAGTTGGACAGCTCAGTAGGCTGGGGCTTATAGAGTCAGTCTGTATTAGCAGCAGGGCGTCTGTCCAGTAGTAGCATTTAGCAATTTTCCAAGGAAAGGGAACGAGTGATATTATAGGGCCGAACTAGGAAGCTGTCTCCTGGCCTAACATGTGGTAGAGGCTCAACCAATTTTGTGGAGTCATTTAAAACTTCCTGCTTGCTTTGATTTCTTAATAATGGCTTGACAGATTTTGAGGAACTGAAAGTAGTGAAGCCTGGGAAGGGACAAACAAAATGTAACACACAGAATTTCTCTCATTCATGGGTTATCAAAGGTTCAAAGGACACAGAGATCAATGGCAATGGTGATGAAGATGATGTGGGTGACATTTTCCAAAGAACTAATGTGTTTTCATTTTTTTTAATACTTTATTTTTTTGAACAGTTTTAGGTTTACAGGAAATTGAGCAGAGAATACAGAGAGTTCCCATATATCCACCCCTCCAATACACACTGTTTCCCCTATTATTAACATCATGCATTAGTGTGGTACATTTGTTACAACTGATGAACCAATATTGATGTGCTATTATTAACTAAGTCCATAGTTTACATTAGGGTTCACTCTTTGCATTGTACGTTCTTTTGTTTTGACAAATGTATAGTGACAAGTATCCACCATTACAGTATCATAAAAAATATTTTCACTGCCCTGAAATCCCCTGTGCCCCTCCTCTTCATCCTGAGCCCCAGAGCCCCTGTGCCCCTGGCAAGCACTGATCTTTTACTCTCCTTATAGTTTTACATTTTCCAGAATTTCATACAGTTGGAATCATACAGTATGTAACCTTTTCAGACTAGGTTCTTTCACTAAGCAATATGCATTTAAGATGCCTCCATGTCTTTTTTGTTATTTGATAACTCATTTATTTTTATCACTAATATTTCATTGTGTGGATGTACCACAATTTTTTATCCATTTACCTTTTAAAGGACATTTGTTTGCTTCCAGCTTTTGGCAGTTATGAAGAAAAGTGCTGTAAGCATGTATCCAAAATACATGAGTCTTCATGGATATAGAGAACAGACTGTGGTTGCCAAGGGGGAGGGGGTTGAGGGAGAGATGGAGTGGGGGGTTGAGGTTAGCAGATGTGAGCTGTTACATCCAGGATGGAGAAACAACAAGGTCCTACTGTATAGCACAGGGAACTATATTCAATATCCTGTGATAAAGCATAATGGAAAAGAATATTTTTAAAAGAATGTATATATATGTATAACTGAATCACTTTGCTGTACAGCAGAAATTAATACAACATTGTAAATCAACTACACTTCAATAAAATAAATAAATAAAATTAATGAGTCTTAAAAGTCAACAATAAGAAACCAAACAACCCAACTTAAAAATGGGCAAAAGAGCTCAACAGACACCTCACCAAAGAAAATCTACAGATGTCAAATAAGCATATGAAAAGATGTTAAACATCATACATCGTTAAGGAATATCAAATAAACATGAAATATCTCTTCATTTCTTTAGACTACTTTGATTTCTTTCATCAACATTTTGTAGTTTTCTTCATATACCACTTCATATAGCTAAGTATTTTGTTAGATTTATTCCTAAGTACTTCATTTTTTTTTTGGTGCTAATGTAAATGGTGTTGGTTTTTAATTTCAAATTCCACTTGTTCATTGTTGGTATATAGGAAAGCAATTGACTTTTGTATATTAATCATGTATCCTGCAACCTGGGTATAATTGCTCATTAGTTCCAGGAGGGCTTTTTGTCAGTTCTTTGGGATTTTCTGCATCGACAATCATGCCATCTGCAAAATGGGCAAAAGATCTGAACAAACACCTCACCAAAGAAGATTTTTTTTCCTTCCCAATCTGTCTTTTATTCTCTTTTCTTGCCTTGTTGCATTAGCTAAGACATACAGTACAATGTTGAAAATGCGTGGTGAAAGGAGACATCTTCACCTTATTCCTGATCTTAATTGGAAAGTTTCTAGTTTCTCACCATTAAATATGACGTTAGCTTTAGGGTTTTTATAGATGTACTTTATCAGGTTGAGGAAGTTCCCCTCCATCCCTAATTTGCCAAGAGTTGTTGTGGTGGTTTGGTGGTTTGTTAGTTTATCATGGATGGGTGTGTAATTTTGTCACATGTTCTTTTTGCATCTGCTGTTATGATAATGCGATTTCTCTTCTCTGCGCTGTTGATGTGATGGATTGCATTAACTGATTTCCAAATGTTGAACCAGCCTTGCATACCTGGAATAAATCCCACTTGACTGTGGTGTAGAACTCTTTTTATACATCACTGGATTCAATTTGCTAATATTTTGTTGAGGATTTTGCATCTATGTTCATGAGAGGTATTGGTCTGCAATTTTCCTGTTTTGCAATATCTTTATCTGGTTTTGCTATTAGAATAAGCTTGGCCTCACAGAATGAGCTGGGAAGTGTTCTCTCTTCTTCTATTTTCTGGAAGAGATTATTGAGAACTGGTATCATTCTTTCCTTAATGTTTGATAGAATTTACCAGTGAACCCATCCAGGCCTGGTGCTTTCCATTTTGGAAGGTTATTCATTATTGATTCAAATTCTTTACTAGATATGAGTCTATTCAGAGTATTTATTTCTCCTTGTGTGACTTTCAGTAGATTGTGTCTTTCAAGGAAATGGTCCACTTCATTAAGTTATAAAATCTGTGGGCATAGAATTATTCATAATATTCCTTTATTATCCCTTCAGTGTCCATGAGATCAGTAGTGATGCCATCGCTTTCATTTCTGATTTGAGTAATTTGTATCTTCTCTCTTTTTTTCTTGGTTATCCTGCTAGAGGTTTGTCAATTTTATTGATCTTTACCAAAAAAAGACCAAACAGCTCTTTATTTTGCTGACTTTTCTCTCTTGTTTTCCTGCTTTTTATTTCATTCATTGCTTCTTTTCTTCTGCTTGTGGTAGGCTTATATTGCTCTTCTTTCTCTAGTTTCATAAGGTGGAAGCTTAGATCTTTTCAAATGTATGCCTTCAATGCCATAAACTTCCCTCCAAGCACTGCTTTCACTGCATCTTGCAAATTTTCATAGGTTGTATTTTCATTTTCATTCAGCTCAAGATAAATTTTTATTTCCCATGAGACTTCCTCCTTGACCCATCTGTTGCTTAGAGGTGTGTTGTTTAATCTCCAAATATTTGGGGATTTTCCAGCTGTCTTTCTGGTATTGGTTTCTAGCCTAATTCCATTGTGTTCTGAAAACGTACTTGGCATAATTTCTATTCTTTCACATTTGTTGAGGTATATTTCGTGGCCTGGAATGTGGTCTGCTTGGTGAATGTTCCATGGGAGCTTGAGCAGGATGTGTGTTTTGTTGCTGTGGGATGAAGCTGTGTGGTTGCCAGTTAGATCCAGATGATGGTAGTGCTATTCAGTTCAACTTCATTCTTACTAATTTTCTGCCTGGTGGGTCTGCCCGTCACTGACAGAGGACTGTTGAGGTCTCCAGCTACCATGATGGATTCATCTGCTTCTCCTTGCAGTTCTATCAGTTTTTGCCTTCCATACGTTGATGCTCTATTGTTGGGTACATACAATGAAGGACTGTTATGTCTGCTTGGAGAATCGACCCCTTTATCACTCTGTATCGCCTCTCTTTATCCCTGATAACTTTCCTTCCTCTGAAGTTGGCTCTGCCTGAAATTAATAGAGCTACTCCTGCTTTCTTCTTGTGTTTCAGTATTTTAAGTGCCAAAGTGTTTGGTAGGAATTTGAAAAGTGGGTAAAGGCACAGTCATTTGAATCAGGCAAACCTGGGAACAAGCCAAGCGAGTCAAAGTGGCTGACTGTGGGCACACTTAATCGTTCTAAGCCTCAGTTTCCTCATCTAAAAAATGAGTAACTATTGGACCTACTGTACAGCACAGGGAACTATATTCAATATCTTGCAGTAACCTGTGATAGAAAAGAATCTGAAAAAGAATAGATATTATATATATCTATAACTGAATTACTTTGCTGTACACCTGAAACTAACACAACATTGTTAATCAACTAGACTTCAATCAAAAATTAAATTTTTTTTTAATGAGGAAGTATCCCTTTGAATTATTGTGAAGATGAAACGGTATAATGCAGTAAAGCACTTAGCAAATTTCCTGGCATTTGTGTAATTACACATAATGTGTCATTAATATATTCTACTAATATATGCAGTTATATTATTATCTATTCATATACTATAAGCTATTATTAATATAAGCTATTGGTTAAAATTATATTGTGGGACATTAGTATAGATTTCTAAGTCCAAGTACTCTCTATGAAAGTTGGATGAGGCACTCTGAGAAGAGTGACTTAGAAAATAGTTGCAAAGTCTCAGGCTGGAGTGGATGGCTCATAGGCAGTGTCCTGAGGAGACAGAAGACTTCGCACGTGCCCTGCAGCCCATAGTCCAGGGCGCCGGGGCCAGGGGGGATGTGATATTTCCTCCTTGGTGCCGAGGTTTGCTCATTCTTCTTATTAAAGTGGTTACACAGGAGGTTTCTGACCCCACTGACAATTCACTGTCTGGGGTCTCTCTCTTTTGGGGGAAATGTGGTCACACCAGGGCCCCTATTGAAAAATAGATCATCTTTGGTTAGATAAATTCTGTTTAGCTTTAAGAAGCAACAGTAATAATTAACCACATGGGAAAAACCTTCATTGTACACCAAGGCTTTTAAAAGGTAGTTATAAAACTATGTTTTGTGGTGTGAGCTCAATTGTGTTTAAACTTTTTAAAAAGATTGTAAGCATAGAGAAAAGACTGGAAGGATGTGAACCATCGTGTTCTCAGTGCCTGCCTCTGGGGGATGGGAGTCTAAGTGATTTTAATGTCTTCTTTGTGTTTTTCTCTACTTCTCATTTTCTGCATTATTACAAAAAACATGTTATTTTAAAAATGAATAGAACAAACAAATGAAAACAACAATTATTACAAAACCTCCCCTTAACTTTAACACTTGCAGTAAATGTACAGTTGTCACTTGCCAACTGACCTTTCTGGTTTGTGTTGGGCCATTTCTGCTGTCTTGCCACGCGGGACAACCAAAAGGATACTTGCATGGGATCAGAGAACTATCAAGTGGCCAATTCCTGGCCAATTCCCCCCGAGTTCCCTCTTGCCTCTGTGTTGCCTGACGCCCTACCCCAAAACTGGGCATCTATTCTGGGTCTGCTGTCAGGGACTGGTGACCCTCCACTCACTAGCTGAGTGGCCTTAGGCAAGTCACTTAACCTCTCTGACCCTCAGCATCCTCCTCTTAAAATGAGGATTGCAGTGACCGTCCAGCCAGATGAAGTGGTGAGCACATTGGGGCCCCCAGTGTCAGTGGCACTAGTTATTCCTTGTTATTCCTGTTATTCCTGGCTCTGACTGTCCCCCTTCTGCATTTCAGTCTGCAGACGTCGACAACCATCACGCACTCATTGAATATAATGAGGCCGAAAGCAGCTTTGTTCTCCACGACTTCAATTCCTGCAACGGCACGTTCGTCAATGAGCGCCACATTCAGAACGTGGCTGTGAAGCTCGTACCCGGAGACATCCTGAGGTTTGGGTCCGGAGGGCTGACCTACGAACTGGTCATCGAAAACCCAGCCTCGGTGAGTCCAGGCCCCTGCGGGGTGGGGGGGAGGTCGGGGTGCAGAAGTGCCGTGTTGTGTCACCTTCCGTGCAGCCTAGGGCTCGGGTACGGCCACAGGTGGAGTTCGTCTGGAGCGCATCACTCTTGCTTTCGCGATTCTGCGAAGTTCAGCCCCATCGCGTGGGTGCCCGGGGAGAGTGAGTCCTCGCGCCCTCTTCTGGGCATTTCATGGAATTACATGCAAGGGTTGCCTAGCGAGCAGCCCGGAGCGAGAGCGTTTTCCTGAAAAGTGAAGCTTGGCAAGGGGAGGTGGAAAGCAGGTGTGTGCTTTTGAAGATGCAGAGATGGATGCTTCCTTTTTAGGCAGATCAGTGCTCTGCAACTTCCTAGCTTTGCGACCTCGGCCAGGCTTCTCTGCGTGCCTGGGTGTGGGTCTTCTCAGCGGTGCAGGGCGTTGAGACAGTATCTATGTATAAAAAGTCAAAGTCTCTGGCCAGAGTAGACGCTCAAGGCCTGCCAGCTGTTATTACACCGGATCAGAAATGTTCCCGGGATCAGGACCTAAAGTATGGCCCCAGGTTAAGCGGAACGTAAGCCAAAATTCGCCCAGCAAAGCTCAGTCACAAGAAGTATCTGGTTCAGTAGGGAGGCAGGATGGGGACTGGTTAGCAACACAGACCTGGGTCAGAACCCCAGCTCTGCCACTGGCCTACTCGGTGCGCTCTTGCACAAGCCATTGGACCCCTCGGAACCTCGGTTTCCTCATCTACAAAATGGGGCCAACGACAGCAATGACCTTGCAGGCTTATCTCGAGGGCTAAATGAGATGGTTATCATTGTAAAACTCCCAGAATAATGCCCATTCGTGGTGAGCACAAAATGAATACCTGTCGTGTGTGTCCCAGAGAGACGGTGTGTTAACCTCACTCCCCAGCACCAAGAACCCTGCATGGACTGAGACTTCTGAGGCTTAAAGTCCTTTCTGGGACGAGGCTGGGTATAAATAAATAAAGTTTAGAGAATTTAGACAGAATCCTGGGTGTGGGTCCCCTAGGCAGCCCTAAATACTCACTCAGAGAAGATCAGCACCATCCCTCAGTCTGCAGGGCTCGTGACTCTGCATCCACCACGTTTGGCTTTGAAAATCTGGGGCAGTTTTCTCCTGCTGCTTCTCAGCCCCCTTTTCCTCCTTGGACCAACATTAGTGTGTGCTCACCTGTGGGATGCACTGGGATCCACTGGCCGCCCTGAGGAGGGGCTCCTGACATAGAAGGTGTTGACCTGATCAGGGGTTCTCAACATGGGTTCTAAGGATCCCCCTCGTCAGAAGCACGTGGGGAGCAGACCCACAGTGCAGATCTGGGCTTCACCCCAGGCCTGAGGACTCATACTTAGGATTCCCAGAAGAAATACAGGACACCCAGTGAAATCTGAATTCCAGAGAAGCAACAAATAATTGTTATGTACAGGTGTGGCCCAACTATTGCAAGGAACCACTTATGCTAAAAAAATTATTTGGTGTTTATCTGAAATTCAGATTTAACGGACACCCTATTGTTTATTATATATTGATTTATTCATTTCTTTACTTATGCGAAATCTGGCAACCATACACATCCTCCCTGGGAGTAGGGCCTGGGAATATGCATTCTCACAAGCTCCCTGATGATTCTGATGCACCGCCAATAGGAGGGAAACCGAAATTTAGAATCATTTGTATGGAACACTTACAGAATTTTTTAGGGATCAAAGAAAAGGGGATTTCACACTCCCAAGCCTGAAAATCCAAGTTCAGGAAGTTTGATTCAATGTGCCCCAACATGTCTGATTCCAAGAATTTTTCAGGAATGTTCAGTAAATTTACAGGTTCCCAGGCCCCCTCCCTGGGAAATTCTGACTTTGTGGCTTGCCTGTGGGGAGAAGAATAGGGGAGCAGCAAATAATATCTGCATTTTTTTCTATTTTTTTCCTACAAAGATATTTATTGAAATATTATTGATAGGGGCATAAAATTTGAAACCTAAATTTCCATCCAAAGGAGGCATTGTTTAATTAATTATATTGTTTAATATATTATAAGGAGTTTAATATATTATAAGGAGTTCGTTTATATATGGAATACTGTTCTGCCTTTTTAAAACACAGCTTTCTTGAGATATAATTGACATGTCATAAACGGCACATGTTTAAAGTCTGTAAGTGGATGGGCTTTGACATATGGGTACCCCTGTGAAACCATAGCCACAATCAAGACAGTGAACAGCTCCTTCATCCTCCAAAGTTTCCTTTGGATCACAGCATGTGTTTGTTTGCTTGCTTGCTCTTAAGAGATTCACTGAAATACAATTTACATAACAGAAACTTCACCCATTTGAAGTGTCCAATTCAATCAATTTGAATACTGATGGAGTTGTGCAGCCATCACCACAACCTGCTTTCAGAACATTTTCCTCCATTTCTATCACCCCAAACCTCGGAGAAACCTTGGAGGTATTTCATTTTGGGGTTTGTTTTTAACTTTTAATTTTCAAAATTATGCTAAAATACACATAAAATTTACCATCTTAACCATGTTTCAGTGTACAGTTCACAGTGGCATTAAATCTATTCACACTGTTGTGCAGTCATCACCCCCATCCATTTTCAGAACTTTGTTCATCTTCCCAAACTGAAACTCTAAGCCCATCACATCAAACCCCCTGCTTCCTTCCTCCCCTCCCACCATGCTGTGTCTGTGAACTGGACTATTCTAGGTTCCTCATATAAATGGAATCTTACATTGTTTGTCCTTTTGCGATCATCTTATTTCACTTAGTATGATATCCTCATGGTTCATTCCAGTTGAATATTTCATTGTATGGATTCACCACATTTTGTTTATCTGCTCATCCATCCATGGCCACTTGGGTTGCTTCCACTTTTTGGCCATTTTGAGTAAGTTTGTTATGAACACGGGTGTACAACTATGGAATGGGGACTTTATTTTACAAGGTGCTTCTTATATAATTGTGGGAAACAGTGATGACGACCTCTAACCTTTAGTAGATAAGACGGAAGAAGATGTTTTGTAAGAAGAGAAACCAGGAGAGCAGCAGGAGGAATCACTGACGTGAACAGCACTATGCTAAGCAATTCACATGCTCTCCCTTATTTCACGCTCACAGCAACCTATGAGATGGGTTCTCCCATGATCCCCATTTTACAGACAAGGAATCCGAAACTCAGAGAGGTTAAGTAATTTCCCCAGGGCCACACAGCTAGTCAGTGCAAATTAAACACTATCCCCACTTGTGGAAAAAGGAGGGGAGAAAACCATTTAGTCTGATGCTAGCTGGAGCAGTAGCCTTGACTGGTTTTCACACCGAGGAAAGCATACTCTCACGGTCACTCGAATATGCACGGATTTTTTCAATTCTTATTCCTACACGCACTTGCACCTTGCTTCATTCCTCGGTTGACTGCAGGCAACTGCACAAGTGTTGCCCTGGCCTGTGCCCAGGGCACTTTGCAGGACTCTCCCCAACCCCATCTTCTCAAAAGTGCTCTCTGCCAGGGCATCCCCAGCTTGAGAAGCTTCCAGCCATGATACTCATATTAATGGAGGGGTCCTTTGCAGCGTCCGTGTGAGGGCAGCCTGTGGACTGACTGACACCTTCCTACAAATTCCACTTCCTGATGACTCCAACCTGCTGGCTGTTTAAATGAAGAGAAAGGAAGAGGGGGAAAAGGGAGAGGTATTGAAGAGCATCTCTCATCAAATATTTTGAAGCCCAGTTTTCCTAAAAAATTCGTGGCCGTCTTGCTTCCGGCATATTCTTGTTTCCAATTGATTTTGGGGTCCCTGGTGAGGGCGTTGTGTTTCCTCCTTGGATGGAGTTTCCACGGAGGACTGCCCTGATATCATACAGATTAAGTATGATGAGAACTGTTCTTCTCCCGACAAAGAGTTCCCAAATGGAAGCATTTAGTTCAGGTTTTGTGGTGACCCTCACCAATAGAGGAAGCTGTGTCAGCATTTTATTGGGGGAGGGGGGTGAGGTGCGTGGCGGTTAGGAATCCAGATGTGTTTGCAGATGTCACAGTGGTTAGAGCACGTGCCCTGAGGTCAGGCTGACTCCAGCGCCGTCCCAGCCCTGCTCTTGACCGGCTTTTATACTGGACGTGCAAAAATCTTCTACCTCTCAGAGCCTCGGTCCTCACTCCTGTAACAATAGTTCCTACCACCTTGAGTGACTGTGGTATTAAGTGGGCAAAGTGCGTAAATTGCTTAGTCCAGCGTCTGGCACCTAATAAGCACATGATAACCCTCAGCTTTAAAGTCAAGCAAACCAGCATGGAGCAGCCAAGATGCCTCCTTTGTAAGTGTCCTTTTGGACAGGGAAACCTCCAAAGACCTGCCCACGCTAGCAGATAAATACATTTGCAGATAAATTACCCATAGAATAACATACAAGATGGAAAAATATAAAGAAAAACTCTTGTTTGACAAAGTGCCTTGGCAGGCCGGTTGTGCCCAGGACCATCCTTTTTTTTTTTTTTTTTTTTTTTTTTTTTTTTTTTTGCGGTCGCGGGCCTCTCACTGTTGTGGCCTCTCCCTTTGCAGAGCACAGGCTCTGGACGTGCAGGCTCAGAGGCCAAGGCTCAGAGGCCCAGCAGCTCCGCGGCATGTGGGATCTTCCCGGACCGGGGCACAAACCCGTGTCCCCTGCATCGGCAGGCGGACTCTCAACCACTGCCCCACCAGGGAAGCCCCCAGGACCATACTTTGTAAATTATAGCTCTCTCATCAAAGTATTACCTAGGGCTGCCATATTGCACAACTCCAGGGTCACCATTCACAACGTAGTCCATGTGGATGGTGCCCACTGAAGCTGTGCAGGACATAACCCGCAGGGCCATCTGCAATGCCCTGAAGCAACCGTTGATTAATCCCATAGAGTCTTGGCACCAGGCGTGGGAAATTGAAGTCCCAGAGTCAGGTGTGCTGCCGTGTTGTGGGTTTTGTTGGTTGTTGCCTTTACTCGTGCTTTCTGAGCTCTGGGAAAGGAGGTGTGGAAACAAGCTGTGCTAGTCACAGTGGCGCCGTTCTTACAAGGCAGCTGAGTAAGGAAACCCACGTCACCCATATGTATCCATCATGTCTTTCTCTGTTCTGAAATACGGCAAAACGGATGGAAATGGCCAGAATGAAAAAGGAAGCCAGGCGCCACAAATGACGTGCCGAGTTGTTCCATGAGGGGGTTGACAGCTCCTTGGCGGCAGCCCCCATCCCCATGACTGCCTGTGTCTGGCCTTCCCTGTAGCCTGCTCTGCCCTGTTCCCAGTCCAGCCAGATTCTCCCACGTGGCTCCTGGATACTGTCTTCTGACCCTGCAATGTCATGACGTCCTGTCTTGCGAGAAGCGCGCCCTCTGTCGGCCAATATTCCTTGCTGCTTTAATGGGGAAGCTCTGCATGCAGAACACAGTCGAGAAAGCAAGGGCTTTGGAGTTAGATGGACCCAAGTTGAAATGCCAGCTGCAACTGACTTTACCTTTCTGAGCTTCAATTTCCAATTTCTGCCAAGGAGCTGCTCATTAATCCCAGGTCCCCTTTCCCCCTTCAGTTTTTTTTTATAGAGGTCCCTCGGACCACCCCTATCATGGCATAAACTGAGGCTCAGAGAGTTTCAGTGACTTCCCCAAGGTTAGGCATCAGTCCTATAGATCCAGAGACAGGATTTAAAGCCAGCTCTCCTGAGTCCCTTGGAGGCTTTTCCTAATAGCACGAAGCATCGTGGGGCCGTGAGAGCCCAGGCAGGTCCTTCACTGCCCAGCGGTTAAGGAAGGTCTTGCAATTCCCAGTCCAACCTGCAATTTCACACGCTGACAGGGGATGATTCATTATGTGGGTAAAAACGAAAGCCACTGATAATAGAAGAAAATGCATTTTCAGTTATCTGGCTTCCTTGCTTGTTTGGCTCCACTAACTTTTTTTATGGCTGCACCAATGCAGGATCTTAGTTCCTCAACCGGGGATCAAACCTGCACCCCCTGCATTGGAAGCGTGCAGTCTTAACCACTGGACGGCCAGGGAAGTCCCTGGCTCCACTAACTTTTTTTCTTTAATTATTTTATTTATTTTATTTATTTATTTTTGGCAGCGTTGGTTCTTCGTTGATGCGCGCAGGCTTTCTCTATCTGCGGCGAGCGGGGGCTACCCTTCGTTGCAGTGCGCGGGTTCCTCATTGTGGTGGCTTCTCTTGTTGTGGAGCATGGGCTCTAGGTGCGTGCGCTTCAGTAGTTGTGGTACGCGGGCTCAGTAGTTGTGGCTCGCGGGCTCTAGAGCACAGGCTCAGTAGTTGTGGCCCATGGGCTTAGTTGCTCCGCGGCATGTGGGATCTTCCTGAACCAGGGCTCGAATCTCTGTCCCCTGCATTGGCAGGCGGATTCTTAACCACTGCGCCCCCAGGGAAGTCCACCCACTAACTCTTTACCAGGGTTATGGCTGCCGTTCCTGGACAAATTCTGTTGCCCCCTTTCTTCTTCTTTTTTGACGATGATGATCATACCTGATGGCTAATGTTTTCTGCTCATTTATTATGGACCAGGAAGTGTTCCCAGCATTTCACGTGCACTATCTCACCCACTTCTCACAGACTAAGAAATGGCTGTTGGTATCCCTGTGTCTTACAGACAAGGCACAGAAATGACACACTCGTCAGGGTCACAGAGAAGGAGCAGAGCCAGGAGCCGGACCAGAGTCTGTGTGACGCCGGATCCCAAGGTCTTAACCCGAGGTCGGCACGTTATGGCCCAGGGCCAAGTGCGGGCCATCGCCTGCTTTTGTAAAGTTTCCTGGGAACACAGCCATCCCATTCATGTCAGTATTGCCTGTGTTGTCTGCTACAACGGCAGAGTAAGCTGGGCAGATCCTATGGCCCACAGGGCTGGAAATGCTTACTGTCTGGCTCTACAGAAAACGTTGACCAGCCTCTCTGCCTGTAACACTATGCAGTCCTGCCTCTTTCATTTGACTTGCTTTCTAAAAGAAGAACTTAAAATAGAGGGGGGAGCTGGGGAGAAAGAACTCACTCAGATTGAGCCTTACTGTGTGCCAGGAAATATGCTGGTTAATTGCTCAAGTTTACTGAGGAATAAGAAGAAACAGACAAGCTGGAAAAATAAATTTTGAACAGTCTTTTCAATACCTCTTTAAAAAAGAGCTGGAAATATGTGGTTCTAAATATACATACACATATATATGCATTTGCAAATATAGTAATAATATAATTACATTGACATGGATCTGATAAATATACTAGACATTAACATATTATATATACAACAGATGCATATTATAAATTTTACGTGTTTCTTCAACTGGAAAGTTTTCTTTTAAAACTGTGGACTGTTGGGAATTCCCTGGTGGTCCAGTGGTTAGGACTCAGTGCTCTCACTGCTGAGGACCTGGGTTCAGTTCCTGGTCAGGTAACTAAGATCCCACAAGTGCACGGCGAGTCCAAAAAACTAAATAAATAGAACTATGGAATGTCTTCCCTGAGTACCTTTTGAAGCAGATATTTGGGATTTGTAGTCTGAGGCCTGCTGTAGCTAGAGAACTATTTATCGGTCAAAGTTTCTCTAAGCAGCGTTTTACTGCTTGTCTTATGATTGGTTCCTTGGTCTTAAATCATTCTTCTCTGGAGATGCTGCTTTACTTTTATAAGTTTAAAGGTAAATTTGGTGCATGATGACAGTCTGGTGGGTTTTATTTGAGCATGTCATAACCTTTAAAACAACTTTCATTCTGAGTACATAGTGATGCTTATGCTAAAGTCTCAATAAGCATACTGTCCAGGAAATTTGATTGTTTGCAAGTGTCAGAAAACCAACTAAAACTAGCCTATGCAAAAAAAAAAAAAAAAAAAAAAACCCTTGGAACTGAAAAGGCCAAAAGCTGCAGCTTAGGGCCAGCTGGATCCAGGCGCCCAAATCATGGTCAGGAATCTCTTTCTTCCCTGTTAGCTTCACAATCTCAGACAGATTCTTGCCTCACCTGTAGGAAAGTGGCCACCAGCAGCCCCAGCACCCTACAAAGTAGCAGTTCCAGGGAAAGAGCCAGCATCTTCATTGACACTGGCTTGGATCACGTGGCTTCCCCTGAACCAATCACTGAGGCCAGGGGCCAGGAATGCTCTGATTGTCCAGGCCTGGGTTATGGTCTCACCCCTGGTGTGGAAGGCTCAGAGTTCTATGGACTCAGGATTGTCAGGGAAAGGGTGTCTTCCCTGCAAAAAAATTAAGGTGCCCATCCAGAAGATGGAAGAAATGGATGCAGGGGAGGCAAAAACAAAGATGTCCATGACATTAGGAAGCATTCTTATTGCCTAAGTGGAGCCTTCCGAACGGGATTTGCCACTAGGGATCTGGGGGGAGGAAAATGCTGAATAATCCACTTTTCCATTGGAAAAGTCCCAGGCCAGTCTCCAAGGAAGCAGAGTTGCTCATTTCTCTCCTGTGGTGAACAGGTGTGATGAGAAGCTCAGAGTCTGGGCCTTAGTTGTCCATCCCCAAGAAGGGTGGCATTTCCACATTCCTGGGACCTCTGAATAGGGCCCATTCTTGAGGAGGATGTGGCTTTACTGTACCAGGGGTTGAGGAGCCGGCAACTGAGTGAATGACTAGAGAGCATGGGGCCCTTCAGAACAAAACCTCTTTCTGGTCAAGCTTTGTCATCTCCTACCTGACCTTGTAGGATATCCTCTACCCTGTGCTCTTACAGGTCCTGTGGGGACTTACTGATGTGATGAGAAATCCTGAGGCTGGGTGTTTTATATTAAAGGCGATTTCCCGAGAACAGTGAAGTGGAGGGCACGGGGCAGCAGGCAGCGTCAGGCTCGGCCTCCGCAGCAAAAACTCACACACAAGGACCCCTGAGGCTGTGTTGTCACCAGATGTCTACAGGCGATGCAGATGACATCGGGGGAGGTGGAGACGGGAGCGCGGGCTGAACCCTTAGCATCCTGCTAAGACAGAACCCGGACCCGGCCAGGAACCGGGCCGCGTCCTGCTTCCTCTGGCAGACCACACCCTTTGTTACCAAACCAGAACCATGTTGCTCCTTCTCTTGACTTAGTTGATGATCATTCATTCATTCTTTCATTCATTCATTCCGTCTCTCTATCTGTCAAGACCGAATTGAAGCAGGCGAAGTCTAGGGGTAGCAAAAGCTATTTGCAAAAATCCGGCTGTTTTCTCATTAGATTCTATTTCCCATTTTATGGACTGACCAGGAAGCTGATTAGAACTTGAAAGGAAAGGAAAATCCGTAAGATTGAAGATTTACAAGAAAATGGGAAAATTAGATGGGCCAGATCTCCTTTAACACCGCTGGGAAAAACCCAAACGAATGGCTTTTCTGAACAGCTCAAATGGACTTAATTCTTTTAAGTTCCAAAACCCAAAAATAATGTATAACTTGGCGGTTCTGTGTTCTAAATGTATAACCCTGATTTCTCACACTGAAACCCCGTACATGATTTACCCTTTTCTTGGGGACATAGAAATATTACCCGTCTCTGAGTTACGGTGACATCCCGGGACTTGTTGAGATAAAGGCCATTTGTCCTGGCACCATGTAGCCCCCTCTCCTGGCTTCTGAGTTCTACTGGCCATGTTTTCTAGTCTCCATTCTGTCTTTCCAGGTCCATGGCTCCTCCATGCTGCGGTCAGTGTGCCTGCTCGCCACCATCACCCCTACCCCCCACCCCTTCTAGACCGTGGGAATTAAGCTCCACATCTATGTTTGTTAAATTCTTCTGTAAGGAAGCCGGTCTCTTCTCCCTCCTTTATGTATATACTCACTAATGTATCTATGTCAGTATGGACCCATGTATACTGATTTTACACTTTGAGTTATAATCCAATACTCATTAACTGGTTCATCACTCAAATTCTTCCAGCCTTGGCCACTGGAAGCTCTTTCAGATTGCTTGCTGTGTCCTTGAGCATCTCCCCACCTTTTTGTTTTGGGCACTTCCTTACTCTCTGCTGATACAAGATGCGCCAGGCTTAGCATGTATTTTCCCCATTCCAGCCCAGAATCAAAGTCCTTTTTATTTACACTCCGTTTGCCAACCGTTCAGCTGAGTCAGCGAACACCTACCATGAGTAGCATGCACTCTGCTGGGTGCCAGCACAGCCAGCGATTGGATGGTAAATATTTAATGACCAGCTCTCTGGAAAAAGTAAAGTTCATGCATGCATAGCATAAGGTTTACTGATATAAAGAATGTGTAGCACAGTCTTTCCATATAACAAGAAATACAGTACTCTTTCTTGTAAATTCTATATAGCCAGCTGACCCTCACAGAATGCTTTCATTGACTTTAGCTGAACTCTTGTATCCATAGCCAATTTCTCATTGCAGTTGATGAATGAGAGAGTTCCCAACCTGAGCACTGGTGGGTATTTTTGGGTACTTTGGATTTATGAACAATACAAGTGAAAAAAGAAAGACGTTAGAACTTCACATGTTCATCAGTGACATGAGTGACTTTGTTGCTGCATCAGATAATAATTTTCAAATACTGGAAGAACGTTTCCCCAATTTTTTTTTCTATTCATAACATAATGGCTAAGACACAACATGCTTTTGTATAATCTGCATTGTTAACATTTTCTCCATTACCGTCTTAAGTCTAGGCAATCAACAAAACAAACAAACAAACAAAATCAAGCTCTACATGAACCATCATTATTAAACCTCTTTATAAAAGTTTTTAAAAATCAAGCCCTCATTTATAACATTTCCTGATTTCTATGGTGTAATACGCCCTCCACGGTCAATTTCAAGCTCCCAATGACACATCCCGGAATACAGAGAAGGAAAGAGGGGTGTGGTAATACATTACTATGTAGCATTTCCAACAGAAACATATAGTAGAGTGAAATAACCTCAAGAGCATAGGTAATAATAAAATAGAGTAAAATAATTAGGAAAGGGTGAGTTTTAAGTTTGTATAACTTTTGTTTCTGATATAATTTAATGGTAAATTTATGTAAGTTAATTCTTATTAATGGCTGTGTTTATCAACCAGTTGGCAAAATTCCTGGACATTTAACAATCGGTTCTCTGGGCGGGTACCAGGTAGCCACAGCACTCCTGTGGTACAGCAGTAAACATACCACAGGTCTTCCCGGATGGAGGCTGGGGTCCTCTGAGCTGCTTCCAGGGCGTGACATGTACCAGATGAATAACACTTCCATAAGACAGTTGTCAGTGTTCCTAGAAAATCCCATTTCTAAGTAGCCCATGCGATGTCTTGTGGTTTTTCACACCATCTGATGTTCATTTCCTTGTTTTAACTTGGAAAATATCCTATCATTCACTAACCAATCATCTAAGATCTGTTTGTGATTATGGAAAACAGGTAATAAATCATGACTTCGAATAACCTAGAAGTCCTAAGAATACAGGTATTGGAGTCAAATAGTGTCACCACTTCCTGGCTGTGAGATGTTGGGCAAGTCATTTAACCTCTCTGAGCTTCAGTTTCTTAATCCACACAATGAGGGGTAAAATGCCTCCTCCAAGATTATTCTGGAGATCAGATGAGATGACACGCATTAAGTGCCCAGCACAGTCTGTGGCACATCTGTGGCTTCTCTACACAGTGGCTCATAGTCGTTGTATTGTCCAGAATTACTTACAAATGGCAGAGTGCATAAGAAGCTCTCCAAGGGCAAGGTCTAAGTTTCCACCTTCTCTGCAGGCTCCAGGGCTTCCTGGCAGAATTCATGTGTATTGTAGGCAATCGATGTGCAAACTACCTTGAATTTTTTTTAGGGTGTCCCATTCAACTTACACTCTTTACAGGGTTAGAAGCAGATATTGGAGAAATAACACAAAGAACAAGTAGATAATTTGAAAAAAAATGGATAGTGATTTCTTGAGTAAATCATTGACCTTTGTTTATTAAAGCTAATATAAATTCAGCCGTGGATGTGGTCATGGTTAATCCAGGTGGTTGACAACGTGCTATTTTTTTTTTTTTTTTTTTTGGTACGCGGGCCTCTCACTGTTGTGGCCTCTTCCATTGCGGAGCCCAGGCTCTGGACGCTCAGGCTCATCGGCCAGGTCTCACGGGACTAGCCGCTCTGCGGCATGTGGGATCTTCCCAGACTGGGACATGAACCTGTTTCCCCTGCATCGGTAGGCGGACTCTCAACCACTGCACCACCAGGGAAGCCCCAACCTGCTATTTTAAAGGTAGTATAGAAAAGAAATCAGGAGTATAACATATGCTACCTCAAAAACAAAACAAAAAACCCAACCATGGCAACATACCATATGGTCAGAGAACAGACACAAAGAAAGAGAAAAGGCATTAGCGTGTATTTTTAAACTAAAGTTTCTAAAAACAGACTTGAAGACTTCCCTGGTGACACAGTGGATAAGAATCCACCTGCCAGTGCAGGGGACACAGGTTCGAGCCCTGGTCTGGGAAGATCCCACATGTCACGCAGCAACTAAGCCCAGGCACCACAACTACTGAGCCTGTGCTCTAGAGGCCATGTGCCACAACTGCTGAGCCCATGTGCCCCAGCTACTGCAGCCCATGCGCCTAGAGCCCACACTCCGAAACAAGAGAAGCCACCACACGGAGAAGCCCGTGCACCACAACCAAGAGTAGCCCCCCGCTCGCCACAACTAAAGAAAGCCTGCAGGTAGCAACGAAAACCCAACACAGCCCAAAATAAATAGAATTAAATCTAAAATAAATAAATAATAAAAACAGACTTGTTGATAACTGACCTTGACCCCATGCTTCCTGTACAGCCCAGAGCTGGCTTTGAATGGGAGTCTTCTTCTTATGTTTGCTTTTCTCCCTGCCTGTTTCATTGTAGTTACCATCAGCAATTTCTGAGAAAACCTTGACCTTCCCTCTGATAAAGCAAGCCGGCAAACTAGAGAAAACCAACTTTAACCATCCAACTAAAGCTACCCTCAACCAACACGCTTCAGAGAATAAAAAAAACAAAAAACTTTATTTTTTAATTTTTATACCCGTAGAGCTTGGAGTCTCTGCTGCATTTATACATCTTTGGATCCTTCCCCCTAGAGGCCCTATTGTTCGAGCTCTGTGTGCTGCAAGCAACAGAAACCAGCTCTAGCCGGCCTCAGGGATGGAGCACTTCAGGGTAGCACCCCAGCCAAGGCTCAAAACCAGCTTCCTTATTTTCCCCACCATGTTCACAGCAGCATAGTTATAATAGCCAAGAGGTAGAAACTACCCAAGTGCCCATGACGCTTAATGGATAAACAAAATACACTCTAAACTGTATGATGGAATATTATTTAGCCTTAAAAATGAAAGAAGGGCTTCCCTGGTGGCGCAGTGGTTGAGAGTCCGCCTGCCGATGCAGGGAACACGGGTTCGTGCCCTGGTCTGGGAGGATCCCCCATGCCGCAGAGCGGCTGGGCCCGTGACCCAAGGCCGCTGAGCCTGCGCGTCCGGAGCCTGTGCTCCACAATGGGAGAGGCCACAGCAGTGAGAGGCCCTCCTCCCACAAAAAAAAAAGAAGGAAATTCTGACATGTTACAACATGGATGAACCTTGAGGGCATTGTGCTAAGTGAAATACGCCAGTCACAAAAAGACAAGTACCATGTGATTTCACTTATTTGAGGTACTTGGTACTTAGAGTAGTCCAATTCATAGAGACAGAATGTTGGTCACCACGGGCTGGGTGGCGGAGGGAATGGGGAGTTGTTGTCTAATGGTTAATAAAGTTTACGTTTTGCAAGATGAGAAAGTTCTGGAGATCCATCTCACAGAAATGTGAAAATACTTAACACCACTGAACTATTTACTTTAAAATGGCTAAGATGATAAATTTTATGTTGCAGGTTATTTACCACAATTTGAAAAATAAAGAAACAGCTTCCCTCTCTCCATGTCTGGGCTCCACTCCCTCATGCTGGCTGCATTCTGAAGTCCCACCAGGTCACTCCAGATCCTGGTGTCCAGCCAAGTCTTCTTGGGTCTCCTTGGCTCTGATTGGATCACTTGCCCCACCACTGAACCAATCAGTATGTCCAGGGAGTGTGATTGGTTGATTGCTTAGCCCCACCCACAGCAATGGGCCGACAGATAGGGAGGGAGATTCCTGGAATTTCCAGAAGAGCCGGGTGGGTTGCCGCCTGTCCACTACGGCAGTGAACCACTTGAGGCATGAGATATGAGCACTCCCTTTAGCAACCTGGCAATTAGTGGGCAGTGAGGCACATCTAGCTGAGTATCCCAGCACAAAAGGGAATTCCTCCACACTACCCGTGGTCTCTAGATTTGTTTTCTATCAGGCGGGGGGTAAAACATATTCAAATTTCCCCCTTCCCACGTTCAGCCCTTTCATTCGATAAATCTTTATTAAATCGATGAGGAAAGGTTGTAGGAATGATTGAGGCAAGACAGCCCCAGAGGAGAGGACGGGAAGGGATAGGATGGATGGAGAAGTGAGTGCAAGGCAGGAGCAGGACACCTCAGCTTCTGAAAGGAGAGAAAGGAAGAAAGCTTAGGTGGAGACCGAGGTGCCCACAGTGGAGAGAAATTCGAATCTTCACATAAGGTAACAGAGTTCTGGAACACTGCCAAGTCCGTTCCGGAAACAGGTTTCAACGGGGCCAGTGTCATCATAAATGCTGGGCCAGGTGTCGCCAGGCAGTTGGAGTTTGATTTTCCCCAACAGTGTTCTCCCTGACTCCAAAAAATCTTCAGGGGAATTCACCGGATTCTTGACTTGGCTGGGAAAGACTAGCTAAAGGACTGGTTTGGGAACCTGAGTGAGTGGAGAACCTTCCTCTTGAATACAATCCAGCTGGAGCTATAGGAAGTTCTGTCTGCCAGTGGTCCTATTTCGGAAGCATTCTGTCCTGTTTCTCATTATGTGTCTGCAGTCTGCAGAAAGAGAAACGTGACCCGCCACAGGCGGCAACCTTTGAACTTAGCTTCTTACTTGAAAAGTGTGTTTTTTTTCTGCCAAGCGACTGGGGGTGGGGGTGGGGCAGAGAAGGGAGAGAGAGACAGAGAGGGAAAGAGCTTTCCAGAACCCCAGTCCCACCACCCTCTCCACCACCACCTGAGCTTGGTGAAGTCCTTAACCTCTCTCCACCACCACCTGAGCTTGGTGAAGTCCTTAACCTCTCCAAGCCTCATTTGTAAGCTAGGAATAAGGAGAGCGCCTCCCCTTCAGGGCTATCGCGAGAAATCGGTGAGTAATTACAGTAAATGGTAGCATTCACGATGTCACGGTTTAACCACTACGCTGGGGGAGGGACGGCCACAACAGCATTAACCAAGACAAAGCCAGGTGTCAGCACCTCTCAGCATTTGCTTCTCCCGGTGTATATGGATTTTGATGTGCTCTCTAATGAAAGTAGCTACAGACATCATCTGCTGGGTCAGATGATAAAAGGTTCCCTCGATAGATATTTACGGAACATCTGCCAAGAATCAGATGTGGCAGATGTTGAGGATCACAGGTTAATGAGCCAGTTGGGGTGTGAGCCAGTTGGGGTGCCTGCCACCCCAGAGCTCTCGGCTTCAGGAAACAGGTGGAATGGGAGTGCCAGGGAGACACACAGTGTGGATGTGTGTGTCCTGGAGAGCTGGGCTTGAATCTCGGAGATGTGTTCATTCATTCTTTCAACCAGTATTTAAGGACCTACTGTGTATGTGCCAAGGGTTTATTCTAGGAGCTGAGGATACGGTGCTGAGCAAGGTAGACAAAAAGCTGTCAGCCTCTCAGAGCTCAGAGGTGGCGTTCTACCAGCTCAGACGCTCACTGCCAAATCTGTGATCCTGGGAAAGTCACTAGGTCTTGCTCAGCCTTGGGCTCGTCAGAGAGCATCAGGGGTATTAAATGAGGTAATGCATGTGAATCTCTTGACTGGGTGCCTGGCACGAAGGCTGCACCCAATAAATGGTGGTGCGATAGTGTGCAAGGTGACCCATGGTGTGGACCGCCATCCCAACTTTGGGGAGAGTCTGGGAGGGCTTCCTGGGAGAAGTGACTTATACGCCAAAATCTAGGGCAGCAATTATGTCGCTGGGACAGAAAGGTGAAGACCACCCCAGCTGCTCGTAACCTCCCCTGACCCTCTTGTCTGCCCCTGCAGGTCTCCTTCCCATGGGTGAGGGGCCCAGCACCTTGGCCAAGGCCACAGCCACCTTGGGCCACCCAGCAACTGAACCAGTCACCCTCACCACCACAGACCCCCTTCTACCCGGGCATCTGGACAGCGCCAGTGCAGAGGAGCTGGTCGCAGGGGTCCCCCGAGCCCCCCATGGTCCCACCAGCCTCCCACAGGCAGCCCGTGAGTGCCAGCAAGAAGATGTTCTCCTTCGAGGTGGACAGAGCCGCCCACAGCATTCCCATCATCAGGCAAGGTACTCATGGGCACTTCCATGGCGGCTTAGGGGAGGGGCTTTTGCTAGGAGGATGGGTCTCAGTTTCTGCTTTCCCTTTTTTTTTTAATTTTTATTGAGGTGCAGTTGATTTACAGTGTTGTGTTAGTTTCAGGTATGCAGCACGCTGAATCTGTTCAACATATACATGTATCCACTCTTTTTTAGATTCTTTTCCCATATAGACCATTACAGAGTATTGAGGAGAGTTCCCTGTGCTATCCAGTAGGTCCTTCTTAGTTATGTCTTTTATGTATAGTATTGTGTATGTCAATCCCTCTCTTCCAATTTATCCCTCCCCCTTCTTATTCCCGGTAACCATAAGTTTATTTTCTACATCTGTAACTCTATCTCTGTTTCGTAGATAAGTTCATTTGTACCTTTTTTTAGATTCCACATATAAGCAATATGGTATGATATTTGTCTTTCTCTGGCTTTTGCTTATGTTCTCTGGTTCTGAAGTAGAACATAATCAAATGTGAAAAAATTGGGATAAGCAGAAAGTTAGAAAACAGTAAAAGATAAGCTGTCACCCTTATCACCAGAATTCTCCCTGTGGACTTTTTGGTACAAACTCCTCCAAGACTGTGCTCTGCCCATCTGCACACATCAGTACCTCTGTGGTGAGTGTGTGTGTGTGTGTGTGTTTGTACGTATATATGAATATATATGAATGTGTATCAGAATCTAAACTTATATACTTCGACTCAGATGTACAGACATATTGGTAACTGAAATCCCTCTTGCCTTAAGAGGTTTTTAAATATTTTATTACCATTTACAGGTAAGAGGAGACTGAGGCTTAAGGAGAAAATTACTTCTCCGGAGGTGATATATTCAATCTAATCTAATCTAATGCTTTTCAGTCAAATTTAAGGCTGGTTATCTCAGTGACTGTCACTCACAGCCTGGTCACTTTGGGGACACACAGCCATCAGGGTTTCCTTCTCCCACCCTCCCCCCGAGAAGGCCTCATGGCATTTGGGGAGGAGACTTCCTGTCTGTCACCATCCTCTCGGCCTTGCCAGCCTTACTGGCCGAGTAGCTGGCCCGACTTAGTCCCTGGCATGATTCCCAGGTTTCTTCTGTGGCCACTGGTGTGAAGGTCCCATTCTCTGTTTTCTGCGTCCCAGCCCCAGACCTCTGTGAGTCCCCAGGTCTCTCGATGCCTCCACACCCTTCCCTGGTCTCACTCAGGACCACTCACCTAGTCACTTCCCTCAGCCATTCAAATAATAGTTATTATTCTGAAATATACAGACTAAGGAGCAAATGAAAGGTATCTCTGCAGTTTACATCATCATCATCATCATCTAAGGAACGCTCATGTACCTACCACCCAAGTTAAGAAATTACCCAGCCATTTCCCCCCAGCATTTTAATGTGAAAACTTTCAAACATACAGCAAAGCACAAAGAATTTTACAGAGACAGCTCTCCTCCTAATTCTACCGCTAACACTTTGCTGTACTCTTTATTACATTTCTGTCTACCCATCCTTCTTGTCCTGCATTAATCCATCTTATTTTTTGGATGCATTTCAAAATAAATAGCACACATCTGTAGTCCTCCCCCTAAATGTTTTAGCACATATACCATTAACTAGAATTCAACATGTTTTGTCTCCTTCATGTAAAATGAACACACAATGTGTATTAGTTATCATGATTGCATAACGAATTCTCCCCAAACGTAGCAGCCTAAAGCAAAAATCAAACATGTGTTATCATCTATACGGTTTCTGTGGGTCAGGAATTTGGCAGCAGCTTAGCAGGACGGCTGTGGCTCAGGGTCCCTCGTAAGGCTGCAGTCATCTGAAGGCTTGACCTGGGTCACAGGATGCACTTCCAAGACGGCTGCTCACCTGGCTGTCAGCAGGAGGCCCCGGCTCCTCACCACATGGGCCTCCCCAGAGAGTGGCTCGAGCGTTCTCATGACACGGCAGCTGCTCCTCCTGAGCAAGTGATCCTGGAGGACAAGATGGAAATGGCAACATCTCTTGTGACTAAGCCTCAGAAGTCATGCTCTGTCATTGTTGCAATATCCTGATGGTTACCCAGGGCGTCACCCTCCAGTGTGGGGGAAGACTACACACGGGCCTGAAGACCAGGAGGCGGGGATTATCAGCAGTCATCTTGGACGCCGGCTACCACAGCCTGCCCTCGGGTCCTCAATGATTCACACTCCTCCTCCTCTCTCCCAAGGCCCCCCAGAATCTCACCCCAGTAACAGCATCACCTCAAATTCCAGAATCTCGTCTAAATCAAGTCCAGGTACAGATGGGGCTCATGGGTGTAGTACCTTACGTTCAGCTCATCAAGTACTACTTCCAGAAATCTGAAGACCTCTGAACAAAGGGTCTGTCCCTCACACACCCAGCACATATTGGTGGGACAGACATAGCATGACTGCTACATACACTCCTCTTGTTCCAAAAGAAGAAAAACAGGAAACACACAGGAGTCCCTGGCCCAAAGCAGTTCTGAAGTCCAGCTGGGAAAATATCGGCAGTTCCTTGACTGGGCTTCAGTCCAACTCTTGCCCAGAAATGACTTTCCAGGGCTCTTGGCTCTGCCCGCCTGTCCCTGAGTTCCGCCTTCGGAGTCGTCCTCCCTTTCCTATGAAAGGTGTCCCATGGATGTGGCTGCATAGTTTTATAGCCTGCTTCCTGCCTGTAGAAGCTTGTGGGTCCAGACGCTTCTTTTACTTTTGTGGGTCTCTGACAGTCTGAGTTGGCAGTGCTTCTTATTGGGGTTCATCCTATTAGGCAAAACCCACGCCCACAGATATTTTTGGACACAAGCCCTTCCACCATGGGCTTCTGCAAAGACTGACAAAGGACAGAAGCTTCTTAGAAGCCCAGTTCTTTGACCGAAGGGCTCTCTTGGACACTGCCCTGGATCTGTACTCTTAACAAAGCATTTTACAACCACACCCTCAGCTTCTTCTCTGGACTGTGTTTTCTTGAGAGTGCCTTTGATTTGATCTTTGCCCAGAACCTGTTTCTTACATTTCATTTGCCACCTGGAGAGGCAGGGAATTTTCAATCCCAGAACATTGCCCTGATTTAACAGCCCTTCCTTTAACTGTCTCTCCCGCTCACATTTCACTATAAGTAGCAAGAAGTAACCAGGCAGCAGCACCTTCCAAGACTCTGTCTGGGACTCTCTCTAGCTAGACCATTCAGCCTCATCACAAACATTTTCTACCTTCCTCATGACCACAGGCAACGTGTTAAGAAACCTTCTGCCACCACCTGACAAGGATCCCTTAACCCCAGTAACATTTTCCTCACTTTCCTGGAACCCTTCCCTCACTGCCTCCTCAAAGGCCATCGGGCTTCTACTAAGACTATTCAGGCTTTCTCAAAGACTCTTGGCCAAAGTCCTCCAGCTTCTGGCCACTGTTCCATCCCAAACCACTCCACATTGTAGGGTTTTTGTTCAATTTTGCACCACTCCTGGTGCCCAAACCTGTATTTGCTACTTATTGTTGCATAACAAATTACTGCAGGATGTAATGGCCTAAAACAACAGTAAACATTTATTCTCTACTAGTTTCTCTGAGTCAGGAAGTTGGGAATGGCTTCGCTGGGGGATTCTTGCTCAGGATTGTTCATCAGGTTGCAGTAATGGTGGTGGCTGGGATGTGGTCCTCTGGAGGCTTGTCTGGGGCTGGAGGACCCACCTCTAGGATGGGTCACTCCCATGGCTTTTGGTAAGAGGCCTCAGTTCTTCACTAAGTGGACCTCTCCATACATTGCTTGAGTATCCTCAAGCTGCCAGCTCCTCCAGACAAGTGGTCCTAGAGAGTGAGGCAGAAGCTGCAATGTCTTTTATGATCTAACCTCAGGAATCAAACTGTGTCATTTCTGCAATATCCTTGGTTACATAGAGAAGCTTTGTTACGGACTGAATTGCATTCCCCCAAAATGCATATGCTGAGGCCTCAATCCCAATATCGCAGAATGTGACCATATTTGGAGATAGTGTATTGAAATAGATGAGTAAGTTCAAATGAGATGATTGGGTGGGCCCTAATCCAAGGGCTGGTGTCCTTGTAAGAAGAGAGAGAGAGAGACGCCAGGGATGCACGTGCACAGAGAAAAGTGCATGTGAGGACACAGCAGGAAGGTGGCCGTCTGCAAGCCAAGGAGAGAGGCCTAACCCTGCCCACACCTTGATCTTGGACTTCCAGCCTCCAGAACTGTGAGAAAATGAATTTCTTTTGTTAAGACCTCCTGTGGTGTTTTGTTATGGCAGCCCCAGCTAACTAATATAAAGTCCATCCAGTATTGGAGAGGATGATGCAAGGGTCTGAATACCAGGAGACAAGAATCAGTGGGGCCATCTTGGAGACTGGCTACCACACCCTGAAAGGTGTAGATCTTGAATGTGCTCACTGAGTTTTGCCAGTCGTGCACACCTATGTAACCCGAATTCCTATCAAGATATAGAACATTACCATCACCCCAGAAAGTTCCCTCATGTCCCTCCCCAGTCAATTCCCAGCCCCAGGCCCCAGAGGCACCCACTCTTCTGAATTCTTTTCCCGCCATGGATTAGATATTCCTGTTCTAGAATCTCAAGTACACAGAACCATGTAGTACATGTTCCTTTGTGGAAGGCTTTTTTCACTCAGCATAGTATTTCTGAGATTCATTCATTTTGTTGTATGCATCATGTTCTGTCTTATGAACATATATACAGGGTTTTTGGGGTTTTTTTTTAATGCGTCCTTTGGACACATGGCACATGGGCTGTTTCTTTTCTTTTTTTCACTCCGCCATTTAAATTTTTCCACTGTAATCCCCGGTTTCTCCAGTGCCATGTTGAACTTGGGGCTTCTCTAAAGGACTTGCATCCCCCCTGGAGAAATGAAGGATGAGTCGTATGGCTTATAGTCCCTCACACCTACCTGGGCTCTATCTCCTCAGCTTCTCAGCCAGGTCTCATGTTTCCAAACGTTTGCCCTCATTCCCCTGACTCTCTCCCCATCCTCAGAAAAGGACTTTCATCTTCCCGTGTCATGGGGAGTTCCTTTCTGTCTGGGCCTCTCTACTCCACGCTTTAGAGAAAACTCTGTGCTCCAGTCCTCCATGCTGTCTCTTGACAGAAAACACCTCTTTTTAAGGGTTCCGAGAAAGCTCTTTCCTCTCTTAGCAAAGCTGGGCTCTTCCAATTAAATTGGTTCACTGTTAGACTGTCACCTTGCTTTAGACTTGAAAAATTCTATTTGAAAACCCAAAGCCAAGGATTTATTTACTGCAGATCAGGTCAGGGTTTCTCAATCTTGGCACAGTGACATGTGGGTGGCATAACTCCTTGTTGTAGGATCTGTCCTGTCCACTGTAGAATGTTTAGCAGCATCCCTGACTCCTACCCACCAGAGATACCAGTAGCAACACCACCCCCACCACCCCCCCCTAACTGTGGTGCTGAAAAATGTCTCCAGACATTGTCCAAAATGGAAACGTCATTGTGCCTGGGGGAAAATCACCCGGTTCTAGTTAATACTCATCCTTCCTTTACCACAAGGCAATAAAACGTCAGCTCCAAGGCCAAATCTTAATGGCAAGAGCTCATGGGAGGTGGGGAAGAATTACTGAGAAAAGAAAATATGTGGAGTGATTTATTAAAATAGCATCTTGATTCATATATATATATATATATATATATATATATATATATATATATATATTCCCAATAATGGGATCATATGAACCTAATATAGGTAACCTTCTCTTTTTTTTCCTTTTTTGGCTGTGCCACTCAGCTTGCAGGATCTTTGTTCCCCAGCCAAGGATGGAACCTGTGCCCCCTGCAGTGGAAGCACAGAATCCTAACCACTGAACTACCAAGGAATTCCCTACCCGATTGTTAAAATTCAATAATATGTCATAAACATCTTCCCACTTCAATACATTGACTGCATAGTGGTTAAAAGCATAGGCTCTGAATCCAACAAACTTAGGTTCATCCCTTGACTCTACCACTTACCAGCTGTGTGTCCTTGAGCAGGTGACTTGACGTCTCTGTGCCTCATATCTCTCACGTATAAAATGGAGATGGGAATAATAATGCCTATCTCACTGGGTTGTTATGAAGACGAAACCGTATCCTGCGTGTAAGTGCTGAGCACAGAGCCTGGTGCATAGCGAACATTCAGTAAATATTAAATTGTTTAAAATTTTAATATTTAAAATTTAAATTTTAATAATTTAAAATTTTAATATTAAAATTTTAAATATTAAAATTTAAAAATTAAGTTATTACCTAACCACGATTGTTATTTAACTTTTATTTACAACTTACAATGTCTGAAAGACACAGTTAAGGTGCACACATACTGCCCCTGCTGCAGACTGGTGATTACTGGAGTGCACCAGGACAGCCGGGGGTTGTTAAAATATTAAAGTAACTCCCCTGCCATTGGGCCAACAGCTCATGCACGAAAATTCTTAAAGTGCCTGCATCCCCATATCCGCCGTCCCACCTCCCCAGCCCTCCCGACCCTCCCTGGGGCTTCTCCCCACTGGGACCTCCGAAGGATCCAGCAGCTAGAGTTAAGCCAGTTTCTTCATACGTGGCCCTTAGGTTCTTTCTGATAAATAAGAGTAGCCAGTAAAGAAGTTTGGGGTGGGTGAGGGGTAACTGCTCCAGCACCTCCCTTCCTGGGTGTAAGGAAAGCGAGTCTCAGAGCAAATTCTAGCTCCACAAAGACTTTGAATAAACACACCTTCCCCAGTAAAGGGACCCCATCGATCAGCCTGTTCTGTAAGTTTGATGAAGTCCCCCCTCCGACCATCATCTTGCAGGGAAGCGTCCCTCAAGACAACCACAACAGGGTCGCAGAGGCACCTGGAGTCACCCGTAGAGATGGCATCAGACGCCAGAGCTCTAAGCTGAGACTGGACAGGGGCCCAGTTAGGGTCAGACCCCGAGGCCCTCCCTGGGGACACGGGCCAGGCAGTACCTTCCTCCAGTGGGAGCCGATTTCTTGAGGAATCTGAAAACAGATCAAGTCTTGCTCCTGAAAATTCAGTTTCCAAATTCAGATGCGCAATCAGTGTCAAATAAACCCCAGATTTCAAAGGCTTCATGCCTCGAAGAAAAAGAATATAAAATATCTCCATATTTTTTGTCGATCACGTGTTGAAATGATGTTTTTTTAATGTATTGGGTTAAATCAAATTGATCATTAAAAATTCCTCTCTTCTTTTCACCTTTTTAACGTGACGACGAGAACATTGAAAATTGCATTCTGTAGCTCCGTTATTTCTCTATCAGGCGTTGCTGCTGTAGCCAGTTAGGACTTAGCTGCTCAGGATCCAAGAGAGTCAGATGGGGGCAGTGAGCTTCAAATAAAAGTTTTCTAATCATGGACCTAGCTGGGGAGGCGGAGGGAGAGAAAATGGGCAGCTGCTGAAGTTCCAGGCCCTTGTGTTCCTCGCGCCCCAGGAAACACTGTGGCCAGGGCTGCTCATTCAACACGCAAGGCTGTGCATTCTCCGGGCACCACGGGCCATCAGCTATGTCCACTAGAGGTTCTGGGGTCCACAAACAGGTTTGAGACCTGGCTTGGGGGGCAGGAATCTTTGACTCTAAAATGCATAAATAAAAAAGGCAGAAGCAAAATGAATAAATGATGAATGTCCACAAACATGACAGTGCATGCTTCATTCATCATTAATGTTAATACTCATTAAAGTTTCATCACCACTGAAAACAATTTGTTCAGTTTCTCACTTCACAAGAAGATAAGAGTGTGCAGTGGCTGTCCAGAAACCATAGTCACTTGGAAATTTAAAATACGCTGCTTGGGCCCAAGTGATCTCACAAGTAGAATTATAGAAATCTTTACAAACGTTTCTACACCAATAAAAAAAAAATGTATTCAGTGTTGATGTGAGTGAATTGCGAGATGTCTGATGTGATCCAGAGTGGGGCCCCCAAACACAATGCCATACTCCCCAAAAGTCATATAAACAGGCCTTGTAATATTGGGGTAAATAAGAAAACAATTAGGAAAGCTTAAATGTCTCTCAAGTGGATCCTAGTTAAACACGTTTGGCACACTTGGACAATGGACCACAATGCTACCCTTGAAAAGAACCCAGTACAGCCTCAAATACTGACATGGGAAGATGTTTTTGATATTGTTAGCTGAAAAGTAAGCTGGATAAGAATCTCTGTCATGTAAAAGCATTTTTGTTTTTTGAAAAGATATGACTCAATAAAAAAAATATAGCTAACGTTTAGTGCTAAATGCTCTACCTGAGGGATCAGCAAACTTTTCCTGTAAAGAGCCAGATAGTAAATACTTTAGGATTTGTGGGTCCCATGGTCTGTGCTGCAACTACTCAGCTCTGCCTTTGTAGCTGGGAAGCAGCCATAAATAATCTGTAAATGAATCACTGTGGCTGTGTTGCAATAAAACTTTATTTACAAAAATAGGCAGAAGGCCAGATTTGGCCACAGGGCCATAGTTTGCCAACCCCTGCTCTATATCATTATTCTTTTTAATCTCCAGATAGCCCTTTATAGCAGAGACTATCAGTGATCCTAAATTATGTATGTGGAAACGAAGGCTTAGAGAGAGCAAATGACTTGCCCAAGGTCATCAGCTCTTATGCGGCATAGAAAAAAGTCTGGAAAGAGACACACCACAGTGCATCAGTGCAGTTAATGCTGGGGAAGAGAAATGAGGCGGCTCTTACCCTTTCCAGTCCTCCTGCAATGCTTTCAGTGCATAAGTCTCATGAATGTGAAGGTTAATCTGAAAATATTCTTTAAGACTTTGGGGAAACTCACAGTCTCCTCTGCATTCTCTGTTGATCTTGTGTGTTAGTGTGGACCAACGCGGCGGAACTGTCGGAACAATCAGTGGCCGAGGAAATTCCTGTGGCAGAGCCTTACAGAGAAATTTTTGTGGACCAGGACCTGGCCCAGTACGATAAGGTGAGGGGTCTCGGGGAAGCACAGAGCTACAGCAGCAAGAGGGACCTTGGAGAGATTGCCACTGCCTCTTGTTCTCTGTGTCTCAAGGACTGTCCCTTTTTCCTACTTCCAAGAAACCACCTCTTCCTCCCAAGACATTCAGCCAGGTTTGGCCACTGCTCATTTTATCCCAAATAACATCTACAACTACAAGGTACTGAGCACCTACTGTGTGCTGGGCCATGTCCTGTGCACTTGACATTTATTAGCTTGTTAATCTTCACCATCTTCAAAATAGATTTTATCACCCTCACTTTGCAGATGAGGAAACTGAAGCTCAGAGAGGTTCAGTGATGTGTTCAAGGCTGCCCAATGCAAGGAGCAGTGTTAGGATTCAAAGCGAGGTCTGGTTAGCTTCTCAGCGGGTACTTCTAACTCCCACACAGTAATCACTTGGTCAACCTTCAGTGATGGAACAGTGATGCAAAAACACGTTCCTAGCAGGAGGAAGTGAGCCCTGAAGTCAGGGAGGCCTGGGCCAAGAGACTCGTTAAAGAACCAGAGAGGTTTAAAGCAGGGGTACGAGCAGAACAGGTGGATTCAAGCCATCCTGGGAAGGGCCCAGGTCAATTTCTCCCCACTTAGACACGATCTGAAAGTTACTCTAAAAGAAGCAGTCTATAATATCTCGCTTTCCTTCAGGGCCAGGGCCTGCTCCTGCAGCAATTCTCAGAGTTTGTGAGGAGCAGACCTACCTGGGGTTCTTGTCAGACACGGAAATCCAAACGTTCAGGAGGCAGGGGGTTCCAACCCAGGCATCCTGGGACCAGACTCTGCAAAATGTTGCAGAAAGGCGAGAAGCCACGCTCAGATTCTGTATTTATCGCTGTGTAACAAGCCACCCCAAAACTTAGCGGCTTCAAACAGCAATTCATTATTCCCCAGAATCTATGGGTTGACCTGGAAGGTTCCTTTGCTCGCGTCCCCTGGCCTCACTCATGCGGCCTCAGTCAGCTGCTGGCTTGGCCTGTCTGGTGGTCGGTCTCCATTGGCCTCCTTCCCACATCTAGGGCCTCAGCCAGGACGCCTGGACTGGTGGGCCCCTTTGTGCATGTGGTTTTTCATCACAGCACGGTGGTCTCAGGGTTCCCAGGGGGCCAGAGCAGAAGCTGCACAGCCTGTAAGAACTTGCCTGGAGATCATGCAGCATCACTTCCACTCCATTCCGTTGGTTAAAGCAAGTCACGGGGCCAGCCCAGACTAAAGGTTGGGGAAATAGACTGGATGGCAAAACTGCAAAGTATTGGTAGCCATTTTTCAACCTGCCTCAATTTTAACTTGGAAAGATAGTGCAACCACTATAATTTTTTTCTATTTATAGAAAATTTTTATAAGCCATTTATAATTTTTTCTATTTATAACAGAAATAATTATTTCTATTTATATGCTGTTTATACCCTGACTTGCCAGGACTCCTTCAAGTGACAATAAACAAATTAGCTTGAGGGGGAGCATTGATTAGCTCATCTTATTGGAAAATTTAAAGGGCCACTAGCTTCAGGTATGGCTAGATCCAGGAGC
Source organism: Mesoplodon mirus (assembly GCF_964341445.2). Classification (NCBI taxonomy): domain Eukaryota; kingdom Metazoa; phylum Chordata; class Mammalia; order Artiodactyla; family Ziphiidae; genus Mesoplodon; species Mesoplodon mirus. The sequence continues at coordinate 266,595 of NW_028295408.1, forward strand.
TTGAATAATGTCATCAGAACACCTCCCCATTACCAAACTCTCCCCTCTGTTTCCCTCAGAGTCTGGCTTTCTACATAAGGCTGGCTTTGTGTGTCAGAAAAGACAAACTCAGGCAAACAAGCCTATATATTTAAAGTTTATGATCCAAAAGAAGGCAAGATCCTCTCCCTCTGTAATCGATGTGTGAAATCTCTGATTGACCAGCTTGGGCCACATGCACATGGGGAGGTGGGACAGGAAGGAGCAGGGCACATGACTGACAGTCCTACCCAGACCCCATGGAAGGAGGAACTCTCCCTCCAAGAAGGGCAAGGGGACCCTCACCAGGAAAGCAGAACCCACAGCTGTCCACTGCCCTCTGCAAACTTCTTATATTCCAGCACTGGCATGGGGCCTGGCACTTAGTTGCTGCCCGATGAACATTTGTTGCATGAAAAATGAATAAGCACCTGGCTGATCATAACAGGGTGAAACAGGGGAAACTGCCCAGGAGTAGGGAATACGTCTGCCACTCTCTCTTGAAGTTTTGCCACCAACTTTCACAAGGACCCAAAGGAAGGCCCCTGGCAGCAGCTGGCAATGTCAGACAGGCTTTCTCATGAGCGAGACCCTGTCCTTCCCCAGGTCATGGAGCTAGCAGGTCGTGAGGCTGACTGGACGGCTCTCCTGGGAATGAGCTGGCCCAGAAATTGCCCGTTTACCTCCTCCCGTGACTGCTTTGGAAAAGGCCTCTGGGGAATTTTTTTCTTCTTCTTCTTCTTCTTCTTCAGTTTTTCTGATATTTTATTGATAACGTCTGGTGAGAAGTTTGGGGGAATTTTTTTTCCTTTTTTGGAAAACCTAACAAATTCTTTGGCTGCAGAGCTTTATCACTGGAGAGATGGAGGACAGGGTTAATTATACCTGTGGGTACAGTCTACCAGCAATTTTGTTTTTCCAGCCAAAAGTTTACATGAGCCCATGCAAATAAATCACTATTCCTGTCTCATTTACTTTCCAGATTGAGTTACCTGGAAAAAATTCATACATGAATAGCCAAAAGAGGCAGGAAATATTAGAAGAGAGGAAAGGGAAAACAAATATTTCAGAATGTTTTAAGTTAAAACAAATAACCCTCATTATAGGCAGAATGTGGTCAAACAGAATGTTGTTTTCCTAACTACCTTTCCTAGGTCCCCAGTGTGCTAGGCTTAATATTATAAATGAAAACATTCTAAGTAAACTTTCTAGCAACAAAAGTTCCCAAGTGGGATGGTTGTTCTTAATATGAAAGTCTAATTCTTGGGGAAAGGAAAGTTTCCATACCTGTGAGGTACAGACATCCATTACAGGAGTCTATATACAAGTACATCATTTTAACCCAATTCTTGTCTCTGTGAGATTTTCCAAGTGACAGAGATAGCCTTGAAAGTCTGCTTTTTCCCTCCCTGCCTGCCCTCACCTTCCCAAAGAATGATACCATATTTTTCCTGTGTTTCTTTAAATGGGCTCAGCCTTACACCCAGACCCACACCTAGTAAATTTCCCATCTGGCCTCCACCCAGGATGAAATAATTTGGCTGCTGGGACAAGAAGTCAGCCGTCTCTCCGATTTTGAACTTGAATCTAAATACAAAGACACCGTGATAGCAAGCCTGCAGAACCAAGTGTCCAACCTGAGGCAGAAGCTGTTGGAAACAGCCGCCTCCAGGCAGAAGGAGAGGGTGATCCCGCCCAAGTTTCAGGTTCTGCATGAAGAGGACGATGCCCAACAGAGAGAGATCCAGAGCTTGAAAAGCCAGGTACGGCTCAGAGACAAGTGGGTCGGGGCCTTGGGGTCACAACACAGGGTGACAGCTCTCAGGTAGAGCCTGGGGGGAGCCACCCGGGTAGTTAGAAATGGGCAGTGAGCACAACATGGTGAAGAGTGCAGATCCAGGGAGTGGAGGGTTGGCAAGTTTCTAGCCTTGTAAGAACAATATTAGATTTGATTAAGTGCCTACCATGTTCAGGCCCCGGTGCAGGTGCTTTGAGTGCATTAGCTTATTGATTTATTTATTTATTTATTTATTTATTTATTTATGGCTGCATTGGGTCTTCGTTGCTGTGCACGGGCTTTCTCTAGTTACAGTGAGCAGGGGCTACTCTTCACTGCGGTGCGTGTGCTTCTCATTGCAGTGGCTTCTCTTGCTGCAGAGCACGGGCTCTAGGCGCGTGGGCTTCCGTAGTTGCAGCATGAGGGCTTCAGTAGCTGTGGCTCGCGGACTCTAGAGTGCAGGCCCAGTAGTTGTGGCCCACGGGCATAGTTTCTCCACAGCATGCGGGATCTTCCTGGACAAGGGCTCGAACTCGTGTCCCCTGCATTGGCAGGCGGATTCTTAACCACTGCACCATGAGGGAAGTCCCCTCATTAGCTATTTAAACCTCAGTCTTCTGACACATGCCATTCTACAGATGAGGAGACTGAGGCACGCTCAGAGATGCCCAGGAGCTTGGTACAGCTTGCACAGCAAGTGAGAAGCAGTGATGTGAGTTGGGCTCAGTTCTGCCACCTTGTACACCTCATGCTTTCACACCCACTTTGCATTTCCACCCAACTCCTGTCGCTTCAGTGACCACTTCTCACACCCACCCGGACCCAGCCAGAAAGAGCTGGAGATGGGGAGAAGGAACCCCACAGTGTTCCAAACACTGAGGCCTTTATCAAACCCTGAAGGCAGCTGCTGGTTCATTTATAGGGAATTTCACCAAAAATTCTCCACCCAGAATGTCTGGATTTACCAGTCAACTTCCTTCCTCCTGAAAATAAATCCAAAAAAAATATTTTTTTTTAAGTCTTAAAGAACTACTTTAAAATTGGCAACTGATATTGTTCATAAATTATATCGCAACAAAGTTGATAAAAAAGCAATTGGTCATTGATGAATTTTGGCCTCAGTGCATAATTCTGCTTAAAACCATCGTCAGATTTGGTTCAACATGGCGGAGTAGAAGGACATGCTGTCACTCCCTCTTTCGAGAACACTGGAATCACAACTAACTGCTGAACAGTCATCGACAGGAAGACACTGGAACTCACCAAAAAAGATACCCCACATGCAAAGACAAAGGAGAAGGCGCACTGAGACAATAGGAGGGGCGCAATCCCCATAAAATCAAATCCCATCACTGCTGGGTGGGTGACTCACAAACTGGAGAACACTTAGACCACAGAAGTCCACCCACTGGAGTGAAGGTTCTGAGCCCCACGTCGGGCTACCCAACCTGGGGGTCCGGCAATGGGAGGAGGAATTCCTAGAGACTCAGACTTTGAAGGCTAGTGGGATTTGATTGCAGGCCTTTGGCAGGACTGGGGGAAAGAGAGTTTCCACTCTTGGAGGGCACACACAAAGTAGTGTGTGCATTGGGACCCAGGGGAAGGAGCAGTGACCCCCATAGGAGACTGAACCAGACGTACCTGCTAGTGTTGGAGGTTCTCCTGCAGAGGCAGGGGGCAGCTGTGGCTCAGCAAGGGACAAGGACACTGGCAGCAGAAGTTCTGGGAAGTATTCCTTGGCATGAGCCCTCCCAGAGTCTGCCATTAGCTCCACCAAAGAGCCTGGGTAGTCTCCAGTGTTGGGTCACCTCAGGCCAAACAACTAACAGGGAGGGAACCCAGACCCACCCATCAGCAGACAAACAGATTAAAGTTTTACTGAGCTCTGCCCACCAGTGCAATAGCCAGCTCTACCCACCACCAGTCCCTCCCATCAGGAAACTTCCACAAGCCTCTTAGGTAGCCTCATCCACCAGAGGGCAGACAGCAGCAGCAAGAAGAACTACAATCCTGCAGCCTGTGGAACAAAAACCGTATTCACAGAAAGACAGACAAGATGAAAAGGCAGAGGGCTATGTAACAGATGAAGGAACAAGATAAAACCCCAGAAAAACAACTAAATGTAATGGAGATAGGCAACCTTCCAGAAAAAGAATTCAGAATAATGATAGTGAAGATGATCCTGGACATCAGAAAAAGAATGGAGGCAAAGATCGAGAAGATGCAAGAAATGTTTAACAGAGATCTAGAAGAATTCAAGAACAAACAAACAGAGATGAACAATACAATAACTGAAAAAAAAATACACTAGAAGGAATCAATAGAATAACTGAGGCAAAAGAACGGATAAGTGACCCGGAAGACAGAATGGTGGAATTCACTGCTGAGGAACAGATAAGAAAAAAGAATGAAAAGAAATGAAGACAGCTTAAGAGACCTCTGGGACAACATTAAACACAACAATGTTCACATTATACGGGTCCCAGAAGGAGAAGAGAGAGAGAAAGGACCCGAGAAGATACTGAAGAGATTATAGTCAAAAACTTCCCTAACATGGGAAAGGAAATAGCCACCCAAGTCCAGGAAGCACAGAGAGTCCCATACAGGAGAAACCCAAGGAGAAACACACCGAGACACATAGTAATCAACTTGGCAAAAATTAAAGAAAAATTATTGACAGCAGCAAGGGAAAAATGACAAATAACATACAAGGGAACTCCCAGAAGGTTAACAGCTGATTTCTCAGCAGAAAGTCTACAAGCCAGAAGGGAGTGGCATGATATACTTAAAGTGATGAAAGGGAAGAACCTACAACCAAGATTACTCTACCCAGCAAGGATCTCATTGAGATTCCATGGAGAAATCAAAAGCTTGACAGACAAGCAAAAGCTAAGAGAATTCAGCACCACCAAACCAGCTCTACAACAAATGTTACAGGAACTTCTCTAAGTGGGAAACACAAGAGAAGAAAAGGACCTACAAAAACAAACCCAAAACAATTAAGAAAATGGTCGTAGGAACACACATATCGATAATTACCTTAAACGTGAATGGATTAAATGCTCCAACCAAAAGACACAGGGTTGCTGAATGGATACAAAAACAAGACCCATCTATATGCTGTCTACAGGAGACCCACTTCAGACCTAGGGAAACATACAGACTGAAAGTGAGGGGATGGAAAAAGATATTCCATGCAAATGGAAATCAAAGGAAAGCTGGAGTAGCAATACTCATATCAGGTAAAATACACTTTAAAATAAAGAATGTTACAAGAGACAAGGAAGGACACTACATAATGATCAAGGGATCAATCCAAGAAGAAGATATAACAATTATAAATATATATGCACCCAACATAGGAACACGTCAATGCATAAGGCAGCTGCTAACAGCTCTAAAAGAGGAAATCAACAGTAACACAATAATAGTGGGGGACTTGAACACCTCATTTACACCAATGGACAGATCATCCAAACAGAAAATAAATAAGGAAACACAAGCTTTAAATGACACAATAGACCAGATAGATTTAATCGATATTTGTAGGACATTCCGTCCAAAAACAGCAGATTACACTTTCTTCTCAAGTGCGCATGGAACATTTTCCAGGATAGATCACATCTATGTCACAAATCAAGCCTCAGTAAATTTAAGAAAATTAAAATCATATCAATCATCTTTTCTGACCACAATGCTATGAGATTAGAAATGAATTACAGGGAAAAACCTGTAAAAAACACAAACACATGGAGGCTAAACAGCATGTTACTAAATAACCAAGAGATCACTGAAGAAATCAAAGAGGAAATCAAAAAATACCTAGAGACAAATGACAATGAAAACACGACGATCCAAAACCTATGGGATGCAGCAAAAGCATCCCATAGTTCTAAGAGGGAAGTTTATAGCTATAGAAGCCCACCTCAAGAAACAAGACAAATCTCAAATACACAATCTAACGTTACACCTAAAGGAACTAGAGAAAGAAGAACAAACAAAACCCAAAGTTAGCAGAAGGAAAGAAATCATAAAGACCAGAGTAGAAATAAATGAAATAGAAACAAAGAAAACAATAGCAAAGATCAATAAGACTAAAAGCTGGTTCTTTGAGAAGTTAAACAAAACTGATAAATCATTAGCCAGACTCATCAAGAAAAGAGGGAGAGGACTCAAATCAATAAAATTAGAAAGGAAAAAGAAGTTACAACAGACACCGCAGAAATACAAAGCATCCTAAGAGACAACTACAAACAACTCTATGCCAATAAAATGGACAACCTGGAAGACATGAACAAATCCTTAGAAAGTTATAACCTTTCAAGACTGAACCAGGAAGAAATAGAAAATATGAACAGATCAATCACAAGTAATGAAATTGAAAGTGTGATTAAAAATCTTCCAACAAACAGCAGTCCAGGACCAGAAGGCTTCACAGGTGAATTCTATCAAACATTTAGAGACGAGCTAACACCCATCCTTCTCAAACTCTTCCAAAAAATTGCAGAGGAAGGAACACTCCCAAACTCATTCTCTGAGGCCACCATCAGCCTGATACCAAAACCAGACAAAGACACTACAAAAACAGAAAATTACAGTATCACTGATGAATATAGATGCAAAAATCCTCAACAAAATACTAGCAAACAGAATCCAGCAACACATGAAAAGGATCATACACCATGATCAAGTGGGATTTATCCCAGAGAGGCAAGGATTCTTCAATATATGCAAATCAATCAATGTGATACACCATATTAACAAATTGAAAAAGAAAAACCATATGATCATCTCAATGGATGCAGAAAAAGCTTTTGACAAAATTCAACTGTGATTTATGATAAAAACTCTCCAGAAAGTGGGCATAGAGGGAACCTACTTCAACATAGTAAAGGCCATATATGACAAAGCCACAGCAAACATCATTCTCAATGGTGAAAAACTGAAAGCATTTCCTCTAAGATCAGGAACAAGACAAGGATGTCCACTCTCAGTACTATTCTTCAACATAGTTTTGGAAGTCCTAGCCACAGCAATCAGTGAAGACAAAGCAATAAAAGGAATACAAATTGAAAAAGAAGAAGTAAAACTGTCACTGCTTGCAGATGACAGAATACTCTACAGAGAGAATCCTAAAGATGCCACCAGAAAACTACTAGAGCTAATCAGTGAACTTGGTAAAGTTGCAGGACACAAAATGAATGCACAGAAATCTCTTGCATTCCTATACACTAAGGATGGAAAATCTGAAAGAAAAATTAAGGAAACACTCCCATGTACCACTGCAACAAAATAATAAAATACCTAGGGATAAACCTACGTAGGGAGACAAAGACCTGTATGCAGAACACTGTAAGACACTGATGAAAGAAATTAAAGATGATAGCAACAGATGAAGAGATATACCATGTTCTTGGATTGGAAGAATCAATATTGTGAAAATGACTCTACTACACAAAGCAATCTACAGATTCAATGCAATCCCCATCAAATTACCAATGGCATTTTTTAGAGAACTAGAACAAAAAAGCTTAAAATTTGTGTGGAGACACAAAAGACCCCGAATAGCCAAAGCAGTCTTGAGGGAAAAAAACGGAGCTGGAGGAATCAGACTCCCTAACTTCAGCCTATACTACAAAGCCACAGTAATCAAGACAATATGGTACTGGCACAAAAACAGAAATATAGGTCAATGGAACAGGATAGAAAACCCAGAGATAAACCCATGCACCTATGGTCAACTAATCTATGACAAAGGAGGCAAGGATATACCATGGAGAAAAGACAGTCTCTTCAATAAGTGGTGCTGGGAAAACTGGACAGCTACATGTAAAAGAATGAAATTAGAACACTCCCTAACGCCATACACAAAAATAAACTCAAAATGGATTAGAGACCTAAATGTAAGACCAGACACTCTAAAATTCTTAGAGGAAAACATAGGAAGAACACTCTTTGACATAAATCACAGCAAGATATTTTTTGATCCACTTCCTAGAGTAATGGAAATAAATACAAAAATAAACAAATGGGACCTAATGAAACTTCAAAGCTTTTGCACAGCAAAGGAAACCATAAACAAGATGAAAAGACAACCCTCAGAATGGGGGAAAATATTTGCAAAGGAAGCAACTGACAAATGATTAATTTCCAAAATATATAAAGAGCTCATGCAGCTCAATATTAAAAAACAAACAACCCAATCCAAAAATGTGCAGAATACCTAAATAGACGTTTCTCCAAAGAAGATATACCGCTGGCCAAGAAGCACATGAAAAGCTGCTCAACATCATTAATTATTAGAGAAATGCAAATCAAAACTGCAATGAGGTATCAGCTCACACCAGTTAGAATGGGCATCATCAGAAAATCTACAAACAACAAATGCTGGAGAAGGTGTGGAGAAAAGGGAACCCTCTTGCACTGTTGGTGGGAATGTAAATTGATAACAGCCACTATGGAGAACAGTATGGAGGTTCCTTACAAAACTAAAAGTAGAATTACCATAGGACCCAGCAATCCCACTACTGGGCATATACCCAGAGAAAACCATAATTCAAAACGCCACATGCACCCCAATGTTCATTGCAGTACTATTTACAATAGCCAGATCATGGAAGCAACCTAAATGCCCATCGACAGACGAATGGTTAAAGAGGAAGTGGTACATATATACAATGGAATATTACTCAGCCATGAAAAGGAACAAAATTGGGTCATTTGTAGAGACGTGGATGCATCTAGAGACTGCCATACAGAGTGAAGTAAGTCAGAAAGAGAAGAACAAATATCCTATATTAACGCATATATGTGGAACCTAGAAAAATGGTAAAGATGAACCAGTTTGCAGAGCAGAAATGGAGACACACATGTAGAGAACAAACGTATGGACACCAAGGGGGGAAAGCGGCAGGGGGTGGGGGTGGGGGTATGATGAATTGAGAGATTGGGATTTACATGTATACACTGATGTGTATAAAATGGGTGACTAATAAGAAAAATACAAATAAATAAATAAACATTTTAAAAAAAGAAATAGAAAAAAAAAAACCGTAGTCAGTGCTTTGGGGCCTTTGTTCTCTTGTTCTCTGTTTACTGTCTTTCCCTTCTGTAACCAATTCTAGGTACACAGTTTCAATCCTAGAAATGGTGCTCTAGAAAGGACACAGATTGTGTATGGTGAACCTAGGAGATTCTAGCAGGAAACTGTAAGCTCCATGAAGGCAAAGGTTGGGCCCAGTAACCTTCCAGAACTCTGTTAGGACCGTGTCTGTTTGTTTATTCTTTATTCATCCATCCATCCATCCGTCCATTAATCCAAATAAATATTTTGGGGGGCCTATCCCGTGCCATGCCCTCTTCCAGACTCTGAGAATTCAGCAGAGAACAAGACAGACATGATCCTTCCCCCTGTTATGCTCTAGTGAGGGAGACAGAATAAACAAGTCAACAAATACATGCTCTAATATTTAAATGAACTAATGACTCTCCTTCAAACCTGGTTTTGAAAAAACAATGAAAGTAACAGGTCCTATAGGAATTATTAGTGCAAACAGCTACCTTGACATGTAGCTGACACATTAATGAGCATCTTTTTCTTGAACTGAACCCAATTTTGCTGAAATATTCCTTTCAGTTATTCTCCAATTTCAGAGCTTTCCTGAGAAAATGATGTGTCTTTTTCAGGTACATGGATGAGGCTGAATTATTCCCACATACCTTTTTATTTTTTGGCCGTACCACGCGGCTTGCAGGATCTTAGTTCCCTGACCAGGGATGAAACCCAGGCCTCCAGCAGTGGAAGCACAGAGTCCTAACCACTGGACTGCCAGGGAATTCCCCACATACCTTTTTTTAAATAATTGAAATATATTTGACATAGAATATTATATAATTTCCACATATCTTTGAATATCAGCCGGTCCCAATTTGAGTTTTATTTAAAGTGGCTGCCGATATCTGGGGGAAAAAATGTTTTTTTACAAAGAAATTATCTAGAAATAATTACACTGATGCCTCCCCTACCACTGGAGCTTCACTTATAACTGAAGAAGAATATTTTATAGCAAGGCATATATGAACCAGAGGCTCCATCGGTTTGAACTCAAATCGAGTTTCATCCACTGACATTTTAGTTTCTTAACTATTCTACTGCCTGCAGGGCATTCCACCAGAAGTGTAAGCCACATGGCAGGTTGATTTATGGTTCTGATTACTTTATGTGTTTTCCCTGGTCCCCGAAGGTGTGTGCATAATGATTTGCTCTCAGAGATCTTCGACCTGCTACAGTATCACTAGAAAATTCTTACCTCCATGTGCTCTTATACGCCTGTGCTAATTAGAAGCCAAATTATCATCCTGAAACAATCACTCCTCCTAGCACTCTTAACTTTCTTATGATTCAGTGCCCATTTTATTACACAGCTTAACAGACATTAAACATCTTGGAATTTATGCCATTACAAACAATATGGATATTTATTTTGATAGTAAAAGTATCAAAGACGTTTGAAGACTCTTTGGAGTTTTCCAGCAATCTGAAATCCTAAAACTCTGACACTCAGATTGAAATATTTTCAATCTGTCAAAACCACTGGAATCTTAGAGGGGAACGTATGTTTTCCCTCCCGGAAGTTAGTCTCTGTGTGTTCTATCTCTGGTATCTTGCAAATAAAAGCATTAAGCTGAGAAGAGCTTACAAACACTTTCAGTGTTCCAAGGACCTTTTATGGAAAAGTTGTATTTCTCCCCAACAGAGAAAAGTAAAATGTGAAAGAATTTTTTTACTCAAAGTTTCCAAAGCACAAACATGCAAAAGTATAGCCTTGGGGAGAGTGGGGGTCAGAGTGGCCTGTGTCCCCACAACTTCTAGCATCGACCCCCCACAAAAATGTCTCAGGTGCCCCAGGGAAAAAGTAAGTGTAACTGCCCCAAAAGTCCTAGACTCTGAACCATGATGGTGCATGAAACGAGTCAGAAAACGTGTGAGACCTTGACGCTTCTGTTAATTCTACCAGAGTAATAATGACAAGATTTCCAAGGACACAAACCAAGACCAAAGGCTGTGAGCGCCATCTGGTGGCCATATCAGCACACCCGAACTCCATTACCTGGGCATGCCCACCACCTCCCCCCAATCTTTTTTTTTTTTTTTTTTTAGTGTGCTGCCTGCAACCTGGTCTGATGATAAACAGGGAAATTCCTGTATTTCTTCTTTTGGAGGGATCATTTTTATTTAAGATACTGAGTCTCTATTTACTTATTTATTTATTTATTTATTTTTAATTTAATGCCCGTTTTTAAGTTTAAAAAGGGAGCTGCTTCTACGAAAACTGCTAAGAAATTATAGTGGGGCTAGCCAAGAGACATGGGAAAAACGGTGAAAGTGGTATATGAATGACTGAAGTTTGGGAACTCTCTTAGGGTGGGGTTGCCAGATAAAGTAAGGACACCGAGTTAAATTTGAATTTTAGAATTTCGTTTTAGTGTGTGTCCCAAATATTGCATGGGACACATTTGCACTGAAATATGATTCATTATCTGAAATCCTATTTTAAGTGAACATCCTTTTTTCCTCCCCTAAATCTGGCAAACTTACCTTAGGAGAACAAAGAAATTGCACCCAGAACTTCCCTGGTGGCACAGTGGTTAGGAATCCGCCTGCCAGTGCAGGGGACACGGGCCCGAGCCCTGGTCCAGGAAGATCCCACATGCCGTGGAACATCTAAGCCCGTGTGCCACAACTACTGAGCCCTCGTGCCACAACTACTGAAGCCCGTGCGCCTAGAGCCCATGCTCTGCAACAAGAGAAGGCGCTGCAATAAGCCTATGCACCGCAACAAAGACCCAATGCAGCCAAAAATAAATAAATAAATAAATAAAATTTAGTTTTTAAAAAAGAAAAGAAATTACATCCTTCTCCTTGTCACTTCCGTTTTGATCTATCAAAACAAGCTAGTGGGGCTTCCCTGGTGGTGCAGTCGTTCACAGTCCGCCTGCCGATGCAGGGGACGCAGGTTCGTGCCCCGGTCCGGGAAGATCCCACATGCTGCGGAGCGGCTGGGCCCGTGGGCCATGGCCACTGAGCCTGCACGTCTGGAGCCTGTGCTCCGCAACAGTAGAGGCCACAACAGTGAGAAGCCCGTGTACACCAAAAAAAACAAAAAACAAAAAAAAACAAGGTACCTCTTGTCCTGTCTACGGATTGCGTGGCATTTATGCCCCAATAAACGTGTCCCTGTGGAGTACTGAGGCCTGACATCTGAAAAATCACAGGGCAAAGGCCCACAGTGCACCTTGAGGTGGGAAAGTCCGGGCCACTCAGAACAAGCAGTCTGGCCACATCAAACCGAGAGGGAGGGTGTTCCCGGCCCAGCTCTCTTTCCCAGCCTCTCAGGTACCTGCTCTGTGCAGGCCGAGGCCTGGCAGCTACTTTCGGGCCCTTACCAACGTTGCATTTGATGGAGAGCCTTCCGCACCCCACGTGTAGACCTAGACCCCTGGAGGGGGGACCGCCCTTGAGGGGGCTCTGAGCCATGGACTTAGAGGGTGCTCACAGCAGCCATAGATAGAGCCGGCCTGTGGTGCTCCCACCCACGATTCCTGTATTTCCTGTTTTTTTTTTTTTTTTTTTTTTTTTTGTGGAACACATGCCTCTCACTGTTGTGGCCTCTCCCATTGCAGAGCACAGGCTCCGGACGCGCAGGCTCAGCGGCCATGGCCCACAGACCCAGCCGCACCGCGGCATGTTGGATCTTCCCGGACCGGGGCACGAACCCGCGTCCCCTGCATCGGCAGGCGGACTCTCACCCACTGCGTCACCAGGGAGGCCCCTGTATTTGCGCTTAATAACAACCACACTGGCGTTTAAGTGAGCCTGGCAAGGCTTACAAATGCACACATAAAGATTACCAACTACCTTCCCCAGAGACGGACGAGGGAAGCTGAAGCTAAAACACCCTGTGAGGGCTTCTCTGGTGGCGCAGTGGTTGAGAGTCCACCTGCCGATGCAGGGGACACGGGTTCGTGCCCCGGTCCGGGTAGATCCCACATGCCGCGGAGCGGTTCTGCCCGTGAGCCATGGCCGCTGAGCCTGCGCGACAGGAGCCTGTGCTCCGCAATGGGAGAGGCCACAACAGTGAGAGGCCCGCGTACCGCAAAAAAAACCAAAATAAACCCAAAACAAAAGAAAAAAAACACCGCGTGGGTAGTCAGAGGAGAGGACCGTCACAGCTCATCACCCTGTGCCGTGTGCCAGGCATGATCTGATCACTTGTACACATGCTAACTTATTAAAATACTTCTAACAATCCTATCAGGTTGGGACTACCATCACCCCGCGTACAGACTGAACAAAAGGAAACAGAATATGGTGTCCTCCTTGTGTTCACAAAGCCCGTTAACTGGCAGAGACAGGACTTGAAGGCCACAGTCCGGCTCCCGAGTCCATGCCATGCTTTACAGCCTCCAACTTCTCACGCTCATTCCTAGAGCCACCTGGGAAGGAGGAACCAGGCAACTAAAGCCTGGGTTTGAATCAGACTCCACGTCTGACCAGCCGCGTGATCCCGAGCAGGGGGCCTCGCCTCTCTGAGTCTCAACCTGGCTCCCTTGCAAAATGGGCACATTCATGGGAACGTCAGCCTTCAGCAACGCTGTGACGAGTATCATTGTAGCATGTGTGAACGGGCTTTGTAAACTCTGGAGTGTTCTGTGAGGTACAAACTACCCTCTATTCTCATTAGAGGGAATTCATTTCATAACCTGCTCCCGGCTCTTGAACTTTGCTGTGCATCCAGTCAGTGCTGGATGATCTGGAACCAACAGCTGGTCTATTTATGGCTGAAAACCCACAGGTCATAGGAAGACAGCAGCACCGGAGCCCCTGGGTGGCCACAAAGATAAGGTCCGTGTCTCGAGGACCGATGACATGGTGGTCACTGAAGGAACAGGCCCCTCCTGCCCCTTCCACTAGTGACAACTGAAAACCTTGGTTTCCCCAACACCCCGATCCAAGATCAACCCGACTCTTTGCCCAACGTTGGAGAAATACCGGCATGTCCTGCAGGCCTGGCTGGCCCCCTCTGACTGTGTGTTGCCTCCTTCCACAGATCAGTACCCTACAGCAAGGCTACAACCAGGTGCTGTGCCAGACCCTGTCTGAGAGAAAATTAGAAATCACCTCCCTGAAGCACGAGGCCGAGAACTTAAGGAGGGACGCCGCCAAAACGTCAGGTGAGGCCCTTCTGCATTCAGGCCCCAGAGCTTCTGCCCTGCCCCTGCAGACATCACCAGTCAACCAGCGCACCTGTGCCCGTGACCTGGGTGCAGCCTCAGGGATCACCCGTGTCGATGCATTAGAGTTCTCCCTCAGTGGAGGTTTCTTGCCGCCCAGTTCCGAGGGCAGGGCCTGGTAAATATTTGAGAGAATGGTATCTCTTGGCTACAAGGTCTCCTGAGCACTGGCCCCACCAGGGAGAACACAGGTCGCCTTGTGGCTTGGGTGGTTCCACAAAGCAGCCTGAGTGCAAACTAGAGCGTGGACAAAATGGGCTCACTCCTTTAAGGCACCCATGGTCTCACCCATTTCAGCCGAGTGCACTTGGGCCCAAGGGAAACCATTTTCTAATTTGATCCGAGGTGGTTCCCTGATAAAGGGCTTGGGTTGGGAGAGGGGCAGCCAACGCACAGCTGTGGCTGAGCTTTGATTCCCTGGATTCCTTCATTGCTTCCACATGTTTCTTGAGGTCCTACTAGGTGTCAGGCCCCGTTCCAGGCTCCGGGGAGGGAGAGCCAAGCAAGACAGTCAGATTCCTGTACTCACAGATTTGGGAGGGGGTGACAGACAATAAAAGTAAACGGATGAATAAACGAGCCCACTTCAGAGAGCAGTGGTGCTGTGGAGAAAATAAACTGTGTGTCGTGGTGGCCAGCGCTTCAAGGGGGGAGGCCAAGGGGGACCAGCTTAGTGGGTGTGCAACCATGGAACTCAGGTGGGACTTGAACCCGTGGGCTGGGACTCGAACCCAGTCAGAACCCACTATCTTTTAATCGAGATCACTCATCTGGCCTCGGAACTTAATAAAGCTCAGGTTCTTTATGTCTCATCGCAGATAGAATTCAGTGAGAGACAAAGTAAGAAGTGGATTTCTTTAGAGAGAAACACACTCCACAGACAGAGTGTGGGCCATCTCAGAAGGCTAGAGACCCCCAAATATGGGGCGGTTAGTTTTTATGGGCTGGGTAATTTTATAGGCTAATGAGTGGGAGGATTGCGACAACTCTAATATTTTGGGGAAGGGGCGGGGATTTCCAGGAATTGGGCCAACACCCACTTTTTTTTTTTTTGTACGCGGGCCTCTCGCTGTTGTGGAGCACAGGCTCCGGACGCGCAGGCTCAGCGGCCATGGCTCACGGGCCCATCCGCTCCGTGGCATGTGGGATCTTCCCAGACCGGGGCACGAACCCGTGTCCCCTGCATCGGCAGGCAGACTCTCAACCACCGCGCCACCAGGAAAGCCCCACCACCCACTTTTTGACCTTTATGCTCAGCCTCGGAACTGTCCTGGTGCTGGTGCGTGTGTCATTTCGCTCATGTATTACAATGAGCCTGTAATGAGGCTCCAGTTCCCCTGGAAGTCGAATCTTACGCCCCCTTGGACCTAGCCGATTCTAACCAGTTCATGTTGTATCCTCCACCGCTATGTCCTTCTTTTAGAGAGGACCTGTTTCAGGTGCGCAAGGACAAGCCAAGGGCAAGAGAGGCTGCATGGAGTGAACAGGGGATTGTGGGGCTGGGCAGGGTCTGGGGGTCTGGGTTTTTATTCCAAGGGTGTTGGGAATCCAGTGGAGTTTTCTAAGCAGAAACTGACATGTCTAGAGACCTGAAGAGGATGGGACCGCTCACAGACGAGGGGAGGGAGAGAAGCAGGTGACAGGGCAGAGGCAGTGAGCCTTGGAGGGGCACATCACTCTGAAAGCAGCCAGCGCGTAGCAGGAAACATGCCCACAGCTGTAGAAGCCAGGCATAGCATTGAGTCGCACGTGAATCCCCATCTCTGTATGAATCTGTGCTTTCCTTCTGCCTCACTCTGCAACTTAATCACACCCACACCCACCCCCTGCTGCCCCCAGGTCTCTGCTTATGCTCCTCCCTCACTTGGGATGTCCTCAGATATTTTCTGAGCACCTCCCCCAGGCTAGGTGCTGTTCTGGGCACCAGGAATGGAAGGATGAACTCGCTGGTCCTCACCTTCCTCCCGTATGTCGGCAAGTGAAACCTCATCCAAGCATCGAGCCTGTCTCAGATCCCACCTTCTCCGATCAGGGAGTCGGACAGACCTGGATTGGGATAACGCTTGAGATGGGCTGGACCCACTCAAAGTGTGGCAAGCCCCAGAGGGATTTCCAAGTAACTGAACTGTGTCCTGGAGGCAAAGCTCATTTTTAAAATGAAATTCTGGAGCATTTTGTGCTTTATTTCATAGACATTCTTGATTGATACCTACCACTAAAACTGGGCCTGATGTTCTTTCAAGAAAAGAACCGTAGGAGATAACCCAATACCACTGCATTTATGCACCCTTCTTCCCACTTTTATTCAAAATGATACTACAGTGCAAGAGGGAAGAGATATGGGGGGATATGTATATGCATAACTGATGCACTTGGTTATAAAGCAGAAACTAACACACCATTGTAAAGCAATTATACTCCAATAAAGATGTTTAAAAAAATGATCCTACAGTAATGGAGTAGTTATCTATTGCTGCATAACAAGTTACCCCAAAATGTAATGGATAAAACCCCAACCAATATTTATTATCTCACCCAGTATCTGTAGTTCAGGAATTTGAGCGGGGGGTGACTTAGTTCTCACCAGTTGCAGTAAAGATGTTGGCTGGGGCATCAGTCATGTCATCTAAAGCCTCGGGGGGAGCCGGAGGATCCCCCTTCAGAATGGCTGCTCATGTGGCTATTGGCTGGAGGCCTTAGTCCCTCAGCACACATGCTTCTCTCTAGGGCTGCTTGAGTGTCCTCACGACACAGCAGTTGGATTCCCCCGGAGTGAGTGATTCAAGAGGGAGCAAAGAGGAGCCCACAGTGTCTTTTATGACACAGCCTGGGAGGAAACAGTCCGTCATTTCCACAGTATCATATTGGTTACCCATGGCAGCCCTATTCAGGGTGGGAGGGGCTACACAGGGCATGAATTCTAGGTGGTAGGGATCATTGGGGCCATTTTGGAAGCTGGCTGCCGAAAAAAATAATAGGCGCCCTTTAACAAACATAATTTAGCCACTTTGTGTTCTTGGGACATACCGCATCATTTGACCCTTAAAATAACTCTGTGTGGGGCAGACAGTGGGAGGTGAAATAGCTTGTCCAAGACCACCAAGCTAATAAGTGGTAGAGAGGGGTCCAAACTCAGAGGACTGTGAAACCAACCACCTCATCAATAGTGTCCAGCAGTGCCCTCTGCCACACGCCCGTCTCCTGGCCTCTGGAGAAGAATTCCTGGACCTTCCCTGTGCTGGGCCTTTGTTCCCCAGGCCCATGGTGTGGCCTCTCCTCCCAGCTTTGCCTGGCCTGTGCCCACAAGGGGCCCCCAAAGGCTTCTCCTCTCGCTGGTGCTGACTGCCCCTCATTCTCACTGAAGCCTCAAACCCTGTTCTGTGGACTTCGCTCTCATTCCCATTCCTTCTCTGGGACCCTTGGAAAAAGCCTCCCCAATTGTAGGCAGGCAGCGGTGGTGGCCTGGACTTGGAAGGTCTTTTCCAAACATTGGCTGACAGCCACGGTGTTGCCAATAATCCTTCCTGCCTCTTTGACCTCCATGAGTCTTTTGTTTTGGTTTGGTTTGGTTCTTTTACAGAGATGGTGTCATCTTTGCAAAGAGACGTGTTAGTAAAGGATGGTCAAGTTCAACAACTACAACAGGAGGTGAATCAACTGAAAAGTGAGAACAAAGAAAAGGATCACCAGCTGGAAGCCCTCAGCTCCAGAGTGAGTGTCGGGTCATCAGCAAATTGTAGCTGCGAAAAGCAGACACAGTGGAGTCACATGACACACGGTGGTGAGATGAGGCCAGTGCCCAAGGACACAGGGAGGGTAGCTGCTGGGCAGGTGGCCAACTTCTCTGAAGCCTTTCAAAGCACAGCATATATGTGGCTCAGAATAAGCATAATAGATTTTCAAATCCAGCAAACATTTTCTAACCCCTATTATAAATTAGTTTGTTTAATCCCAGCAACAAACCCACGTATGAGCATATACTGCCATTGCAAAGTTTAATATTAAGCAGAATACGATCTCTCTGTGAGCACGGATGACCACACGGCTGCATCATGGTCCCAGAACCACTGGTTCTCATAACTGTCTTCAAAGCAGAACGTCTGAAGATCCAGATGCAAACACGCAGACTCTCATTTCCTCCTTAGACTTTAGTGTGCAGAATGTCTCTATGGAAGATGAACGTGGTAGGCAAGCAAAGAGCTTTTTCCACGTAACTTTGACTATTTGCAAATCTTGCCTTCAATGCTAACTTTAGAATCCTGCCTCTATAGGATAAGAGTTCTCAGTATTTGCATGATGTGCCTGTTTCTGTGAGTCAAGATAAAACCTCAAAGCTTTCATCTCATGTGGCAACTCAGAGATTCCCAGAGGCTACCCGATAGCTAGGTCTGCATGGGGGTGGGGTGAGAACAGACCTTGAGGTTCCAAGGAAAAGGCACAATAAGTAATACCTGGTACGTAGTACCATACCCAGTTTGGAGCTGGTGAAAGGCACTGCATGAGCTTTCGGATCAGACAGACCAGGGTCCAATCCCAGAGCTTTCTTTCATTGTAAATTATTTGGCCTCCATTTCCCCATCTGTGAAATGGGGATGACAAAATCGTTTTCTGAGAAGTGGGAGGCTGGTTTTAGTTGTGCTCTTCTGCCTCTGCCCTGGGTCAACTGCCTGGCCAAGCCCTCTGCATTCGTTTCTCCCAAGCAGAGTGTCTTCCCAGGCATGTGCTATAGCTGTTTAATGTGGTGTGTGTGTGTGTGTGTGTGTTGGGGACGGGAAGGGGATGCAGAGCTGGTGCTAAGTAGAAGGAATCTGCAAAGACAGCAACCGCTTGGCTCTTCTACCTCCTGAAGTGCATTTGGATGATTTATGTCCCCGTTTCCCCTTCCTTGTTGACCTCGGAATGACGTCCCTTCTCCTCTAGACTGTGCTGGCCAGTAGCACAAGGACTCGTCACCACCAAGGGTACTGCTCTTGTGAACATTTGAGATGCCTTTTTTTTTAATGACATACATCATGTGTGTTAATTTTAGAAAAATAAGTAGATGACATTGAAAACAAAAAATAAAAAGAGAGGAGAGGAAATGCTACCTTGAGAAATCAGTGTTAATATTTTCATGTATGTTCTTCCAGTCTTATTGCTATATATTGCCTAGAAATCAATCAATCAATCATTTTATTGTGAATTTATTCTATGCACATTTTTAAAAATTTTAAATACTTACTATTTTCCCGTGCTAATAAATCAACGCTCTTATCATTCGTCTTAAAAGCTACATACTTTCTCCTGGATGTACCCAGTGTTATAAAGTGGTCTGCTGTTCTAAACAACACTTGGGTTGTTTCCTCATTTTTTTTTTTTATTCCACGGTTACTGACATTTCTGTGAAGAGCATCCTTGAAACTACAGATTTACTTATTTCTCCAGTCATTGTCCTTAAGGTACATTCCTAAAGTGGGAATTGCTGGGTCAAAAGAAGGCACATCCATCCTTATGCACTTAATGCCTGTTGCCGAGACGCCCTCGGGCAAGACAGCTCCGTTTACCCCTCCACACCAGTCAGGGCAGTTGTGTCTTTGAGATGCAACCTGCACAAAAGCCCTAAGATGGACCCCAGCTCTCTGGCTCGGCCCCCTACACCCTCACTGGTCACAGCATGAAAACATCCCAATCCCTGCACCCTAAGTACCCAGAGTCTACAAAGCTGGATTTCCCCTGCAGTGAAGTTTGCTGGCTTTTGAAGAGGAATTTAGACGCTCTATTCCTCAGAACTCATGAGAGGGGTGAACTGGGAAGGACTGCAGGATCCCGTGCTCCCATCACACAAATGGTCTCGCCTCTCAGAATTCAGAGGTGTAATTGGGTTATACAGCAGGAAACACTCCTGGGCGTGAACACAGGTACTTGGGACCCCCAGCCAAGTCCCCGTGGCCTTGTCCTTTTTCTCCACAGTGCTCAGTGCTGAAAGAAGAGTTACAGAAGGAAGATGACCAGAAGGAGAAGTGGGAAGCCCAAGAGAAAGAGTTAAAACTCTGCAAAACCGTGCGTTGAAACTCCTGACCCCTAGGTGTCCACTGAAAGCCTAGATTGTGGCCTTGAGGGTTTTGGAGGGGTTCCTTGGCCCATTAGCTAGCACAAGCTCTGGGGCTTTCTGGGTGTTTGTCTGTTAATGTAGTCTCCTAATTCTTTGATTTGCTAGCCTCAAAGAGATGGGTGAAAAGACCATGGAAAACACACTCTCCCCAGATTTTCTGGGCAGTTGGCTCAAGGCCCCTCATCAGGTTTCCCCTGGGGAAAGGGACGGGAGGTGGCCACCATATGCTGCTAGAAATTCACCGCGGTCCCTACCCCTGGACTTGTGATGCCCAGACTTTCATGATCCACTGTCACGAGTTTTAGCACAGCCCTGAGCACTGTTATTAACACAACTCTTCTTGAAGTGTTTTTGCTTAAATACATTCAATTTTACAACAATTCATAAAAACAAAATAAAAAGCAAATTTATCACTGGCCTTGTATGGAAGGTGAACATAAAAATTTATAAAATGAAAAGATGACCACTAAATGTAAATGTTCACCCCCTGTACTGGCCCGAACCCTCGTGCACATCACTAGGCATACGTTTTCCATCCGTTGGGAAGGACGGTGCCTGGGACGGTGGGAGGAGATGTGTGTTCTTCTCTCTGTCAGGAGCACACTTCTCTGCCTCAAATGAGAAAACAGAAAAATGTCATTGTTCTTTGCTTCCAAACTGTGCCCATTGTGTCTTCCAAACAGCCCTTATTTAGATTGAACTCAAAAATATACCCCAAGGAAAGAGATTCTAATGAGTGGATAGGTATCTTGTACTGTTTAATCCAGGATCCATGCTGATCTTCAAAAGAAACTCAAATTTTCCCTCACCCAGCCCTTTCATTGCATCCGTTGAAAGAAAGTCTACTTTGCCTCAAAGATGTGGAATTGTCCCCCAAGGGAAGGAATGAAGCGAATCCCAGACTAGGTTTCTGCATTAATGAACCGGATGAAATGAGCTGTGAAGTTGACTTCCCTGTTGTTGGAACTCTTTCAGCAAATCCAGGACATGGAAAAAGAAATGAGGAAGCTCAGGGTGGAGCTGAAAAGGAGCAGTACCGAGCAGAGCCGGATCTCTATGACGCTGCGGGAAAAGAGCAAGGTATGGCAGGGACAGGTCAGCCTGGGAACCACTCTGGGGCAAGCACTCCACCTGCATCATCTCTGTTCATCCTCACAATGACCCCATGCGGTCTATACTGGTATTAACCCCACTTTACAGTCGGGAAAACTGAGGCTCACAGAGGTGAAGTAAGTTATCCAAGTTCACTTGCATAAAGTAGTTGTGGCAGAACTTGAATCCAGGTCTGCCTGACTCCAAAGCTCCTGTGTGTAACCACTACCGTAGACTGCCTTCAGATCTTAATTGTGAAATTATCTAAGAAAGAATTGATCCATTAAATCAAGTTTGCCAATGATGTTGTTCCAACTTAAATTCTCATATTGATTTTTTTTTGTCTTTTTGTTCCATCATTGAGAATGTTTTAAAAATCTCATATGTTTGTAATTTGTGTGTTTCTTCTTTTAATATGAACGATGTTTGCTTTATATATTTTGAGGCTGTGTTACTAGGTGCATATGAATTTAGAATCCTAATACTTCCTGTAGAGCAAAACTTTAGATCATCATGAAATGTCCCTTTTCATCTCTAGTAGTGTTTCTCCCTTAACGTCTCCTTTGTCATTTAGCTTCATCACTGGCTTTCTGTTGGTTACAGTTTTCATACCATATCTTTTTCATATGTTCTCTGTCAATTTTTGTCTTAAGGTTTAGACATATGCCATCAAATAGCGTATCATTTTTACAAAATCCAGTCTGACAATCTTTGACTTTTAGTCCATTTATATTATGTAATTACTCGTGTCCTGGGGTTTAACTCTACCTTCTTGCTCAATACCAGTTTTACCATCTGTGTTATGTTCCTTTCTCTCCTTTCTTGCCTCCTTCTGAGTGGATGGTTTTCTCTTATTCCACTTTCCCCCTCTATTAGCTTGGAAATATTTCACTTTTTTACACTTCTTTTAGTAATAGTAAGACAATAGCATTCATCCTTGACTCACCAAACTCACACATTAATTAAGTTTTTCACTCTTCTACTATTCTCTTAGTAGTCATCCTGAAGACTACAATATGCATTCTTTTTTTTTTTTTTTTTTTTTGTGGTACGCGGGCCTCTCACTGTTGTGGCCTCTCCCGTTGCAGAGCACAGGCTCTGGACGCACAGGTTCAGCGGCCATGGCTCACGGGCCAAGCCGCTCCGCGGCATGTGGGATCCTCCCGGACCGGAACATGAACCCATGTCCCCTGCATCGGCAGGTGGACTCTCAACCACTGCGCCACCAGGGAAGCCCTGCATTCTTAACTTACCAAGAGGCAATAGTAGTTGATAATTATGCCCTTCTCCTTGACAGTGCAATGAGTTTCAAACACCTTAACTTCACTTACCCCCTCCAGATTTATAAGCCATTGCTGTCATTTTCTAAACTCCTCTTGATACTTAAAACCCCACAAGACATTATTAGTGTTTTTCTATAGTCAGTATCATATCCACACATTACCCTTACTGTTGCTTGTCTTTTCTGCATCTCTGATCACCCACCTGGGTTCATTTTTCTTGTGTCTGAAGAATATCCTTTAATGTTTTCCCTCATTGTGGCTCTGCTGATGACAAATTCTCACATGTCCCTGTGTGTCTGCCTGGAGATGTATATTTAACCTTCACCCTTAAAACACATTTGACTGCGTATTGAATTCTACAATGGCAATTCTTTTCTTTCAGCACATTAGATATTTCACTATTGTCTTGTGGCTCCTATTATTCCTATTTAGAAGTCATCTGTAAGCCTAACTGTTGTACCTTTGCATAATCTGTCTTTTTCTCCGGTTGCTTTTAAGATTGTCTTTTCCCTTGATTTCCATCAGTTTTATTATGGTTTATCTAGGTGTGGATTCAGTTTTATTTACCTCGTTCAGAGTTCATAGGGGCTTCTTGAATCCCTGGCTTGGTGTTTTGCCTTAGTTCAGGCACTTGGGCTCTGTACCACACAGGCAGTGGGGAGCTACTAAGGCTTCTGAACAAGTGACTGATGCAATGACATTCGTGGACAGTAATTAGGGTGAAAATGATAGTTACAATTTCTCACGTACTAGGAGTTTCCTTGAACATTTCATCTCTTCATCTTCACAACAGCGCTGTGATCTAGAAATCATCCTCTCCATTTTACAGATGAGAAAGTCAAGGCTACCAGTTACTAGTAAAGTAACTAGCCCAATGGCACAGTCGGTTTTGTCTGACTCCAGGTTCGTCTGACTTCAGTGACCCTGGCGTAGCAAACAGCCACATGCTACTGTTTACACTGAAATTAATGAAAATTAAATAAAATTATTTATTCAGTTCCTCCGTCACACCAGCCCCATTTCGAGTGCTTGATCCCCAGATGCGGCTGGTGGCTGCCGTATTAGACAACACAGCCTCGCTCAGAGTACCTGTACCATTGCAGAAAGTTCTGTTGGACAGAGCTGCCTTACAGCTGGGTAACTCTCACAGTACCATTAAGATTGCACTGGAAGAAACTAAACTCGAGGCGAGGAGGCCAGTTGTCACAGTCCAGCTTGCATGTGAGAGGGGTTGGAGGACAGGCGTGAGACGACCGAGTGTGAGAGAGGGAGCAGGGCGGCCGCTGAAGGTGACTCTGAGGCTTGGGGCTGGGAACGGGGGCTGTTCATGCAGAACACAGACAGGGGCAGAGTCCAAGGCTGGACTTGGCTTTTGCAGCACATGAAACAGGCTGCTGACCTAGAAGTCCGAGCATGTTTAGACCTGGGAGAAAACTAAGGCCCAGAGAGTTTAGATGACTTTTCCAAGGTAACGGAGCTGGGTAGAGGCTCTTCCACTGGACCACACTACTCAGAAGAAAGCTCTTAATGGTTTTTCTGGGTCTTTTATTAGATCCCTGTGATCCCCCTCTTCAGATACCTAAAAAAACAGCCTGTGAATTTGTTTTAGCACAAAATCTTTCCATTTATTTACGAGAGTTTGCCTCATTTCCTGTTAGTGCTAGGGCCCAGGGCTCAGCAGGTGCATCCAAGAATTGAGCAGCTGCGAGGCCTACACTGGCCAGCCAAGGGAAGCGTGGAGCACTCCCAAGCTTACCGTGCGTTGACTGTTACCCAAGCAAGGGGGGAAAAGTAGGCAAGCTTCTCCACTTTAAATGCCTTCCTTTGCAGGCTGCAATTCTTAATAGACATTGCTTTAGCAAGCCTCCAGAGAGGTTACCACCAGTGAGTGTGCTCAAAGTGGTAACGACAAACAGTTATGATAATAAACCCAATCATAACATTTCCAAGTTCCCATCACGAGTTAGTAGAACGAGACTGTACGGCGGACATTGCCGTCCCCCTTTCATAGGTCACAACAGTACTTAACACACTCACAGAGCCCTTAAGCACTATTCCGAACATTGAATCCCCACAAGAACTCTATGCAGTGATACTAGTATAATCATCCCCATTGGACAGATGAGGACACTGAGTCCCGGAGCAGTGAAATAACTTTCCCAGGGTCGTACGGCTTGTTAGGGACCGAGCTGGGATGGGAGTGTGCGGTAGAACATAGTTGAGCCCCGGGTGCAGAGCTCGGCCCTTTCCCGTAGGGGGCAACTCCCTGTGAGTCTGCCGCTACCCTGTGCATGCCTGTGACCCCTGCTGCTGGGCTGCAGCTGTCCCTACCCCTCAGGGACTCCCCCACTGCCATTAGCCACCCCCCCCGAAGAGTTTCCCCAGAGGGCATGATGATCACATTAGCAGCAAGCCCTCGGTTTCATCATCCTTTCAGGTTGAAGAGAAGCTTCGGGAGGATTCCAGAAGGAAATTGCTTCAGCTGCAAGAAATGAGGAACAGAGAAAACCTCATTAAAGCCAATTTGGAAAGGGTAGTAGGTCAGGTAGGCGTGCTGCAGAGCCCCTTCACGGGCCCGTGCTTTCCACGGAATCCCGCACCCAAGCGGCCGGCAGGGATGAATGAGGAGGAAGATGGCCTGCCTTAGTTCACCCGCTTATTTTCTATACGAAGAAGTGTCTAGAAAGATCTAGAGCTGAGATTCTATCTAGATCTGGAGTCTGAGCTCTTAACCACGATGCTCTACTACTTCGCTATTAGTTACTAAGCTAAGCATCGTTTTTCTGTGTTTTGAAGAAAGTTTCGTGAACCTTTGTCCCGCCCCCAAAGGTAGTGGAAATGACTCCTGCGTTAGTCCTGTCCCCCATCAGCTGCAGTTTCCCTTCCCCTCATTTCAGATGAGGATCAACAGTTCTCGGGAAACTCAGCAGTATTTGCTGCAAGAACAGTTACGGCAGCATCTGGCAGAGAAGGAGAAGCTGACCGAGGAAAGGCTACAGCAAGAGGAGAAGCTGAAAGCCAGAGTCAAGCGGCTAATGGCAGAGAAATCGGTAAGGTGGTCCCCGTCCTTCTCTTTACTACTGGAAACTGATGAAATGGGCTTTCCTATGAGAAACAGAGGGCACGTACTCAGATGGAGGAATCTCAGCAACTCCTTGTTGGGAACTAAATTAATTAAAGAGGGTGAATGATGTAGGAGGAATGAACATGAAGCTTGAATCCTAAAACTCAGAGATCAACTTGAAGATCAACTTGAAGAGGCAAGGTTATTGAAATGTCTAGAAATGGTACTTTGTTTATATACCGCAGCTGATTTTATTGATACAAATCCCAGTCGTTACTGCGGGTCCTGGTTTGTGCCTAAGTGTGTGCAAGACCAACCAATTGTATTTCAGTCTTTTGCTTTCTCTTCATGCATATCAGGGGAAACACATGGCCAAAACGGCTACTTACTTTTCCAGAAACCAGCCAATTAGAGGATAGTTAACAGTGGCACCTCTCAACACAAAGGTGTCCACGGATCATATGCGGATGTTGTTGAAATGCAGATTCTGACTCAGCAGGTCTCGGGTGGAGGGAGCCTGGGATTCTGCATTTCTGAACAGCTCCCAGCTGGTACCGATAGCACAGCTCTGCAGACTACATTTTCAGCCACAAAGTCTTAGAAGAAGGTTTTCCCCAAGTTGGCCGATAAGAACCACCTGGGGCTTCCCTGGTGGCGCAGTGGTTGAGAGTCCGCCTGCCGATGCAGGGGACACCGGTTCATGCCTCGGTCCGGGAGGATCCCACATGCCGCGGAGCGGCTGGGCCTGTGAGCCATGGCCACTGAGCCTGCGTGTCCGGAGCCTGTGCTCCACAACGGGAGAGGCCACAAGAGTGAGAGGCCCGAGTAACGCAAAAAAAAAAAAAAAAAAAAAGGCCGCTCCAGGGACTTCCCTGGCGGTCCAGTTGTTAAGACTCTGTGCTTCCGCTGCAGGGGGCACGGTTTCGATCCCTGGTCAGGGAACTAATATCCCGCATGCCGCATGGTGCCAGCAAAAAAAAAGCCCCTCCAGGAGCAAATTTGATGTGACTGTTCAGAGATGAGACCAGAATGACAACAAGTGGAAACCCAAGCTTAGAAGAATATTAGAAGAAAAAAAGAAATAAAACATGGGGAGGGAACATAGGGGGGATCTCTTATTTATAGTGATGCTAAGTAGGTAGGAAAGTTGGAAATCTTCCTAGATGTGACTCTGTATTCGAAATGCAATTTTTAAATTCCTTCTCTGCTGAAGCCCTGTAATGAGATTTTCCAAGGTACTAAGTAAGTGACAGGGTTTCTGCTAATCCATGATTTGTTCATGTTTCTTCAAATACAAGAGAGGGAGGTTGTGATCACTGATAAAGCTGCTGTCCTCACCATTCTGGCCACAGGAGCAGTCCTTCAGTGATCTAGGAGCCAAGTGCAAAGGGTCCCGACATGAGGAAGTCATTCAGCGTCAGAAAGAGGCTTTATCTGAGCTTCGTGCACGAATTAAAGAACTTGAGAAGGCCAGCTTGTCAAGTAAGTTTCCTCCTGCCTAGTCACCCCCTCTGTGCTGAGAACCGTGGACCCCAGACTTGAGGGTTCACTTTAGGGACTAACCAATTTGCCAGGACCACCATCTTCTATCCCTATCATTTCATAACTAAAAAAAACAGAGTTATAAAAAAAGATGGGCAGGAAAAAAAAATAGATGGGTAGGCATGAGCTCAGAGTCAAGAGCAGGCCTTGATATTAAATAAACAGGATTTCATGAAAAACTCACAACCTTGTCCTTCTTTTTCTTATTTCACTGTGGCCCAGTGGAAACTTTTTCATAGACGGATGCTGTGCAAGGACCAACCTTGGGGAACTTCCCAGGATAAATACCCTGTTTAGAGGGAATAGGGCTTTCAAGAAACCAAGCTTGCTGCTGGGTGGAGCCCTGGGCTAGGACACAGAAGCCTGGGTTCAAGTCCATCCTCACACCTGTGGCCATAGGTTCCCCCGCAGTGCCCCAGCCCTGGGAGGCTGCAGCGTCATATGAGCTGTGTGGCCTTGGACAAGTCATTTCACCTCTCTGGGCCTCGATGCCTCACCTGCCAAGGGAGGATGGTGAGCTAATAAGTACAAGCCTGTGCTAAGTGTCCAGTAAATAGCAGCTGTGACTTTTACATGCAGTAACTTCTTCCTGAGCCTTTGAGTGTAAACTTTTTCTTTTATAGATCACAAGGACCACATGGATGGATCATTTCTAGACTTAAAGACCTTCCGGATAGAAAAAAATATTCGGAAAATATTGGATGCAAAACCTGACTTGCCAACTTTTTCAAGAGTAGAGATCCGAACGGTAACCAAAGAAACTTTGTCTCTGCATTGACTGACACGTGGGGAGGGTGGGCATGAGGACAGACACTAGCCGTGTGCCCTGGCACTACTGTATACATCATTGGTTCGAGGCCAGGTCCTCCCTGATGGGCTGGCACCTGTATGGACTGGTCGGTGCCTGGCCGTACCAGCGATCCAATGTTTGAATAGAAAGGCGGCTTCCCATCATGTACAGCATGATATAGCATTGCACTGATGCTGGCCTGGTCAATCTCTGGGCCCTCCTTTTCACATCACACGTTATATTCTGCAGAAATATCCAACAAGCTAATGTACAACAGTATGTCATGAGCTTGCCTAACATTTGCTTTTTGCTATAAACTGAAAAACATGAACACATAAAGGGCAGCAGAAGGGAGCCATGATGATTAAGAAGACACAAGTTCTAGAATCAGAGACCTGTGTCCTAATCCCAGCTCTGCAAGCTCTGTGACCTTGGGCAGGCTCCTAACTTTTCTGGGACTTCATTTCCCAGCTGTAAAATGATGATGGAAAAATTAAAGGAGATCATTATGTTAAGTGCTTATCCCAGTGCCTAGCTCATAGCGAGCACTTTAATAGATGATAGTTATTATTATTAAACAGTATTTAAAGAGTATTATCCAAGAAAACCTTCCTTCCTTAGGGAGCATAGTTTGTATTTGCCAGGATTTTCAGAAGTAATTTGATTGTTAGGTTGAAGGTGCCCTGTATCCTAAATGGATGTTTGATAAGGTGTTTGACTGACACATGACAATGGACAGCTCAGGCCAGTGTGGCTTGCTGCGGCAGCTGGTCTAAAGCAGCTTTTGGAAAACATAATAAAGCCATCCTATCCGTACCAGCATTTTCTCCTACAATTTTTCTAGACATTTGCTCACACGTCTAGAGATGTGAGTCTTCAGAAACGTGTTGGTCTTCCTGATAAAATCGAACCTTCCTTCTCTGAGGTTGGGAGCAGAGGGACCGTCTCCAGGTGGGGAGCTCAGCTGGATCTCACATCCTGATGGTCCTGCTTCCAAGATTGACCTTCCCCTTGGCAACAAGCCCTCATCCCACCACTGACACCACAGAGCAGGAAACCTCCCAACTCTCAATCCTCCAAGGTTGGCAGTAATTAAACGAAAGTGCAGGAGGAAGAATAGCTGACATCTGTGAACTGCTTACTGTGTGCCAGGCGTTGAGCTCAGCCGGCTCCATGCCTTATGTCATTTAACCATCGTAGCAGCCTTGTGTCAGTTACTATTATTGTCCCCATTTAACAGATAAGGAAAATTAAGGCTTCAGGAGGTCAAGTACCTCACCCAAGGTCACAGAATAATGATTGAAGACACACCAGGGGTGTGTCCCTGGTGGTGTGTCTGCTAGCCTGCAGAGACTGGGTGGGGACTGTGTGCTTGGATCCTGTAGCCCAGGCTCTTCCTTAGTGACCCTCCCCTCAGGAAAAGAGGGGGCGTCTGGAGAGGTACAGAGGATGCAGCTCAGGGTAGCTGAAGACACTGAGCAGCATCTCAGGTTCTTTTTGCAGCAGATCTGCCCGGTTTATTGTCATCCTCAGATACCCTCTTTTATTCTCATCTCCATAGATGCATAGACAAATATGTCCACTCTTATCTATCACAGTCACTTTGGGGGCCTTTATATTTTTGTAGTTGTTTTTTTTTAAATCTCAGAGGTTTTCAGGGTAGTGCCAACAAATGCTAGGGCTAAGAGATGCTCATGGCAAGCATTAAAAGCCAATTTATTTTTTAAGGAGGCTTATTATGGTTATTTGTAGTCGTTCAGATCAGGTCCCCTATTCAGTCTGGTGGCCTTTCCATGCAGTCAGTTGGGCTTCCAGCAGCCAGCTGGCTGGTTGAGGTCTTAGGGAGATGCAGCTGCAAACACTATCTGCATTGTCTCTGGAAAGGGTCTGAAGTGATGCCCACCCACCAGGTTCCAGAGCTAGGAGAAGGTTGGGCCAAATTTTGTGAGGGTATGGCTTCTGCTGCACAGAAATGAGATTCCTTTAATAAAAAGGAGGGAGGCTATTTTCCACTTAACCTTCATTCGTTCATTCAACAAACATGCCCACTATGCACCACTCGGTGCCAGGTGCCATGCTGGGCACAAGGAGGGAGATAGTGAGCAAAAGCCGCATGGTCCCCATTTTTCTGGAGCTTGTCTTCTCAACATCAGCGGTACTGATTTTTTGAGCCAGGTAACTCTTTGTTTGGGAGACTGCCCTATGCATCGTGGGGTGTTTAGCAGCATCCTTGTCCTCTACCCACTAGACGCCAGCAGCAATTATGACAACCACAAATGTGTCCAGGCATTGCTAAATGTCCTGGAGGGGGTAGGGTGGACAGAGTCACCCCCGGTTGAGAACCACTGGCCTAAAGGGAAGACAGACGAGACGGTGGCCAAAGAACGGCACAAGTGATGCATCATTTCAAAGGCAGTCGTGCTCTGAAGGGGTAGGAACACAGTCATAAAGAAAGCAGTTCACAGAGTCAGACTGGATTTAAAACCAACTCTCTTGGCATGGACATATATACACACACACGCTACCAAAGGTAAAATAGATAGCTAGTGGGAAGCAGCTGCATCGCACAGGGAGAGCAGGTCGGTGCTGTGTGTCTACCTAGAGGGGTGGGATAGGGAGGGTGGGAGGGAGACGCAAGAGGCAGGGGATATGGGGATATATGGATACGTATAGCTGATTCACTTTTTGATATAGCAGAAACTAACATACCATTGTATAGAAATTATACTCCAATAAAGATGTTAAAAAAAATCAACTCTCTCAAATTATTCTTTCCAATTCTTCCATTATTCTTTGGGTTATTCTTCTTGATGTAGAAAATCATAATGGAATGCCAAGTGAGTTTTTTTCTTTTGTTTTATTTCAGCCTCAAAATGGCCTTTCCAGCCCAGGGTCCATCATGGCCACTGAGAAGTTATGGAAAACGGATGTGGCTGAGGCTTTAGATCTTAGTGAAAAGCTGGTAGGTATACCCAGCATCAGTCCCCTCCTGTCCAAACCTGCGTGCCCTGCAGATAGTTTAAAACCAACGCCACATACATGTTTAGTTGTTTCAGTAGCTCCACGAGACCCATCTCCTATCCCAGCATGGGCTGGAAATTGCAGAGCCCAATTCCTTGGAAGACTGGATAGTAAGAATGAATGTTTATGTCTGTTGTCATTCCCCCTCCCCCCCTCCCCCCAATTCTCCAAAAGGCATAGTGTAAATGGATGCGGGGGAAAATGAAAGTCGTACTAAAAGCCCCAAATGCACTCATTTGCAAAGCATGTGTTTCTTCTCTGCAACTGCAGAAAATGAATGAAACAGAATTAGACATTTGCCTCCTCAAAGTGGCCACCAGTGGTCTTGGGCCAGGCCTCTTACCTGTGAAACGCTTTCTCGTAGTACTTGGATATGAGCAAAACCCTCGGGACTATGATGAACATCAAAGATATGTCAGGTCACGTGTCCATGAAACACCTCTCCCCAGAAGAGAGGGAGAGAGTCCACCAGCTTCGACAAAGAGACCTGTACCTGGTGTTTGATAAGATCACCCTACTCAAGAACCAGCTGCAGAGAAAAGAAGAGCTTTTGAGACGATACGAGAAGGACATTGAACAGCTCAAGTATGGCCCGTGTTCCCGGCAAAAGGCCCAGGCCTCCATTCTCCAGGCTAAACCTCGGGGCAGCTGCAGACCCGTAGGGACCAGGACAAGAGGACAGAGGCCTGGGTGTGGAGGGGGGAGGCGGGATGGTGACTCAGGGCCTGATGGACCCAAGTCTCTGGGCAAGAAAGCAGCAGTTAAAGTACCCTACTGTTAAGGAATAAGGTGCACCTTTTATAAATGTGTCTGATGTTTCACCATGTGTGTGCTTTTCGTAATTCCATCCTATTTTCAGTGGTATCCGTTCCCCAACCCTCTCTGGAAAATTGGGAGGGGCTGGTAGCATAACCGTTGCCCCCTTCATGCTGCACGTCCACAGCCAATGGGCTATTTATTCTGCCCTCTAGTCCCCACATCTTCAGCCTTCCCCCCACTTGTAAGGAAACCGCGAAGCCAGGCATATATGGAAGTGTTCTGAGGATCTCCCAGGTCGGGAGCATTGGTGGTGAGTGAGAAAGCTGTGGAGAAAAGAGACTTTGTCTCTCCTGTGTGCTCAGGCAGAGCAAAGTGTCGGTTCAGATGTACTAGTCACAGGTGGCAAAGCTGAAGGACGACATCTCCAAAGAGGCCGAAGAAAAGACGCTGCTGAAGGAGGCCCTGGCGCACATGGAAGAGCGGCTGCACCAGGAGAAGAGGGTCACCAGGGCGATCAGGCAGCAGAAGGTGAGAGGTCCCTGCTCGGAGCAGAGCCTCTGAGGCTGCCCCTCAGCTCCCTTTAGAAACAGCCAACTGAGGTCCCAATGGGATCCAGGCAGCACAGAATGCATTCGCTCATTGCAAAGGAAGGTGGCAGAATAGCTTTAGCATTAGGCAGACTTAGGTTTAGACTCTTGTTCTGCCATTTACTGTGTGACTTCAGGCAGCTTTTTTTTTTAACATCTTTATTGGAGTATAATTGCTTTACAGTGTTGTGTTCGTTTCTGCTGTGTAACAAAGTGAATCAGCTATATGCATACGTATATCCTCACATCCCTCCCTCTTGTGTCTCCCTCCCACCCTCCTATTCCCACCCCTCTAGATGGTCGCAAAGCACTGAGCTGATCTCCCTGTGCCATGCGGCTGCTTCCCACTAGCTATCTGTTTTACATTTGGTAGTGTATATATGTCCATGCCACTCTCTCACTTCGTCCCAGCTTACCCTTCCCCCTCCCCATGTCCTCAAGTCCATTCTCTATGTCTGTGTCTTTATTCCTGGCCTGCCCCTAGGTTCATCAGAACCTTTTTTTTTTTTTTTTTTTTTTTTTAGATTCCATATATATGTGTCAGCTTAACCTCTCTGAGACTCATAGTCTAGCTTGCCTCTATTTTTTTAAACTTTCTTTTTTTTAATTTAATTTTTATTTTATATTGGAGTATAGTTGATTTACAGAGTTGTGTTAGTTTCAGGTGTACAGCAAAGTGATTCAGTTATACATATACATATATCTATTCTCTTTCAGATTCTTTTCCCATATAAGTTATTACAGAATATTGAGTAGAGTTCCCTGTGCTCTACAGTAGGTCCTTGTTGATTACATATTTTATATATAATAGTGTGTATATGTTAATCCCAAACTCCTAATTTATCCCTCCCCACCACATTTCCACTTTGGTAACCATAAGTTTGTTTTCAAAGTCTGTGAGTCTGTTTCTGTTTTGTAAATAAGCACATTTGTATCATTTTTTTTAGATTCCACATATAAGTGATATCATATGATACTTGTCTTTGTCTGACTTACTTCACATAGTATGATAGTCTCTAGGTCCATCCATGTTGCTGCAAATGGCATTAATTCATTCTTTTTTACAGCTGAGTAGTATTCCACTGTATATTTGTACCACATCTTCTTTATCCACTCCTCCATCGACATTTAGGCTGCTTCCATGTCCTGGCTGTTGTGAACAGTGCTTTCTGAGACTCATAGTCTAGCTCGTCTGTAGTTTTTTAACTTTTGATAATTCGTGTATTTTATCTTGTTCTTTCTGTCCAGATAACTATTTCTTCTACCAGTTTTATTGAGACATAATTGACCCACAGCACTGTACTGAGCTTAAGGGTGTCCAGCATCATGACCTGACTTCCCTGCCTCCTGCAATGATGACCACAATCAGTTGAGTGAACAGCCCGAGTGTTTTTAAAGGCGGCGATTCTGATTTTCATTGTTCTGCCAGGTGCCAGGGATAAACCGAGGAATAAGCTCTCTGAGAATAAAGATTTGGGTTTGCTCTTCTGAGTAGCCAGAATAGTACTCCAGTCTTTCTGACTTGGGGCTGTGTATTTGTACACGCATGCTTGCGTGTATCTGTGTACATGTGAGTATGTGCTGTGTGTTGGCATGTGTGTGTATTTGTATGTGTGTGTTTGTTGCCTGCATGAGCTCTAAGGAGGCCAAGGTCATAGAAGGGTGCCCTTCTCCTCAACCAGGAGGTGATGGTCAGATAGTTCCTTGCAGAAGCCTGCCCTCCATCCTGCCAACCTTCCAGGCAATAGGTTTCCAGACAGCAGGCTCTCTGGCTTAGAGCCCCAGAAATGAAAAGTGGCTGTCCTGCTCTGAGGGAGCCTGGATGCGGTGTTTCCAGTGCTCACTGCTGTGAATTAAACATCACAGGCCTTAGTCTGTGTGTGACATGGGGCTGCCTCAGGCAGAGGACAGTTTCCTTTCACACCAAGCAATGCCAGGGAGAGCTGGGCCAGTGACAGAGTTGTGACTTTCCCTTTGATGTGCCCTCTGGAGAGCTCACCCCTCCCCGAAGTGCCCACCCCCACCCCCAGGGCTTGGCAGACTAGGTCCCAAAGCAGAGACACCAGACCACAGAATGGGACAGAGAAGGGCCCCCAAAAAAGCCATTGTCATGTACTGAAAACCTGAGGATTTACATAATGAGGTTTCTCATGCATTATTCCTGGGCTGCCTCATTCACACACAATGCAAGGGACATGCCAGCCTGTTTGGCGCTGGACATCCCTCAGCCGAGAAGGGTCTGAAATGGCCAAGTTGAACCTGTGTCAGGGTCCCCAGAAGAGCTACAGCTAGTAGGTTTCAATTTCGTGGAAGTCACAACTGGGGGAAAGACTTACCAAGGGACAGGCACCTGCTCCACACCGCACATGCTTCATCTCTCCCATCAACCTGCAAGGGATGCTGGCAAGTGTCAGCCCCTTAGAGAGAGGGGAAAGCTGAGTTGACAGAGGGTACCGTTCCCTGGCTACTAAGTGGCAGAAACAGGATTCCCTCCCCACCTGCTGCCCTCCCCCGCCCATGTTCACTTTTCCACACCCCCTCCTTCTGTGTCTCCCTTACCAGGGTGGCCCCCTTGGATACATCGCACCATTGCTCCTGGGGGTTTCACTCCAGGACTCAGGTTTGCATTTCAGGCTTGTTGTTAATATGTCATCAGAAATCCCTGTTTGTCGGGAAGAAAACAATAATACATTTGAAAGTTTTGCTGGATCCTAAAGGGCACTTGTATACATCTGTCTTGGCATCCGTTCCTTCCAGGGAGTATATCTTCGTTGTCTTTAAGCAGAAATGAACAGAAAGTAGAATTCCTCTTTTCTAAGTATTACACTTGGTATTTTCACAAGGAGCCTTAGTTTTTTAGCCTCCTGTATAAAACTTTGAAACTCTTCATCCGTTCACAGCGGTGGCAAGGTTGAAGCACTGAGATGAAATGACACATCTTAAGCCTCAGAATTGCCCCCCGAAAAAAGAACGGAGTTTGTAGTTTTAATGTTTGACCATCTATCTCTTCACCAAGCAGACCTTTCAAGAATCAAAAGTCCTATTTCCACACTAATATCTCTGGCTGTGAAAATGAGACTTGGTATAAGATGCTGGGCCTTCACAGCGAACTGGGCCTGTGGCTCTGTCCATGTGGCAGAGGGACGGGAACCGCGGCCCAGGCTGTGCTCACTCGAATCCACATCCCACATCCCTCGAGAAGCCGGCAGTGTCTCTCAGAGTTCAGAGGCCAGATTTGGAGTCAAGCAAATAGGGGTCAAGCCCCACCGCTGCCCCGAATGACCCTGAGTAAGTGGCTTGACCTCTGTATCCCAGGTTCCTCAACAAAAGCAACCAAAACTGTTAGCAAGGGGCCTACTCCGTGGGGCAGCGGGAGGGTTAAATGGCAAAATACCTGCAGTGCCTGGCACATCGCAAGCCCGTTTCTAAGGGGGAAGACTAGGCAGCTCATGGATGGGTGGGGATTCCTCTGTTTCTTTCAGGGAGCTTCCTGCCAGCTGACGCCTTCCCCGGTCCTCCCAAAGCCGCCAGCTCTTATGGGACGCGCTCTTCTCTTTGGTGAATACGACTAGCGCCACGGCCAAGAAAGGACCCAGATACCTTTTGTGAATGGGTTAAGGCTGGGATATTCAAGAGGAAATTTTTAAATGCACAGAAGTTGCCACTTGGGAAGCACGCAAGCCCTTTCTCAGGGCTTGAAGTGGAAGAAAGGATGAAGGGCACCGGCTGCTTCTGGCAGGAGAAGCCGCTCAGCTCTCCTGCCAATCAAATCTCCAGCCAATCAAGTCCTGGCTAGGGGGCGTGACCACCGCTTTGCCTTGTGGTCTCAGCCAGGAAAAGCCCCTAACCTTCCCTCTGCTTAATTAGCTCAGATCCCTCTTCTCTAAGATGAGAATAAAAATGGCACCTAGCTCGTAGCCTTCCCAATGGGAGCTTGTATACAAAAGCCTTAGCACATAGGACCACAAAGCATTCACCCTCTCCTACCATCGTCATTATCCTCACTATTCTCTTTAACTCACTATCTTCCAAGCTTTCCTTGGGCCCAGGTATTCTCAAGATTCTGGCTTCCTCCGTGCCACTTGTGTGTTTTGTTTGTTTGTTTGTTTGTTTGTTTTTGCGGTACACAGGCGTCTCACTGTTGTGGCCTCTCCCATTGCAGAGCACAGGCTCTGGACGCACAGGCTCAGCGGCCATGGCTCACGGGCCCAGCCTCTCCGCGGCATGTGGCATCTTCCCGGACCGAGGCACGAACCCGTGTCCCCTGCATCGGCAGGCGGACTCTCAACCACTGTGCCACCAGGGAAGCCAGAACTGTATATTTTTACTGTATATTTTTAAATGGTTCAGATGGTAAATGTTATGTTATGTATATTTTACCATAATGAAAAATTAAAAATGTTAATTATTGGGGGAAAAAAAGCCGTTGGGGACTTTGTAATGGATGGCTCAGTCTGTTAGCACTGGATCTACCATTCAATCTCAATATCGTTAAAAACAGGATGACCAGACGTTATGTGCTCACTGTGTGATGCAGGATGGATCACACAGTACCGCCTATGAAGGCATCTGGGCAACAAAAGACTTTGATCTCCTCAGACCTCTAGATCTAACTATTTGTTTACAGGAAACATGGGGAAAAGAGGAACAAGTTAACTGAAACCAAGAAGAAGTGATCAGCCAAATCCAGGATTCTGAATGTTCTCCAGGACAAAAGACCCACTTTCTCCAACAAATCAGTGGCTGGGGGATAAAAAAGGTCAGGGCCGGGAGTTGCTGTTACAGAATTAAAGACATTTCGGAGACATAACAACCAAGTGTAATGTGTGGACCTTGTCTTGATCCTGATTCTAACCAACCAACAGTAAAAAAGATATCTCTGAGAGAATCAAGGAAATGTGAGCATGGACTGAATATTAGATGATATTCAGGAATGATTATAAGTATTTTTAGCTGTGATCATGTCAAGGCGGGGATAATGTAAAGAAAAAAAAAAGTCCTTTCAGTTAGGATGTCTTTATGGGTAAATGACACAACTTGCTTTAAATTAACCTAGAAAAACACTCAAAAAGGAAGAAAAAAGAATGAGAGAACACTGGGAAAATGTTGAAGCTGAATGATGAATACATGGAGTTAATCACACTCTTCTCTAGTTTTGTGTGTGTTTCCAAAATCCCATAATAAAAAACAATTTTTATGTAGGCAATCTCAAAGGAACAAACAGACACACAGACAAACAGAGTGAGCTACAACCAAAGCATAAGCAAATGAGGAAGCCATTTGCCTTTAGTAAGTGCAGGAAACGGGAGATTAAGCCTTAGGCCTTGAAAAATGAGCTAACCAAGTCTAAGATGCCTGTATTAAGCTGGCACCCTCAAAGATGCTCCACACCCTGGCAAGAGGAGGGCTTAAAAAAATTTTTTTCTGGACTTTCAGAAAGGGGAGCCTATGAAAACCTGTAGTTTTCAATGTGGCTCTGGAGGGGAAAACTAATAATGGCCACAATACTGATGATGATGATGATCACCCTGAAGGTTTGAAACCACGTGGGTCTGGGGCTCAAGTTTACACTCCATGTATTCAGTGGGAAAACTCCAAGTTGAGGAAATAAATGTCAGTGTTCAGAGGTTATTAGCATCCCCGGCATCCAGCTGAAACAAACAAAAAAGACTTCCGAGAGAAAAGCAGCCAGGAATCAGACCCCTCAGGATTCCCACAGATTAAGTTCAATCAAGAATGAGATGACAGTCAAATTACTAAACATCCAAGCAATAAGTCAGTATGAGCCAGAGTAAGCACACACAACAAACAAGACATTGAGACACCACACCTCTGCCACTCCCACCCAAAGACTTCAGGTGTTGGAATTATCAGATAACAGATTCTAAAATCACTATGTATTCAATATTTTTTTTAAAGAAGGCTTTTAAAATGAGCAAGGAATGAGACTATCAAAAATGGCCAGGCATTTGTCCTCAGGAGTTTGTGGGAGCCCAGGAGAGCTATTTGACCCCTGTACATTTGGCTCTTCCATTCTGGTGGGAAAAACAGATTTCTTTACAGAATCAAATTATGCTGGCAATAAAAATTCAAGTGCTTCCAGGAGCCAGAGAGGAAATATGAGCAGTGCATTGGGCAGGCAGAACATAGGCTGTATCTAAAGAGGGAGCCTCTACTCAGCCCCAGCAGATTGTTGATCTATAGACAAGAAGAGAGTCCAGGTATTGCCAGATATTCCCATTTTCCCAAAAAAGGCATAAATCCAGATGTTAATGATCTATACATGTTGGCTACTGTGGTAGACATCTGGTTTTTGTCACCTAATAACAATTCACCTCTCTTCTAAAATATTATGGCGTTATGATGCCCCTTTGGGGACAACACCTTTCTCCTAGTCTCAGTCCAGTTTCTCAGAGACGCTGTTGATTCCACCTCTGGCTGCAGGGATGGGCATGTGGGTCAAGCTCAGCCAATCAGAGCAGTCTCCTGGGCCACAATAATTGGCTCAGCAATGGGCTTGTGACCCACCCAGAGAAAATGAGAAGCAGTGAGGCCATTGGGGGAAGCTTAGGAAAAAGACTCCTATCCTTCTCTATGGAATTCAAAGCTGAGAAGATGTAAGGGCTGGAGCTTCGGCCGCCTTTTTGTGACCATTATACAGAGATTCTGTCTAAGGTTGGATCCACATGGTTCAAAGAATCCCTGAGAGCTGGAGAGAGGCCAAGGCCTCATGAAATCATCTGAGCCTGAACCCAGAGTTTCCCTCTAGACTTTTCATTTTTGGTAACCAGTGAATTTGCATTCATGCTAAAGACAATTTGAATAGGTTTCTCTGTCACTCCACAGAAAGAGGCCTATTCCTTCATCAACGAATTAAAAGTCTTAACACACTGGGAAAGCCAGACAAACATATCTGAGGGCTGACCATGGACCTTCAGTCTGCGGTCTCAGAACCTGGCCACCCCTCTCCTTCTGTACTCCCGTCCCTAGTTTCTCTGATGACTCATCTTCTAGCCTCCATTCCCACTGCTCCTGCCCTGGACCATCCTCTTCTCTCCCTGCTCTGCCTCCGGAAATCCTACTCATCCTTCAAAACTCAAGTCAAATGGGTCCTTTTTTCTTAGCGCTTTCCTGACAACCCCACCCTACGCCCTACCCAAGGCAGAAGAAGATACCTCTCCCTCCATCCCCAGGCCCCTCTGACCCCCCCGATGAACACTCAGCCCTTCTGCTGAGGAGCCTAATTACCCAGCCACGTTCCTGTCTCGCCTGCTTCTTGACCGTGATCCAAATTCAGACCCAGATTAGAAGGGATGATATTTGAGGCTTAAGTTTCAAAAAACAATCAGTTCTTAGGAGAAGTCAGAAAACATGGTGAAAGATGAGGATTTGGGTAAGGGATTCGAAAGAAAAGAAGAGTTGTTCCAGGGAAAAGAGAGGGTCTATGTGGAGTGCAGTGAGGAAGGAGGAAACACTGGACATATTTAGACCAAACGAAATGATTCAGAGGAAACCTGAGAAGAAATGTCTAGAGAGGCATGAGGTTGATCTGACTGGAAAGGAATATAAAAAATGTGTGACGGGAATGACCCAAAACAACAATGACAAAATGCCCAAAATAGGTGCACTGTTCACGTGGGAAAAGAATGCAGACAGCAGCAAGACGCTGAGCAACCTCCAGAAAACAAGAGAGAAGGTGACAAAGGATGAGGTCATCTCAAACCAGATAAACTGGGAGGCTTTCTATGGATTGAAAGGGGTTTTTCAAAAGCTAGGGCTCATGTTGGCTTGCCCCTGATGGAAACTCAGGGCACCGAGGCCTTCTGGAATTTTCTGTTCAACAGACAGACACAGGGAGTTTCCCAGGAGGCCAGGCAGTTGTTAGATGTACCAAAAGAACTACCATGGGTCAAAGGACAAAACAAGCAAGGTCTCAGTTTATGAGCCACCTCAGGCAAGCACTGTCTCGCTTTTTACTTCTAAGGACCATGGGACCATGTCCACAGTTCCCATGCCTCCTACCCTGGGACCAGGTCTTTCTTCATGTGATAAAATACCTAAGCCGGACAGTAGCCAATCACAGCGGCCTTTAACCTTTGTTGGGGACATAGCTGGTGGAGGCTCTGAGCCCTCTTCCCAGAAAAATGCACACAGCCTCAGACACAACAAAGTTTCCTTCCCGTTTAAGCAGCTTATACCCGCCCTGGGGCCCATCTCTTGAACAATATTTCCTAAACTCATTCACTTAATCAAAAAAACATTTATTGAGTGCCAGCTACCCGGTACCTGCCAGGTACTGGTGACAGGTACTGCTCCGGGCACCAAGGATACAGGGATCCTCGCCTCATGGAGTGGACCTTCCAGTTTGTATCTGAGCCCTCAAATGATCAGAATGTCTGGCGAAGCGGCCCGGGAATTCAGTGATTCTGACATGGGGCCAGAATTAGGACCTGTCCTCCCAAAGAGCCCCAGCACAGACACCCCTTCTGTAAGGAGAGAGGGGAGGAGTGTATTGAAAGCATGTGCTCCAACTGGGAAGCTCATAGCCTGCTGAGGGAGTGTAGACGGTACCTGCACTTTGGAAAAATGTTGGGCAGAATCTCATAAAGCCGGACGTATGTGTGACCCAGAAATTCTACTCCTAGATATATACCCAAGAGATATGTGCACATGTGCATACCAAAAGGTATACACAACGGCCCCCAATTATCCCTGGTGTTCACACCTCTGTGTCCCCTCCTCTTGAGAGTAGGCAGGACTGTACCTTATTTCTAATCAGTAGATGCTGCAAAGGTGATGGGCATGTCATTTCTGTGATTATGTTACAGAAGATTGTAACTTCCATCTTGCCTGGAGACTCTCTCTATGGACTCTCACTGGCTTTGATGAAGCAAGCCACCTTATGGAGAGGCCCACATGGCAAGAAACAGTGCAGGATCTCTGGCTAACAGCCAGCAAGGAGGTGAGGCCCTCAGACTAACTAACAACCCTCAGGAAACTGTATCCTGCCAACCACCACATGAACTGGAAAGAGGATCCTTCCCCAGCTGAGCCTCAGATGAGACCCCAGCCCTGGCCACCTCCCTCATTGCAGCCTTGGAGAGACCCTGAGCAGAGAACCCAGCTAAGCAGTGCCCGGATGCCTGACCCACAGAAACTGTGACATAAGTGTGTGTTTTTTGGATCTGTTAAGTTTGCCATCATTTGTTCTGCAGGAATAGATAACAGAGTGTAATGCAATGCAGCAGTGAGAATGAATGAACCACAGCTACATCAGACAACGTGGTCGAACCTCACATAGTTGAGTGAAAGAAACCAGGCAGCAAATGGAATCTGTAAGATTCCATTTCCATGAAGTTCAAAACCAAGCAGAACTAATCTATGATTGGAAGTCAGACAAGCGGGAGGGGGTAACCAGAATTGAGCACAGGGAGTCTTCTCGGAGGGGCGGGGGCGGGTGGTGATGTTCTGCTTCTTGTTCTGGGTTCTGGTTAGGGTGGGTGCATACACTTTGTGTAAATTCTTCAAGCATACACTTATTAGTTGTGCTCTTTTCGAGATGTAGATTATGTTTTGAAAACAAAAGTTTACAAAAAAGACAATATGCTGGAGTCCAACAGCTAGGGTTCGAATCTTGGACCTATCACTTACAAGATTTGTAACTGGGCAAGTTACTTGACTTTTCTGAGCCCGCTTCTGTGAAATGGGTTGGGCTAAGAATTAAATAAAACAGTGCATGGCATAGCGGCTGGTACCTAACAAGCCTCAATAAATATTAGCTAGTTTGGTTCACCTCATTCATAGTGGTTCATTGTTAATCTAAAAAAAAAGAAGTAGTGGAGGTTGATTTGCCTGGATGCCTGCAAGTCGAATTTATGGAGTTGTCTTGCACGTGCCACGCCACAGAGACCAGCT
Organism: Mesoplodon mirus; assembly: GCF_964341445.2. Taxonomy (NCBI): domain Eukaryota; kingdom Metazoa; phylum Chordata; class Mammalia; order Artiodactyla; family Ziphiidae; genus Mesoplodon; species Mesoplodon mirus. The sequence continues at coordinate 308,828 of NW_028295408.1, forward strand.
GGATTCTCAGAATCCCTCTAGCAGTGATCAGGGGAGCTCAGCCTGCCTCTGACCCCCACACCCAGAAAGGTCCCTGGGCAACAAGCAAGATGATATGCAAGTGTTCTGAGGTCAAGTTTGCTCTGGGTTGGGACTGAGACGATGCAAATCAAAGCTCTCCCCAGGATGGCTGTGATCGGGTTGAGATGGTGCTGTCCTCCCACATCATCAAGAAAGCAACAAAAACAAGCAAACAGACAGACAGCAACGCGGACATTCACAGAAGGAGTCTGTGGTATCGGGCACAGTTTACTACTTCGCACATATTAACCCTTTTGGTCTTTACAGTCAATGCTGTTATTACCTCCATTTTACAGGTGAGAGAAGTGAGGTACAGACAGAATAAAACAAACAAACAAACGAAACCAGGCCGATCAGAGGTGAGATCAGCACCCTTCATCTGCAGTTTTCAAACGGAACATACAGACTGACCTCCCTGGCAAAGCTTTTTTTCTGTTTTTTTTTTTTTCTTTTTTTAGAGACAGTGGTTTTTTGTTTTTGTTTTAATTTTTTTAAATTAATTAATTAATTTTTGGCTGTGTTTGGTCTTCGTTTCTGTGCGAGGCCTTTCTCCAGTTGCGGCAAGTGGGGTTCACTCTTCATCGCGGTGCACAGGCCTCTCACTATCGCGGCCTCTCTTGTTGCAGAGCACAAGCTCCAGACGCGCAGGCTCAGTACTTGTGGCTCACGGGCCTAGTTGCTCCGCGGCATGTGGGATCCTCCCAGACAAAGGCTCGAACCCACATCCCCTGCATTGGCAGGCAGGTTCTCAACCACTGCGCCACCAGGGAAGCCCCCTGGCAAAGCTCTGATTTGCAAGAGATGAATGTCCCAACCAGCCTTGTCTCTATCTGAGAAAAAACCTGGGTGACTTCTCATTTTCTGACAGGGGAAGTGGGTGAGCACGGCTGTAGAAGGCCTCAGTGACCAGCTGTGATTTTGTGGTTTGAATTTATTTTTGTGAACCTGTGTGTGTGTGTGTGTGTATAAATACCTGCATGTCCTTGCCCATCGCACCCCAGGTTATTAATGGACTGTGGAGCCTCCAGTGGCCCTTTGCTCTCCCATCTGTCACCTACTCAACAGCTTAGCTACTTCCTGATCCTCGAGCGCTCTCTCTCTCTTTTACTCTCTCTTTCTCCTGTTCCAGCTCTTTCCCTGGATCTCTCTTACCCCTTAAAGGTTGGGCAAGCTCCCTACCTCTTCCAGGCGGGAGGCCAGCATTCATTTCTTGCTGGAATGCAGGTGACAACAAGCAGATCTGGAGAGGGGGCACAGTGGATGGGCTCTCCCAGTCAAGGACAGCCCAGGGAAGGTAACTGTGGCCCAATGAGATTTTATGGGGCAGAGGTCCTGCAGGAAAGAAGCCCAGTGGGTGGCAGGAGAGGTCCCTGGCAAGCCCCAGCTACCCCCTCCTGGCCTCAGCTCCCTCCCCCTCTTGCTGCAGGCACTGCCAAAATTTCAGGACACCTGGAAGCCCAGATTGTTCAGGGCTGAGGGAAAGCAGGTGGTGAGCATGGGTGTCTCGTGGCTGTGACACCTGTCACCTGTGGTCCCCGGGGAAAATACCTTCCCATCACAGTCATCTAGATTCAAATCCTTTTCTGGCTGTGTCACATTGGGCACATACCTCCATGTCTCTTGAGCCCTATTTTCCTGTTCAAGTGGCAGTGATGTGATAGAAATCATACCCATCACGACATTTTTGAGCGTTTCTCTGCAGAGCTCCCTGTTCCAGGTGTTTCACACACACCTACTGCCCCAGGTTATGGTGAGGATTAAATGAGATGATCCACAGGAAGGACTGGGACAGTGCCCTGTGTGTGGAAAGCCCGGAGTTAACATCACATGCTCCAGTATTATGAGGACAGCTGGGAATGACAAAGCTGGGACCTGGACCCAGGCATTTCAGACACCAGCATCCTGATGTTGATGGAGATAAGAGTACAGCCTTGGTAGCCACCCAGAGCTCAATAAGATTGATTGATTACAGGCATCACCAAGGAGCCCATATAATCTAGAAACCTCTTTTTTTTTTTTTTTGGCCATGCCGTGTGGCTTGCGGGATCTTAATTTCCCCACCAGGGATTGAACCCGGGCCACGGCAGTGAAAGCACCAAGTCCTAACCAGTGGACCGCCAGGGAATTCCCCAGGTGCAGTATTTTGAACACCCCATCATCGCAAAGTACAACTCTCACTCAGCCCAGGACATGCTATGATAAAGCCATGAGTTATTGGGGTATTTTAGTTTCTGTTTTTGAAATTTAAGTGGATGACATGGAACTGGCTTTTAAGACTTTCACACACCCTTTGAGATGACTGTGGCATCCTGTGGGGAGCGGCAGGATCCAATCAAGATTTGGCAATTTCTGCTCCAGTGAGCCTAAATGTCAGCTTTGTTCTCCGTTTAGTATTTCCTCATCGAGAGATGGACTAGTGGTAACATATGCTCTCCCAAGCCTATTAGGGGGCCAAGGGCTGCTCTGTCTCCAGGCTGGCCTGGATGGGCTCCGTAGGGTCTGGGTGGCAGTGAGAAGGGTTGCGTTCTGTGCTCATGTTGATGACACTGAAGACAAGCATGGAGATGGGCGTGGGGCTGGGGAGGGCCAAGGCTACAGAAGCCTAGGTCCTGGGGTAAGGACAGTTCAGCTCAGCAGCTCAAGAGTAGGAGGCAAGGCTGTGGGCAGGTGGCAAGGGCTGCCCCTGTTCATTCACTCATTCGTTCATTCAGGCACTGATTTAGGTACTGGTGATACAGCAGTGAACAACAGAGAAAAAAAATCCCTGCCCTCATGGAGCTTAAGTTGGGGGGCAGGGGGGAGTTGGGAGTGGGGAGACTGACAACAAATAAGAGAAGGAAACTAAATAAATAGCATGTTAGAGGAGTGGTAAGATGAAGGGAAGAGTAATAGAGTGAGGTGTTTGTTTTGTTATTCATGTTTTTTGGGGGGTGTTTTTTGTTTTGTTTGGTTTGGTTTGGTGGCATCATGGGGCTTGCAAGATGGACCAGGGATCGAACCGGGCAGTGAAAGCACCAAGTCCTAAACACTGGACCACCAGGGAATTCCAAGACCCTTTTAAATAGGGTGATATTTGAGTAAAAATCTGAAGGAGCTGAAGGAGATCCCTGGGGGAAGTGCCTGGTAGGGAGAAGAAACAGTAACTGCAAAGGCCCTGAGGCAGAAATGTGCCTGGAGAGTTGAGCCTGACCCTCTCTGTTCCTCTGAAGTTACCACTCAGGGCCCCGGCCTCTGTGGTCACTCCTCATACATTCCTAAGGTCTTTCTGGTCGAAGGGAACTAACCCAGGCAGAACCTTCAAGGCTGACTGAGGGCCTGGAAGAGATTTCTAGGCACAAGTTCTGGGAGGGCTCTGTGATTCAACTGCAGGGTTGAATAAGTCCTGAGGTTTTGCCAAGCTTTTAACAAATGCACAAGGAATTTGCAAGAATGCAACACATTCATTCCTGGACCATGCTCCAGAGCTGCTTAATCAGAATCTCTGAGGTCTGTGCCGGGGAATGTGCATTTCTAAGAGCCTCTAGGCATGTGGGAGCATCTTTACCATATATTCCATCCCATATCGATTTCCATGATTTTTCTCTCTTATATCTTCTTCTAATTGACTAGAGTGGAGTCTGCCATCTTTCATCTTTCTCAGATGAATATTTTGAGTTTGTCTTGGGGCACCTTGTCCGTCATATCCTTCCAGGGAAATGAGGCATTCTGTAGGTAGTCAGCAGGGCTGTTCTGCTCCCAGACAGAAGGGGCTGATCTGAAAAAGGTGACATGGGGTGAGGGGAGATAGTTGGCATTTGCATGTCTTCTCCACACGCTCCATCCCCCCAGCCCCGTGCCCATGGGGAGTGCGGGAGGGTTTCTTAAGGATCTCATCCAGGTCAACACTGGGGCCACCTTCTGACCTTATAGGGACTCAGGTGATGTTTGTAGAAGTAAAGAACACATGAATGAATAAATGCGAGTTTTGACAGGGAAGGACAGGAACAGGAAGGTTGGGGGCTTGTAAATACCCTTTTCCTAGCACGTGGGAGAACCTTCCATTCTTTCAGAAGTGTTCCTTCCACCCCACCCATCTCCCTTCTCCACCCCCACCCCCAGAAGTGATGGTCCCCCCAGCTTACTCTGTTTTCTCCTCCACAACAGAGAGAACTAGAGTTTCGGGTGGGACGGTGGTACTAACCTCCAGGCTTCTCGTGGTTCAGCTCCATTACCCTCCCACGCCTGACCACCCCCTCCTCAACGCCCGAGCCTAGAGCTAAGGTCAGTAGGAAGGATCCTTGAGGCTGCTCCTTCCCCGCTGTAAGACTTGGAGCTACTTCTGTGAACACGGAGCCTGTTTCCCCATCCTGGAAACGGGGCTGGGGACCTCTAGCGGGCAGGTCGGGGAGGGCTCGCAGCGCTGCAGCGGGCTGTAATTGGCCGGGTGCTCCCAGCGCACCTCCCCCTCATCCTCGGTCGCCGCGCACGCCACGCCCCTCCCCAGCTCGGCCGTCAGAATGGCGTTGCCGTGGCGACGTTTGCACAAAGGCCGGGCAGGCGCGCGGGCTGCGGGCTGTGGCCTGGAGACTCCGCGGGAGGGCGGCAGGGCGGAGGTCAGGGCTCTCGGCGGAGGACGAGGCGTGGGCTTCTTCCTCTGGCCAGGTGAGAGCGGCGCGCGAGGAGGCGGCGGGCGGAAACCTGGGCCGGAGGAGGCCAGCCCTGGGAGGTCAAGGGCGTTGGGGTAGGCAGGGGACCCGGCGGCACCCGAGTCCGAACTCTCTGATCCAGGCTCGGGTCGCCAGGAGCACCCCAGAAAAGGTGCCCCAACAGCAGCCATTCCTTCCTAAGTGCAGCCCCTACCTCGCCCCCCAAGGGAGGCGGCACGGGAGCTTTAAGCCTCTCCTGGGCACCAGCTTTTGGATGTCCTGTGGTTATAGCTGGGATTAAGAGAGGAACCCCTGTTTCCCCTGATTTATGGACAACACCCACCCAATGGTCAGAGACACACACACACACACACCCGCCCCTTACCTGAACTCCCCTTCTTTAAGGAACTTTGAGGCCACTGTAAACCTCAAAAGAAAGTTTGCTCCTATAGCCCAATTCTGAGCCATCCAAAGTGGTCGGGGGAACGCAGATGACTGAAGCCCTTTTGCTCTTTCCTGTGGCTGGTGCTCCATGGCACTGAGTAAGAACGAATTCACAGAGCTCCACACATTCAAATTACTTTGACAGTGTTTTCACACAAGGAAGTGATGCACAGGGCAAAATGAAGGTGGAGAAATATTGTCCAATCCAAAAGCTAAAGAGATAGAATTTAGGTTTTCCAAGGAGTCATCTAAGCTAGATACTGACGGGAAAAATGAAAGGCAGTTAGTATCAAAGCTTCCTAGCCAGCTGGCTGTACTGACTTGCTTTGAGGTGTCCTTTGTATTTTCATTCACTCAGCAAGTGTTTCCCAAGCACCTACTATGTGTCAGGTTCTGCCCCCCCGCCGCCCCCTACCCTGGAGAAGGGGTAATGCACAGAACTGGCAGGAACTGCAAAGGGTCTGACATTTGACCCTGTTTGAAAGTTAGTAAGTTAGCCTGCCCAGCTTATAGTTCCTGGCAGAAGACAAGAGACTCCTGGGCCAGAAACAAAGAACTTGATTACTCACAGCACAGCTGACATAACAGGCAGCCAGAGCTGCATATGCACATTGGTTCCTGTTGCCCTGAAAGTCCCTCGGGGTGGTGCAGAGCAGCCAGTGTGGATGCTATGCGCACAGTGGGTCTGTGTCCCAGGTAAGGAACTCCAAACTCAGGAAACTGCAATCTTTGAAAGGGGCTGCTAGCAAACCTGCCCAACTTTTGCCCCAGAAGGAGCCGTTATCTTTATTAGAAACATTACCTCTATCCTCCCAGGCTGTTTGCAATACAAGCATCCTCGGAAAGTGAGTGCAGGACAAAATCTTTCAATGCCTTTGCTCTGAAGATGGGTACAAACACAACATACCCATGAAGAATCGCTTCTGAACAAAATGAACACAGTTCTGGTTTTCCAGGAACATATATGTTAGTGAAAGAGAAACCAACAGCAAGCATAACTAAAGAAAGGCACAAGAACATGTCAGAGAATGATAAGTACAAGGAAGGAAACACAGCAGGGGAAAACTAGCAGGGGAATAACATGACTGAGGGTGCCTTTAGCCAGAGGGGTCAGGTGGTTTCCCCGAGGGGGGACGTCTGAGCAGAGAGAAGACCCCAGCCTTGGGGACATCTGGGGTGAGAGCTAAAAAACAAATATGCGCATGATCCAAGTTTAAGTTTTCGATTAGTGGCGTTTCCTGTGGTTTTCCTGCAGAAGAGACATTTCTTGGAAGTTTACATTTTAGCTTAATTAGACTTGAATGTGTTGTGTGCTAACATGGTCCTCTGCAATTGAAGATTAATAACTGAAGGCAGCAGAGCATGGTTCTTTGGGAAGAGGATATGTCTATTCCCCTGTATACATGACAGCGAACTTAATCAAATGTATTTCTCATTATCTGAAAGCATCAATATTTGTGGGACATCCACAGGCCTCAAAGTTTACAAATATAAACTACCCTGCTTATTTTTATTTCTCTTACCCCCAGGTAGGGTCTCGTCTTCCTTTCAGAGGATAGAATGCTGGTTTCAAGGACTTTCTTTTATTACATGTCCCAAGTGTCAGCAGACAGTGCAATTCCCCCACCCCTACTCTGCCCCACCAGCAGCAATGGAGGTTTGTACACTGGTTACATGCAAAGGCCCAGAGTTGTCACACACTTACTATTGTGTGACCTTAACTTCTCTGAGTCTCAGTTTCCTCATTTGTAAAGCGGGACAATACTGACACCTGCCTCGCAGGGTGGTTCTGAGGATGAAAAGAGGCCATGTGTGTAAAAGGATAGCCCAGTGCCTGACACTTAGTAGGGATTCAGTGATGGAATGATGATGGAGATGTTGATGGAAAGCAGAGCCAGACCGGAGACCCTCTACGGTCAGACCTAGATGATTTTTGTTTTTATCCACAGTCTAACAACTTCACACTTCAGTGACCTTTCAGTTGAAAAGAGACTTTGGGGACTTTCCTGGTAGCTCAGCAGTTAAGAATCCGCCTGCCAATGCAGGGGACACGGGTTCGAGCCCTGGTCCAGGAAGATCCCACATGCCTCGGAGCAACTAAGCCAGTGCACCACAACTACTGAGCCTGCACTCTAGAGCCCGCGAGCCACAACTAGGGCCCGTGTGCCGCAACTACTGAGCCCACGTGCTCCAACTACTGAAGCCTGCACATCTCCACAACAGGAGAAGCCACCGCAATGAGAAGCCTGCGCACTGTGCGGAAGAGTAGCCTCCGCTCGCTGCAACTAGAGAAAGCCCACATGCAGCAACGAACACCCAACACAGCCAAAAAAAAAAAAGGAAAAGAAAGAAAAGAGACTATCTTTGACATGGCACTGAGATGGATCAGAAGTGAAATATCATGTGAATTATCATCAACATTTTGGAACCAGCTGAAGTCACTGAAATTTTTATGTTTGAAAACACATGTATATATGGGCTTCCCTGGTGGCACAGTGGTTGAGAGTCCGCCTGCCAATGCAGGGGACACGGGTTCGTGCCCCGGTCTGGGAGGATCCCACATGCCGCGGAGCGGCTGGGCCCGTGAGCCATGGCCTCTGAGCCTGTGCATCCGGAGCCTGTGCTCCGCAACGGGAGAGGCCAAAACAGTAATAGGCCCACGTAACGCAAAAAAAAAAAAAAATAATAATAAATAAATAAAAATTAAAAAAATAAAAAACATGTATAGGGCTTCCCTGGTGGCGCAGTGGTTGAGAATCTGCCTTCTAATACAGGGGACATGGGTTCGAGCCCTGGTCTGGGAAGATCCCACGTGCCGCGGAGCAACTAGGCCCGCGAGCCACAACTAATGAGACTGCGCATCTGGAGCCTGTGCTCCACAACATGAGAGGCCGCGATAGTGAGAGGCCCACGCACCGCGATGAAGAGTGGCCCCCGCTTGCCACAACTAGAGAAAGCCCTCGCACAGAAACGAAGACCCGGGTACACAGCCAAAAATAAATAAATAAATTTTAAAAACATGTTTAGGATTTACTTTGAAATGCATTAAAATATGAAATGTATAGATGGGTAGATATGTGATAAAGCAAATAGAGCAAAATGTTGATTGTAGAATCTGGGTGGTGGTTCTATAGAAGTTCACAATCCACTTCTTTCAACTTTTCTGTGTGTTTGACATTTTCATAATAAAATGCCAGCAACAGATACGTACAGAGTCTTGACCGTACAGCCAAGCTATAATCTTGATATTTTGTCTTTGGAAATCATTTTTTTTTCAACCTAAATATATGAAGGAATGCGGTGACTTAAAAAGAAAGTATCTTCTAATGCCCATTTCCTTGATGACTGACTCTTCCACACTTTAAGAAGCTCTGTAGAAGTTGGGGTTTCTTGAGTCAAAGTTCAGAAGCCCAAGATTAATAACAGTCGCAATCACAGTAGGACAAATGGGTGTTTAGTGTAGCAATCACCATTCTAGATGCTTCACATTTAATCCTCACAAAACTCTTTGGGATACAGAGTATTATTAGCCCCATTTTACAGATGAGGAAACAGAGGCATAGAGAGAGAATAAGTAACTCACCCAGAGTCACAGAGCTAGTAAGTGGTGGGTTAGTAACACTGAGTACTTGATTCTGTCAGATAACTAACCCCAAACTAAGCTTAATGGGAGGTGGAGAGCGGTTATCAGTGGAATTCAGATTTGTTTTTTTTTTTTTTTTTTTTTGCTATTGCTTGTTTGTGCTCTGAATTACATAAAGGATGTCCTCTTGTGATCAGAAGCAAGCTCATCTATGCCGGATATCACTGTTAAAAGGACAGTCTTAAAAATGTGCGGAATTATCATTGTGATCATTGTTAAATCCAGCTATCCACTCCTACCTCTGCTGACTTCTCCTGTGGACATTATGGTGTATTCCATTCATTCTAAATATGACATTGAATAATTAGAGGACTGTATTTTTCTAACAAAATTGTTTTCTGAAAACCTTTTATAGGGAAAGCAGAGAATATGAAAGCCTATCTAAAGAGTGCAGAAGGCTATTTTGTCCTGAATAAAAGCACTACGATTGGAAGGCATGAAAATTCAGACCTTGTTTTAGAGGTAAGACCTCTTCCTAGCCAGTCCCCGACCCTCCCTACCCCTCACACCACCAAAAGTCCTTACTGTTCTGTGGACTCCAGTCTCTTGTAAAGCACAGCCTCTGGCTAACAGTCCCAGCCTTCCTCGGTGTGCCACCAATAACCATTCCCCGCATGTGCTGGGTCTCCCTGGCACATGTGGTAAGAATGAGCACAGTGCAAAGTGCGATGGGCCCTGTGTCCTTTGCTGACTGTGTGTGCAGTGTCCCACCCTGATGGCGCGGTTTGGAAGGTGGGCGTAGAGCTGATGCTTGACCTTCACCTGCTCTGCGTCTGGCAGCCACGGCCACCTGAAGGGCCCAGCTTGAGCAATGGCCTCTCGCCCTTTCCAGAGCTTCTGGAGACTATGGGCCCCTCAGAGCCGTCCCCCGCCCCCGTACCTCCAAGTAGTAAATCAGGGTAAGCCCTGGGCGTGGCCTCAGCGCTCTCTCACTTCATTTCATTCCATTCTCTGAATTAGCTGTGGCTTGGTCCACAGTCCCAGCTCATTGACAGCCAAGGAAGTTGGAAGAAATTGTAAGTAAGGAATTATAAAAACAGTGGCTTTGAGCCTTTTAAAATTTTGAAAGGGATTAAAATATTGAAGCAGAAAGAGAAATGCAATGGAATCCCTTTAGGACTGTGAAAGGCAGACCACTCTCAGACTTCACTCAACAGAGTTTTTTAAACTTTATTTTGAAATAATTATAGATGCACAAATGGTAGAGAGAATGGCACGAAGCATGTGTGGAGTCCTGTGCCATTTTACCACGTGTGGATTTGGGTGTGGCCATCAGGATATAGGAGTATTCCATCATCAGGGATGTCCCTTGTGATGCTCCTTTAATAGTCACAATTCCTCCTCCCACCATCGTCCCCACGCTCCGAAAACCACTAATCTATTCTCCGTCTCTATAATTTTCATCATTTATGTATGACCTTTGCGATTGATTTTTTTTTTTTTTTTTTTTAGTCAGTGTAATGCCCTTGACATCCATTTAGGTTATTAGATTGTTCTTTTATTGCTGAGTAATAGTCCACGGTATGGACGTATCACCTATGTTTAACCATTCACTTTTTGAAGGACATTTTGTTTCCATTTGGGGCTATTACAAATAAATGTACTATAAACATTTGTATACAGGTTTTTGTGTGAACATAAGTTTTTATTTCTCTGTGATAAATGCTCAGGAGTATGATTGCATGGATTAACATATGTGTTTATATATATTCGGTTTGTAAAGAAACTGCCAGACTTATCCAGCATGGCTGTACCATTTTTCATTTCCACCAGCAATGTATGAGACACATCCTCACCAGCAATTAGCATAAACACTGTTTTTCATTTTAGCTGTTTTAGTAAGTGTGTAGTGGTATCTCATCATAGTCTTAACTTGCATTTCCCAAATCGATAGTGATGTTAAATATCTTTTCATGTACGTGTTTGCCTTCTGCATATCCTCTTCAGTGAAATATCTCTTCATATCTTTTAAGTGTCTCTAATCGAATTGTTAATTTTTTTACCATTGAGTTTTGAGAATTCTTTATGTATTTTACATATGAGTCCCTTGTCAGATAGATGGTTTGCAAATATTTTCTCCCATCCGTAGCTTGTCTTTTCATTCTCTTAGCAGAGTATTTCACAGAGCAAAAGCTTCAAATGTTGATGAAGTCCAGGTAGTTATTTTTTCTTTTATAGATCATGCTTTTAGTGTCATGTCTAAGAACATGCCACAAGGTCCCTGACCCTGAGGATTTTCTCTTATGTTTTCTTCTAAGTGTTTTATAGTTTTATGTTTAAATCTATGAACCATTTTGGGTTCACTGTCGTTTATGATGTGAGATTTAGGTCAAAGTTCATTTTTCTTCCATGTGGATATTTAGTTGTCCCAGAACCATTTGTTGAAAAGACTATCCTTTCTCCATTGAATTGCTTTTGCAAGTTTGTCAAAAATAATCTGGCCATACTTTCTATGGGGGCTACTTCTTAGTTCCCTATTATGTTTCATGGATCTATTTGTCATAATGGATCTACCATTATGAGATAGCCTTGATTACTGTCGCTATGTAAGTCTTAAATCAGGTAGAGTGATTCCTCCCACTTTTCTTTAAAAAAAGTTTTTAACCTATTCTAGTTCCTTTGCCTTTCCATTTACATTTTAGTGTAAGCCTGTCTGTATATACAAAATATCATGCTGTAATTTTGATTGGAATTGTGTTTAATCCTATATATCAATGTGAGAATAATTGATATACTCCTACATTGTCTTCCAATTCATGAACATGGTATATTTCTCCATTTATTCAGTGTCTCTCATGAGTGTTTTGTAGTTTTCAGCATACGAGTCCTGAACATGTTTTGTTAGATTTACACTTAAGTATATCTCTCTTTTTTTTTTTGAGTGATTGTAAATGGTATTATATTTTTAATCTTGGTGTCCACATGTTCATTGACAGTATATAGAAATACAGTTGATTTTTGTATGCTTCTTGGTATCTTGCAACCTTAACTGCACTTTCTTATATAAGGGCTTTTGTAGATTTCTTGGGATTTTATACATAAACAATCATGTCATCTGCAAATAAGAACAAGTTTATTTCTCCTTTCAGAAAAGGAGATCTGAATGCCTTGAATCTTCTTTTCCTTGCTTTATTTCCCTGGTTAAGACTTCCAGGACTCTGCTGAACAAGAGCAGTGTATAAATCCTTATATTCGCTTGTTCCTGACCTTACGGGAAAGCAGTCAGTCTTTCAGGTTAAGTATGAGGTTAGCTGTAGGGTATTTATACATGTTCTTACAAAGTGAGAAATTTCCCCCTTTATTCCTAGTTTTCTGAGAATGTTTATTGTAAACGCAACAGATTTAAAGATAACTCCATGAACCTCCCCATGAGATTCTCCTCCATGATATGGTCTCCCTTCAAGGACACAGAACATCTGTGCAGTGTGCAAAGTGGGAGGAAAAAGAAGAAGAAGAAGAACTGTCGTTTCTTCTTTATCCTAAGAAGGCATAGATTTGGGGTCGTTTTATTTCCTGTCTGGCTAAAGTAGAGACAGAGATCTCTGTTTTGAACCTGACTATGATATTAGAAAACTGTAGTAATTTTTAAAAGCACAGGCTTTGGAGATAGACAGAGCTGGGTTTGAATCTCATTAGGCTACTTTGTGGCTGAGTGACTTCAACCAAATTACTTAATCACTCTGAGCTCCTTTTCCCTGTCTGTAAACCTCTTACCTCACAGGGTTATTCTGAGGATTAAGTGAGAAATGCATATAAAGAGCCTGGCATGTGGTGCTCAGTGAATGACACAATGATCATTATTATGGTCTCATAAAACAGAGACTGAGAAGAATCCCCAGAGGTGCACAGGGTTGAGATGAGGATCCACTGACATTAATAAGCCATTTGGAAAAGGGAACTAATGAGGACAGTTATTAACGAGACAGAAATTGAGTTGCATTCATTGTATAGAAATAATTGACTGCTTACTGCTCCTCGGACTTAGCTTAAGAAATACATCACTAGGCTTCCCTGGTGGCGAAGTGGTTGAGAGTCCGCCTGCTGATGCAAGGGACACGGGTTCGTGCCCGGTCCGGGAATATCCCACATGCCGCGGAGCGGCTGGGCCTGTGAGCCATGGCCGCTGAGCCAGGGTGTCCGGAGCCTGAGATCCGCAACGGGAGTCCACAACAGTGAGAGGCCCGTGTACCGCAAAAAAAAAAGAAAAAAAAAATTCAGGGATTTATATTACTAAAAAGTCATCCTTGCAATTACCCAGAGGTTACATCTAGCAAATAAAAAAGATTGTTCTATTTGCCTGGATCAATCCTAAAGAATAGGCAGTCATGCTGCTAAAGATTTCTACTCATCAGCAAGGCTGACATGTTGTTTTGACTATTGGTATCGTAGTATTTCGACATCATTTACTCTTTCCGATAATGGAAGGTAGTTACATGCTTCTTGTTTTTAAAAATTGGGAGAAAGGAAAATATGAGGAAGAAAATAAAAGTCACTTGTAATCATTTGGCTCAGGGAAAAATCAATATTGATATTTGCAGGGTTTTACCCTCCAGACTTTTTTCTATATCCTGTAAGGAGTTTGGTTCCCTAAGGCAATAGGAAGCCTGTTTATAGCCAGGCTAGTGAGAACTGTTTATAGTCAACAGTGATAACTGTTTTTATCACTCATTCATTGCACAGTATTTACCCAGAGCCTCAGCACCAAGCCAAGCCTAGGGGTACAGTGATGGCAGAACTGGACATGGTCCCTGCCATCAGGAAGCTGCCAGGAGAGAGAGAAATAAGTCAAATGATCCCACAAAGGTGTGACTAATTCCATTCCAACATTGGGGCTGTAAAGGAAAGGAATATGGAAGACAAGGAGGACTTAACAAGACAAAAGGAGAAGGGAATGGCATGTGCAAGGGCCCTGGGGTGGAAGAGCATATTGTGAATCCAAGGGACTGAGAGAAAACCAGGGCATCCAGAAGTCACAGTGGGAAGGAGGAGGGCTAAGGGACAAGTCAGCCTCCTTCATGTCACCATAAGGGTTTTGATCTTTATCTGAAAAGCAGTGGGAAGAAGGCTTGAAGGATTGTAAACAAGGGGGAGACCTGCCAGTGAACATCCCAGCTGCTGTGTGCAGATGAGCCATCAGGAGCTCTATTCACAATCTCCCCTCTCCCATTTTACATGGCTCAAAAGCCTCAGCCTTGCTCATTTCACAGCTAAACCTTGCAAGTTATAATTTATATGATTTGATGTGCCTTGTAAACTGTAATTTTTAGAGTTGGATGTGGCTGTTATTTAAACTCTGCTGAGAAAGGGACTCAGTTCTTCCAGAATGAAGAAACACCAAAGCCAGTGGTTGTTGGATTTTCCGTATGTTTAAGAGTGGTTGTTCAACATGAACTCCTAGGCATTCTGACCCAGTGGGTTGGGGTAAGGCCCAGGAATCTTCACATTTATATGCTCCCCAGGTTCAGGTGGGGGGAATGGAGTCCCCTGGAGTTGGCTCCAGGACCACACTTTGAGAACCCCACCATCAGTGCTCCCTCCCTCTCCCTTCTTGATCAGCAGAACTCCTGCTTGTGTGTGTGTGTGTGTGTGTGTGTGTGTGTGTGTGTGTGTATTCTTTCAATAAACTTTGTTTTGAGGAAAAGAGAAGCGAAGGGTAAACAATGAAGGGCTGACTGACCCTACCCCCTCCCCAGGGACTCCCCCAGTCCCACCCTGGGGAAGTCCCAGGATCCCTAGAAGACTGAGCTCTAGGACAGCCCAAGTCAGCGCAGGGCTGCAGCTACGAGGGTGGAGATGGAAGAGAAAAAGAAAGAACCGACATGACAAGGGGATGAAATGCTGGTGTCCACCCCTCACCCTCGGTGGTCAGTGTCCTGCCAGTCATCTCCTTTCTCATGGGTGGAGCCATCTCTCCAGCCTGTGTCAGCCCTTCTAGCGTGGGATCTGAGGGTCGTGAAGCCAGACTGATCTCATACACACACCCCAGATCCCATCCAGCCGGATGACTCTCGTCCCTTTTCCTGGCCCCTGCCAGTTCTGGGCTGCCTCTCAGAAAAGAACCAGAGCCTACACCATAGTCTTGTTTATTATTATTAAACAAGGCTGCTGGGATTCTCCTATTATTTGCATCATTTCACGGACGTGCAGGTATGTCTGCTCTGTCAAAGGACACATACAGCTGTAACTCTGATGGGCATGGCCAAATTGTCCACCAGAGGTTTCCGGATGTGGTGTCCTGCCAACAGTGGACGCCCGTCTCCCACTCCCTCCCCAGCCTAGGGTGCTGACCCCCCATTGGATCTTCACTGATCTACGGGGTGAAGTATGGTACCTGTGTCATTTTACTTCACATTTCTCTTATTCTAAGCGAACACCTGCATTTTGAGACATAAGGTAACAGGTGGACTCTCTGTGGGGAAATCCACGGAATGAAACAGGCCTGGGAGGGTGCACTTGCTGGCTCCCCATCTGCATCGCGCTTGTCCTCCTGCCTGGGTCGTGCTCCCATCCTCCCCCCTCCCCCCCACCTCACCCCTGGCTTCTCCCCAAGTGCTCCTTGCTCTGGGGGTTCACCTGTTTGGTCTCACCAGTCCTCAGGGAATGTTTTGTCCCCTGTTTGGGAACTGGCGGCTGATTTCATTGGTCAGTACCCAGCACAGCAATTGATGGGACTAGTTTCTCACCAGCAGATGGAGGGCTTCCAAGAGGAAAAAGTTCAGAGGAAAGGGCTAGATCGTGATCTCATTTTTCTCATTTTTTTTTATTGTGGTAAGATATGCATAACATAAAATTTACCATCTTAACCACTTTTATTAAGTGTGCAGTTCAGTGGCATTAAATATATTCACACTGTTGTGCAGCCATCACCCCCATCCATCTCCAGAACTCTTTGAATCTTGCAGAACTGAAACTGCACCCATGAAACAACAACTCCCCTTGTCCCCCCATCCCAGCCCCCAGCAACCACCATTCTGCTTTCTGTCTCTATGACCTTGGCTACTCTGGGTATCTCATATAAGTAGAATCATAACAGTATTTGTCTTTTCATGACTGGCTTCTTTCACTGAGTATAATATCCTTTCACTGAGTATAATGTCCATGTTCATCCATGCTGTAGCATGTGTCCGAATTTCCTTCCTTTTTTGAGGCTGAATAATATTCCATTGTGTGGATTCACCACATTTTGTTTATTCATTCATCTAGTGATGGACACTTGGGTTGTTTCCACCTTTTGGCTCTTGCAAACAATGCTATGAACATGGGTGTATAAATATCTCTTCAAGGCCCTGCTTTCAGTTCTTTGGGATATATACCCAAAAGTAGACTTGCTGGATCATATGATAATTTTATTTTTAATTGTTTGAGGAACTGCCATGCTGTTTTCCATAGTGGCTGCACCAAGTTACATTCTCACAACAGGGCACAAGGGTTTCCCTTTCCCTGCGTCCTCACCAACACTTGTGATTTCCCTTTTTTTTTTATAGTAGCCATTCTGATGGATGTGAGATGAAAGAAAGATCATAATCTTTTGAATAGCATACATAATACAAACAGCTACAGCATAGATTTCTGGACTACTTACTGTATCTCACATGGCTTTATACATCATCTATGTATGTTCTGTATATATATTTATAGAATTATATCCACAAAACAAATCCTGTGCGGGTGAGAACTACTATTATCATTATTATCCACATTTGATGACATGGACATGGGACTCAGAAAGGTTAAGGAACTGGCCCAAATCACACAGCTAGACGGGGGAGGTGGGGCTGAGTTTCAGACTGAGCTGACTCAAGCTTCTAAAAACAGAAGCTTCACTTTTTGAGTGTAAATTTAGCTTTGGGAACATCTAATATCTAAATTGGAAATTCTCAGTTAACTGAGATAACAAGATAATTGAGTAAGCTAGGGAAATTCCACCCTGTGGAATCGAGAATGGGGGTTGTCAGTGAAATGTGAGATGAATGTTCTTGTGATCCTCATTCATGCAACAGACTGAGGTGGTGCCATCTAGGGGGGGATTTGGGTAAAGAGGAAACGTTGACCTGGTGCTTTCCCAGGAAGAGGAGCATTGGGGCTGTTAAGTGGGGGCCCAGCAAGAAACACCACTTATCTCTCCAATCCAGCCAGAGTAAGTTCTCTGCTTATAAGGACTGGTGGAGTTCAATTAGTCCCATCTGGATAACCCAGGATAGTCTCCCACTTTTTAAAAAATTTTTAAAAAGTTTTTGGCTCGGTTTGGTCTTCGTTGCTGAGCACAGGCTTTCTCTAGTTGCAGCGAGCGAGGGTTACTCTTTGTTGCGGTGCACGGGCTTCTCATTGCAGTGGCTTCTCTTGTTGTGGAGCATGGGCTCTAGGCACGCAGATTCAGTAGTTGTGGCACGTGGGCTCAGTAGTTGTGGCTCGTGGGCTCTGGAGCGCAGGCTCGGTAGTTGTGGCACACGGGCTTCGTTGCTCCATGGCATGTGGGATCTTCCCGGACCAGGGCTCGAACCCGTGTCCCTTGCATTGGCAGGCGGATTCTTAACCACTGCAACACCAGAGAAGTCCTTACTCTCCCTCTTTTAAGAGCACTGATTAGTAACCTTGACATCGTCACAGTCCCTTTGGCCACGTCATGGAGCATAGTCCCAGGTTCTGGGGATCAGGGCATGGGTATCCTTGGGAGACCATTCTGCCCACCACATTAATACTACCACCTGACTGGACCGTTGCTTTGGGACTGGTCTGAGAGCTTTCTGGAAGAATCAGTAGGATCAATGCCACAGGCCACGGAGAAAGATGGCTGGATGAGCTGGCAGGTGATAATACCGTTACCAAGAGGGCAGGAAGCAGGACTGGTTGAGTGAGCACCTCAACATCCCGGAAGCAGCCAGGCAGTTTGGGGCCTGGAGATGAACCAGGGGTTGGAAATACACACCTGCGAATCGAGGGGGTGGCACAGTGGCCCCAGCCCATGGACAGAGTGTGGAGGGAACGGACATCTGAGGGGAGAGGGACCCAGCGTGGAGACCTGGAAGCAGTCAGAGAGGTGAGGGAGCCAGAGAGCTGCTGCCAGGCTGAGGGTTTTCATCACAGAGACAGCTTGCTTTGTGCCAGGTACTGTTCTGGGCACTTTCGAGTGTATTAACTCATTTCATCCTTAGGAGGTTAGTGTTGTTTGCCCCACTTTACAGATGAGGGCGTTGAGGCACAGATAGGCTGAGTATCCTGCCTGAGGTCACAGAGGGAGGCTGGGGCACTGGGCACCACGCTCGGGCAGTCTGATTTCAGGACCAGCCTCTCCTGAGGCCTTGCCGGTCCACAGGGCTCTCCCGGGGAGACCGGGGAGGAAGGATCCAGCTGACGGGGAAGCAGAGAAGCTTCTTCTTTCCTTCCAATCCCAGACTCGTCGTCTCACCAGCGCCTGGCCGTTTCCTCATATCCTTATTCTTTTGAAAACCCCATTTTTTTTTTTTTACTATTTCTGCACTACATCCCTTTCCTGAGGCAGTGGGGGGATGGGGCTGGGGGATGGGATAGCCTAGAACCAAAAGGTTAAAAGAAATAGATAAAACACACACACACACACACAAGTTAATTTCGAAAATGTTATCCCACTCCTTTGAACATGTCACCAAGGAGTACCTTTTGTTGATCCTACAAAGCCCAGCTTACCAAACTCATTTTTGCTGCTCAGGGAGCAACCAAAGAGAAGCAAAGAACCATGCCCCAGGCTGCACAGCTGGAAGGTAGCAGAGGTGGGACTTGAACTCAAGGCTTTCTAACTCCAGAGCCCATCCTCTTGCTCATAATAGAGAACATTTCCCATTTGCCCTATGTTCTCTTCTAAGTGCTTTAGTATGTATTATATCATTTATACGTCACCAGTAACTTATAAGACTGTCCTTTTGTTACCTTACAGATGAGGAAGCTGAGGTATCACTTGCCCAAGGTCACCCTGCTAGGAAGTAGGAGAGCTGGACTCGAGCCCAGTCTAATAACCACCACGTTGCCCTGCTCCCCCAACCCCTGAACCACCAGGCCACGTGCCTCTCTCTGACAACTGTGTCACATGTCACAGGGAGGCCGAGAGCCCGAGGAGGCCCCCGAGGGCAATGGCAGTGGGTTGAGGACCCAGCGGGAGAGGAACCTCTTGAAGCCATTTGACAATAAAGGAAAGGAAGGGGGAAGGGGCGGCGTTTCCAGGCCGAGGGGGTGGTGAGCACGTCCACAGGTTAGACGGAAGTTACACTGTCAAGGTGAGGATGCAGAAGAGGAGATGGTTGAGGAGAGGGACCAGAGCAGGGTGGGATGAAGGCAGGACCACCCGGAGGCCCTTGGCAGCTAAGAGAAGCCTGGAAGGTCCCATCTAAGAGCTTCTCCCTGCCTGGGAAGTCCAGGTCCTGGCAGGGAGCTGAAGGCACATTCACAGGGGTGTGGAGTGATGGAGGGGAGTTTCCTGAAGGGACTCCATAGGGAGTGGGCAGGGCTCAGAGAAACCACAAAGGATAGTGCAGGGCCCAGAGCTAGTATGAGTGAGGACTGTTCCCACCCCCAGATCTGAGGGGTGAGGGGCAGGGGCATTTGCTGGGACCCGGAGACCCCGAGGGCTGGGTAGAGTCCTCTGAGGGAAGTTGTGTGGCCCCAGAGAATGGAAGCCAGGGGAGTAAGTACCCCAAGCTCTCTCCTCCCTGCTCTGATCTCTATCCCCCCCATTGGCCAAACCCAACCAGAAACCAGACACAAGGAGCCCATCAGCCCATGGATGTAGCCGCACAGGTGGGCCTGCTGGGCAGAGGGCGCCGTGTAAAGGGATGGAGGAGGGTCGGGAGAAGCAGACGGAGGATGGGGGCAGGTGCAGGAGGTGAAGACCTAGGAGGCTGTTGTCAAAGTAGAATGAAAAGCCTGAGAGCAGGGACCTGCTGGCTGGGGGGCCCAAAGGGCACTGGGCCAGCCTCAGGACAGAAGTGTGAGGGTGGCAGGAGGGTTTGGGGGCCGGGATGGACTTGAAGGAGCTGGTGAGCTTGAGCAGGGCCCAGGCTGGGTGAACATAGGGCATTACCCATAGGGAGCAAACAAGGAGCAAAGGCTACGTGACTCAAGGAGAGGAAGAGACAGAGGATAAGGAAGGCCGGGAGTGGGAGGTTATGGTCTGAGATGGGGCTTCCCAATGCCAGGTGATGCAAGGTTGAAACCTAGCTCCAAAGGACGGTTCCAGGTACACGTCGAACCTCAGCGACAATGTCAGTGAACCTCAGGGCAACGTCATAACTAAGTCAGCTTCCCGAGGAGGCTTCCTTAAAGCACAGGGGTCATCAGAGCAGATGGTCATTGTTAATAGAAGTTTAAACGTCTCAATATTTTATGGACTCACTATATACTTTTTAAAGACATTTTAAATGCAGGAGCCTCAAAAAATGCACTTGTTTTCTATATTAGGTCCTGCCTGTCTCCTCTCTCATTATTAAATCACTCTCTACTCTGAAAATCACAGGGTACAAATCAAAGGTACAAGTTTTGGAATTAGACTTGGGTTCAAACCCTGACATTGCCCTGTGCCAGCATCCTGATGTTGAGTGAGTCCCTTCATCTTAGCCATTTTTTAAATCGTGGTAAAATACCTATAAATTTTACTGTCTTAACCACTTTTAAGTGTACAGGTCAGTAGTTGTAAGTTATTCACATTGTTGTGCAACCAGCCTCAGAATTTTTCATCTTGCAAAACTGAAACTGTACCCATTAAACAACAACTCCCCGTTTCCCCTTCCCCAGCTCCTGGCAACCCCCGTTCTATTTTGTTTCTATGAGCCTGACTACTCTATGTACCTCACATAGTGGAATCATACAAAATTTGCCTTTTTGTGACACTTATTTCACATCATGTCCTCACGGTTCATCCATGTTGTAGCATGTGTCAGAATTCCCTCCCTCCTACACTGAATAATATTCCACTGTATGGATGGACCACATTTTGCTTATCCAATCATCGGTCAGTGGGCACTTGGGTGGCTTCCACCTTTTGGCAATTGTGAATAATGCTACTATAAACATGAGTGTACAAATAACTCTTTAAGTTCCTGCTTTCAATTCTTTGGGGTATATACCCAGAAGTGGACTTGCTGGATCATATGATAATTTTATTCTAAATTGTTTGAGAAGCCGCTCTACTGTTTTCCATATCAGCTGCACCATTTTACATTCTCAGCGGTGCATAAGTGTTCCCCTACTCTACATCCTTGCCAACACTTGTTATTTTCTGTTGCTGTTTGTTTGTTTTTGATAGTAGCCATCCTAATGGGTATGAGGGGGTATCTCACTGTGGTTTTGATTTGAATTTCCCTAATGACTAGTAGTGTTGAGCACTTTTTATATGCTTGTTGGACATTTGTATATCTTCTTTGGAGAAATGTCTATTCCAGTTCTTTACCCATATTTGATCAGGTTACTTGGGGGTTGTTTTTTGTTGTTGTTGTTGAGTTATAGTTCTCTATATATTCTTCATATTAACCCTTTTTCAGATTTGTGATTTGCAACTATTTTCTCCCATTCTCTAGATGGCCTTTCACCCTGTTTATTGTGTCCTTTGATTCACAGAAGTTTTAATTTTTGATATAGTTGAATTTATCTATTTTTACTTTTGCTGCCTATGCTTTTGGTATCATATCCAAAAAAGCATTGCCAAATCCAATGTCATAAAGCTTTCCTCCTGTGTTTTCCTCTAAAAGTTTTATAGTTTTAGACTACGTTTAAGTCTTTGATCCACTTTGAGTTAATTTTTATACATGGTGTAAGGTAAGAGTTCAACTTAATTCTTTTGCAGTCTTTCCCGGCATCATTTGTTGAAAATACTGTTCTTTCCCCATTGAATAATCTTGGCACCCTTGTCAAAAATCATTGGACCATATATGCAAAGTTTTATTTCTGTGCTCTCTATTCTATTCTATTGGCCTATGTGCCTGACCTTATGTCAGTATCACACTGTTTTGATTACTGTACCTTTGTATGCAGTAAGTTTTGAAATCAGGAAGTGTGGGACCTCCAGCTTTGCTTTTCTTTCTCAAGATTCTTTTGGCTATTTGGGGTCCACTGAGATTCCATATGAATTTTAGGATGGATTTTTCTATTTCTGCCAAAACTGCTGTTGGGATTTTGAATCTGTAGATCCTGCTGTGTAGTAATGACATCTTCACAATATTAAGTCTTTCAACCCATGAATACAGGGTGTCTTTCCATTTGTGTCTTTAATTTCTTTCAGCAGCACTTTGTAGTTTTCAGTGTACACATCTTTTACCACCTTGGTTAAATTTATCCCAAAATATATTATTCATTTTGATGCTATTGTAAATGAAATTATTTTCTTAACTTCCTTTTCAGATTGTTCATTGTGAGCATATAGAAACACAACTGATGTTTGTGTGTTGATTTTGTGTCCTACGATTTTGCTAGCGAATGTTATTTATTGGTTCTAAGAGGGTTGTGGGTTTTCATGGACTCTTTAGGATTTTGTACATGTAAGATCATGTTGCCTGTGAACAGAGATAATTTTACTTCTTCCTTTCGAATTTGGATGCCTTTATTTCTTTTTCTTGCCTAATTGCTCTGGCTAGGACTTCCAGTACTTTGTTGAATAGAAGTGGCAAAAGCAGGTATCCTTATCTTATTCTTGAAATTAGAGGAAAAGCTTTCAGTCTTTCACCTTTGAGTATGATGCTACCTGTGGGCCTTTCATATTTGACCTTTATTATGTTGAGGTAATTTCCCTCTATCCCCTGTTTGTTGAGTGCTTTTATCATGAAAGAGTGTTGCATTTTGTCAAATGCTTTTTGTACATCAATCGAGATGATCATTTTTTTTCTTCTTTCTGTTAATGTGATGTATTACGTGGATTAATTTTCATATGTTGAACCATCAAGTCTGCATTCCAAGAATAAATCCCACTTGGTCATAGTGTATGATCCTTTTAATGTGCTGTTGAATTCGGTTTCCTCCTATTTTGTTGAGGATTGTGGTATCAGTGTTCATAAGAGATATTGGTCTGTAGTTTTCTTGTAGTGTCTTTGTCTGGGTTTGGTATCAAGGTAATGCTGTCCTCTCACTTCACCTTTTGAGTCCCAGCTTCTTCATCTCTAAGATGGAGATAATAATAGAGTCCCTGTTTAGGGCTGTCATGCAGATTAAATGATAAAAATGCACACAAAATGCTTCAGCAGGGCCCAGTTCACAGGAAGCCCTCAAAACATGTTAGATGATGATAAGGATAATAATAAAAATAATAATAAATAAATAACAGTTCATCTCATAGTTGGACAGCTGAGTAGGATGGAGCTTATACAGTCAGTCTGTATTAGCAGCAGGGCATCTGTCCAGTAGTAGCATTTAGCAATTTTCCAAGTAAAGGGAGCGAGTGATATTATAGGGCCGAACTAGGAAGCTGTCTCCTGGCCTAACATGTGGTAGAGGCTCACCCAAATTTGTGGAGTCATTTAAAACTTCCTGCTTGCTTTGATTTCTTAATAATGGCTAGACAGTTTTTGAGGAACTGAAAGCAGTGAAGCCTGGGAAGAGAAAAACAAAATGTAACACACAGAATTTCTCTCATTCATGGGTTATCAAAGGTTCAAAGGACACAGAGATCAATGGCAATGGTGATGAAGATGATGTGGGTGACATTTTCCAAAGAACTAATGTGTTTTCATTTTTTTAATACTTTATTTTTTTGAACAGTTTTAGGTTTACAGGAATTTTAGCAGAGAATACAGAGAGTTCCCATATATCCACCCCTCCAATACACACAGTTTCCCCTATTATTAACATCATGCATTAGTGCGGTACATTCGTTACAACTGATGAACCAATATTGATATGCTATTATTAACTAAGTCCATAGTTTACATTAGGGTTCACTCTTTGCGTTGTATGTTCTTTCGTTTTGACAAATGTATAGTGACAAGTATCCACCATTACAGTATCATAAAAAATATTTTCACTGCCGTAAAATCCCCTGTGCCCCTCCTCTTCATCCTGAGCCCCAGAGCCCCTGTGCCCCTGGCAAGCACTGATCTTTTACTCTCCTTATAGTTTTACTTTTTCCAGAATTTCATACAGTTGGAATCATACGGTATGTAACCTTTTCAGACTAGGTTCTTTCACTAAGCAATATGCATTTCAGATTCCTCCATGTCTTTTTTGTTATTTGATAACTCATTTATTTTTATCACTAGTATTTCATTGTATGGATGTACCACAATTTGTTTATCCATTTACCTTTTAAAGGACATCTTGGTTGCTTCCAGCTTTTGGCAGTTATGAAGAAAGATGCTGTAAGCATGTTTCCAAAATAAATGAGTCTTCATGGATATAGAGAACAGACTGGTTGCCAAGGGGGAGGGGGTTGAGGGAGAGATGGAGTGG
Organism: Mesoplodon mirus; assembly: GCF_964341445.2. Classification (NCBI taxonomy): domain Eukaryota; kingdom Metazoa; phylum Chordata; class Mammalia; order Artiodactyla; family Ziphiidae; genus Mesoplodon; species Mesoplodon mirus. The sequence continues at coordinate 332,999 of NW_028295408.1, forward strand.
GGGGTTGAGGTTAGCAGATGTGAGCTGTTATATCCAGGATGGAGAAACAACAAGGTCCTACTGTATAGCACAGGGAACTATATTCAATATCCTGTGATAAAGCATAATGGAAAAGAATATTTTAAAAAGAATGTATATATATGTATAACTGAATCACTTTGCTGTACAGCAGAAATTAATACAACATTGTATATCAACTACATTTCAATAAAATAAATAAATAAACAATATAAATGAGTCTTAAAAATCAACAATAAGAAACCAAACAACCCAACTTAAAAATGGGCAAAAGAGCTCAACAGACACCTCACCAAAGAAAATCTACAGATGTCAAATAAGCATATGAAAAGATGTTAAACATCATATATCATTAAGAAATTTCAAATAAACATGAAATATCTCTTCATTTATTTAGACTACTTTGATTTCTTTCATCAACATTTTGTAGTTTTCTTCATATACCTCTTCATATAGCTAAGTATTTTGTTAGATTTATTCCTAAGTACTTCATTTTTTTTTTTTTTTTGGTGCTAATGTAAATGGTGTTGTGTTTTTAATTTCAAATTCCACTTGTTCATTGTTGGTATATAGGAAAGCAATTGACTTTTGTATATTAATCATGTATTCTGCAACCTGGGTACAATTGCTCATTAGTTCCAGGAGGGCTTTCTGTCGGTTCTTTGGGATTTTCCGCATAGACAATCATGCCATCTGCAAAATGGGCAAAAGATCTGAACAAACACCTCACCAAAGAAGATTTCTTTTTCCTTCCCAATCTATCTTTTATTCTCTTTTCTTGCCTTGTTGCATTAGCTAGGAGATACAGTACAATGTTGAAAATGAGTGGTGAAAGGGGACATCTTCACCTTATTCCTGATCTTAATTGGAAAGTTTCTAGTTTCTCACCATTAAATATGACGTTAGCTTTAGGGTTTTTATAGATGTACTTTATCAGGTTGAGGAAGTTCCCCTCCATCCCTAATTTGCCAAGAGTTGTTGTGGTGGTTTGATGGTTTGTTAGTTTATCATGGATGGTGTTTAATTTTGTCAAATGCTCTTTTTGCATCTACTGTTATGATAATGCAATTTCTCTTCTCTACGCTGTTGATGTGATGGATTACATTAATTGATTTCCAAATGTTGAACCAGCCTTGCATACCTGGAATAAATCCCACTTGACTGTGGTGTAGAACTCTTTTTATACATCACTGGATTCAATTTGCTAATATTTTGTTGAGGATTTTGCATCTATGTTCATGAGAGGTATTGGTCTGCAATTTTCCTGTTTTGCAATATCTTTATCTGGTTTTGCTATTAGAATATGCTTGGCCTCACAGAATGAGCTGGGAAGTGTTCTCTCTTCTTCTATTTTCTGGAAGAGATTATTGAGAACTGATATCATTCTTTCCTTAATGTTTGATAGAATTGACCAGTGAACCCATCCAGGCCTGGTGCTTTCCATTTTGGAAGGTTATTCATTATTGATTCAAATTCTTTACTAGATATGAGTCTATTCAGAGTATTTATTTCTCCTTGTGTGAGTTTCAGTAGATTGTGTCTTTCAAGGAAATGGTCCACTTCATTAAGTTATAAAATCTGTGGGCATAGAATTATTCATAATATTCCTTTATTATCCCTTCAGTGTCCATGAGATCAGTAATGATGCCATCGCTTTCATTTCTGATTTGAGTAATTTGTATCTTCTCTCTTTTTTTCTTGGTTATCCTGCTAGAGGTTTGTCAATTTTATTGATCTTTACAAAAAACAAAAAAAAACAGCTCTTTATTTTGCTGACTTTTCTCTCTTGTTTTCCTGCTTTTTATTTCATTCATTGCTTCTTTTCTTGTGCTTGTGGTAGGCTTATATTGCTCTTCTTTCTCTAGTTTCATAAGGTGGAAGCTTAGATCTTTTCAAATGTATGCCTTCAATGCCATAAACTTCCCTCCAAGCACTGCTTTCACTGCATCTTTCAAATTTTCATAGGTTGTATTTTCATTTTCATTTAGCTCAAGATAACTTTTTATTTCCCATGAGACTCCCTCCTTGACCCATCTGTTATTTAGAGGTGTGTTGTTTAATCTCCAAATATTTGGGGATTTTCCAGCTGTCTTTCTGGTATTGGTTTCTAGCCTAATTCCATTGTGTTCTGAAAACGTACTTGGCATAATTTCTATTCTTTTACATTTGTTGGGTATATTTTTTGGCCTGGAATGTGGTCTGCTTCATGAATGTTCCATGGTAGCTTGAGAAGGATGTGTGTTTTGTTGCTGTGGGATGAAGCTGTGTGGTTGCCAGTTAGATCCAGATGATGGTAGTGCTGTTCAGTTCAACTTCATTCTTACTAATTTTCTGCCTGGTGGGTCTGCCCGTCACTGACAGAGGACTGTTGAGGTCTCCAGCTACCATGATGGATTCATCTGCTTCTCCTTGCAGTCCTACCAGTTTTTGCCTTCCATACGTTGATGCTCTATTGTTGGGTACATACAATGAAGGACTGTTATGTCTGCTTGGAGAATCCACCCCTTTATCACTCTGTATCACCTCTCTTTATCCCTGATAACTTTCCTTCCTCTGAAGTTGGCTCTGCCTGAAATTAATAGAGCTACTCCTGCTTTCTTCTTGTGTTTCAGTATTTTAAGTGCCAAAGTGTTTGGTAGGAATTTGAAAAGTGGGTAAAGGCACAGTCATTTGAATCAGGCAAACCTGGGAACAAGGCAAGCGAGTCAAAGTGGCTGACTGTGGGCACACTTAATCGTTCTATGCCTCAGTTTCCTCATCTAAGAAATGAGTAACTATCGGACCTACTGTACAGCACAGGGAACTGTATTCAATATCTTGCAGTAACCTGAGATAGAAAAGAATCTGAAAAAGAATAGATATTATATATATGTATAACTGAATCACTTTGCTGTACACGTGAAACTAACACAACATTGTAAATCAACTAGACTTCAATAAAAAATTAAATTTTTTTTAAATGAGGAAGTATCCCTTTGAATTATTGTGAAGATGAAACGGGATAATGCAGTAAAGCACTTAGAAAATTTCCTGGCATTTGTGTAATTACACATAATGTGTCATTAATATATTCTACTAATATATGCAGTTATATTATTATCTATTCATATACTGTAAGCTATTATTAATATAAGCTATTGGTTATAATTATATTGTGGGACATTAGTATAGATTTTTAAGTCCAAGTACTCTCTATGAAAGTTGGATGAGGCACTCTGAGAAGAGTGACTTAGAAAATAATTGCAAAGTCTCAGGCTGGAGTGGATGGCTCATAGGCAGTGTCCTGAGAAGACAGAGGACTTCGCACGTGCCCTGCAGCCCATAGTCCAGGGCGCCGGGGCCAGGGGGGGATGTGATATTTCCTCCTTGGTGCCGAGTTTTGCTCATTCTTCTTATTAAAGTGGTTACACAGGAGGTTTCTGACCCCACTGACAATTCACTGTCTGGGGTCTCTCTCTTTTGAGGGAAATGTGGTCACACCAGGGCCCCTATTGAAAAACAGATCATCTTTGGTTAGATAAATTCTGATTAGCTTTTAAGAAGCAACAGTAATAATTAAGCACATGGGAAAAACCTTCATTGTACACCAAGGCTTTTAAAAGGTAGTTATAAAACTATGTTTTGTGGTGTGAGCTCAATTGTGTTTAAACTTTTTAAAAAGATTGTAAGCATAGAGAAAAGACTGGAAGGATGTGAACCACCGTGTTCCTGGTGCCTGCCTCTGGGGGACGGGAGTCTAAGTGATTTCAATGTCTTCTTTGTGTTTTTCTCTAGTTCTCATTTTCTGCATTATTACAAAAAACATGTTATTTTAAAAATGAATAGAACAAACAACAATTATTACAAAACCTCCCCTTAACTTTAACACTTGCAGTAAATGGACAGTTGTCACTTGCCAACTGACCTTTCTGGTTTGTGTTGGGCCATTTCTGCTGTCTTGCCACTCGGGACAACCAAAAGGCTACTTGCATGGGATCAGAGAACTATCAAGTGGCCAATTCCTGGCCAATTCCCCCCGAGTTCCCTCTTGCCTCTGTGTTGCCTGACGCCCTACCCCAAAACTGGGCATCTATTCTGGGTCTGCTGTCAGGGTCTGGTGACCCTCCACTCACTAGCTGAGTGGCCTTAGGCAAGTCACTTAACCTCTCTGACCCTCAGCATCCTCCTCTTAAAATGAGGATTGCAGTGACTGTCCAGCCAGATGAAGTGGTGAGCACATTGGGGCCCCCAGTGTCAGTGGCACTAGTTATTCCTTGTTATTCCTGTTATTCCTGGCTCTGACTGTCCCCCTTCTGCATTTCAGTCTGCAGACGTCGACAACCATCACGCACTCATTGAATATAATGAGGCCGAAAGCAGCTTTGTTCTCCACGACTTCAACTCCTGCAACGGCACGTTCGTCAATGAGCGCCACATTCAGAACGTGGCTGTGAAGCTCCTACCCGGAGACATCCTGAGGTTTGGGTCCAGAGGGCTGACCTACGAACTGGTCATCGAAATCCCAGCCTCGGTGAGTCCAGGCCCCTGCGGGGGGGGGTGCAGAGGTGCCGTGTTGTGTCACCTTCCGTGCAGCCTAGGGCTCGGGTACGGCCACAGGTGGAGTTCGTCTGGAGCGCGTCACTCTTGCTTTCGCGATTCTGCGAAGTTCAGCCCCATCGCGTGGGTGCCCGGGGAGCGCGAGTCCTCGAGCCCTCTTCTGGGCATTTCATAGAATTACATGCAAGGGTTGCCTAGCGAGCAGCCCGGAGCGAGAGCGTTTTCCTGAAAAGTGAAGCTTGGCGAGGGGAGGTGGAAAGCAGGTGTGTGCTTTTGACGATGCAGAGATGGATGCTTCCTTTTTAGGCAGATCAGTGCTCTGCAACTTCCTAGCTTTGTGACCTCGGCCAGGCTTCTCTGTATGCCTGGGTCTGGGTCTTCTCAGCGGTGCAGGGCGTTGAGAGAGTATCTATGTATAAAAAGTCAAAGTCTCTGGCCAGAGTAGACGCTCAAGGCCTGCCAGCTGTTATCACACCGGATCAGAAATGTTCCCGGGATCAGGACCTAAAGTATGGCCCCAGGTTAAGCGGAACGTAAGCCAAAATTCGCCCAGCAAAGCTCAGTCACAAGAAGTATCTGGTTCAGTAGGGAGGCAGGATGGGGGCTGGTTAGCAACACAGTCCTGGGTCAGAACCCCAGCTCTGCCACTGGCCTACTCGGTGCGCTCTTGCACAAGCCATTGGTCCCCTCGGAACCTCGGTTTCCTCATCTACAAAATGGGGCCAACGACAGCAATGACCTTGCAGGCTTATCTCGAGGGCTAAATGAGATGGTTCTAATTGTAAAACTCCCAGAATAATGCCCATTCGTGGTGAGCACACAATTAATACTTGTCGTGTGTGTCCCAGAGAGACGGCGTGTTAACCTCACTCCCCAGCACCAAGAACCCTGCATGGACTGAGACTTCCGAGGCTTAAAGTCCTTTCTGGGACGAGGCTGGGTATAAATAAATAAAGTTTAGAGAATCTAGACAGAATCCTGGGGTGTGGGTCCCCTAGGCAGCCTTAAATACTCACTCAGAGAAGATGAGCACCGTCCCTCAGGCTGCAGGGCCCGTGACACCGCATCCACCACGTTTGGCTTTGAAAACCTGGGACAGTTTTCTCCTGCTGCTTCTCAGCCCCCTTTTCCTCCTTGGACCAACATTAAAGTGTGCTCACCTGTGGGATGCACTGGGATCCACTGGCCGCCCTGAGGAGGGGCTCCTGACATAGAAGGTGTTGACCTGATCAGGGGTTCTCAACATGGGTTCTAAGGATCCCCCTCGTCATAAGCACGTGGGGAGCAGACCCACAGTGCAGATCTGGGCTTCACCCCAGGCCTGAGGACTCATACTTAGGATTCCCAGAAGAAATACAGGACACGCAGTTAAATCTGAATTTCAGAGAAGCAACAAATAATTGTTATGTACAGGTGTGGTCCAACTATTGCAAGGAACCACATATGCTAAAAAAATTATTTGGTGTTTATCTGAAATTCAGATTTAACGGACACCCTATTGTTTATTATATATTGATTTATTCATTTCTTTATTTATGCGAAATCTGGCAACCATACACATCCTCCCTGGGAGTAGGGCCTGGGAATATGCATTCTCACAAGCTCCCTGATGATTCTGATGCACCGCCAATAGGAGGGAAACCGAAATTTAGAATCATTTGTATGGAACACTTACATAATTTTTTAGGGATCAAAGAAAAGGGGATTTCACACTCCCAAGCCTGAAAATCCAAGTTCAGGAAGTTTGATTCAATGTGCCCCAACATGTTTGATTCCAAGAATTTTTCAGGAATGTTCAGTAAATTTACAGGTTCCCAGGCCCCCTCCCTGGGAAATTCTGACTTTGTGGCTTGCCCGTGGGGAGAAGAAGAGGGGGAGCAGCAAACAATATCTGCATTTTTTTCTTCTTTTTTCCTACAAAGATATTTATTGAAATATTATTGATAGGGGCATAAAATTTGAAACCTAAATTTCCATCCAAAGGGGGCATTGTTTAATAAATTATATTGTTTAATATATTCTAAGGAGTTTAATATATTATAAGGAGTTCGTTATATATGGAATACTCTTCTGCCTTTTTAAAACACAGCTTTATTAAGATATAATTGACATGCAATAAACAGCACATGTTTAAAGTCTGTAAGTGGATGGGCTTTGACATATGGGTACACCTGTGGAACCATAGCCACAATCAAGACAGTGAACAGCTCCTTCATCCTCCAAAGTTTCCTCCGGATCACAGCATGTGTTTGTTTGCTTGCTTGCTCTTAACAGCTTCACTGAAGTACAATTTACATAACAGAAACTTCACCCATTTTAAGTGTCCAATTCAATCAATTTGAATATATTGATGGAGTTGTGCAGCCATCACCACAACCTGCTCTCAGAACATTTTCCTCCATTTCTATCACCCCAAACCTCGGAGAAACCTTGGAGGTATTTCATTTTGGGGTTTGTTTTTAACTTTTAATTTTCAAAATTATGGTAAAATACACATAAAATTTACCATCTTAACCATGTTTCAGTGTACAGTTCACAGTGGCATTAAATCTATTCACACTGTTGTGCAGCCATCACCCCCATCCATCTTCAGAACTTTGTTCATCTTCCCAAACTGAAACTCTAAGCCCATCACATCAAACCCCCTGCTTCCTTCCTCCCCTCCCACCATGCTTTCTGTGTCTGTGAATTGGACTATTCTAGGTTCCTCATATAGATGGAATCTTACATTGTTTGTCCTTTTGTGACCATCTTATTTCACTTAGTATGATATCCTCATGGTTCATTCCAGTTGAATATTTCATTGTATGGATTCACCACATTTTGTTTACCTGTTCATCCATCCATGGCCACTTGTGTTGCTTCCACCTTTTGGCCATTTTGAGTAAGTTTGTTATGCACACGGGTGTACAACTATGGAATGGGGACTTTATTTTACAAGGTGCTTCTTATATAATTGTGGGAAAAAGTGATGACGACCTCTAACCTTGAGTAGATAAGACGGAAGAAGATGCTTTGTAAGAAGAGAAACGAGGAGAGCAGCAGGAGGAATCACTGACGTGAACAGCACTGTGCTAAGCAATTCACCTGCTCTCCTTATTTCACGCTCATAGCAACCTATGAGATGGGTTCTCCCGTGATCCCCCTTTTACAGACAAGGAATCCGAAACTCAGAGAGGTTCAGTAATTTCCCCAGGGCCACACAGCTAGTCAGTGCAAATTAAACACTATCCCCACTTGCGGAAAAAGGAGGGGAGAAAATCATTTAGTCTGATGCTAGCTGGAGCAGTAGCCTTGACTGGTTTTCACACCGAGGAAAGCATACTCTCACGGTCACTCGAATATGCACGGATTTTTTCAATTCTTATTCCTGCACGCACTTGCACCTTGCTTCATTCCTCGGTTGACTGCAGGCAACTGCACAAGTGTTGCCCTGGCCTGTGCCCAGGGCACTTTGCAGGACTCTCCACAGCCCCATCTTCTCAAAAGCGCTCTCTGCCGGGGCGTCCCCAGCTTGAGAAGCTTCCATCCATGATGCTCATATTAATGGAGGGGTCCTTTGCAGCGTCTGTGTGAGGGCAGCCTGTGGACTGACTGACACATTCCTACAAATTCCACTTCCTGATGACCCCAACCTGCTGGCTATTTAAAAGAAGAGAAAGGAAGAGGGGAAAAAGGGAGAGGTATTGAAGAGCATCTCTCATCAAATATTTTGAAGCCCAGTTTTTCTAAAGAATTCGTGGCCGTCTTGCTTCCGGCATATTCTTGTTTCCAATTGATTTTGGGGTCCCTGGTGAGGGCGCTGTGTTTCCTCCTTGGATGGAGTTTCCACGGAGGACTGCCCTGATATCATACAGATTAAGTATGATGAGAACTGTTCTTCTCCCGACAAAGAGTTCCCAAATGAAAGCATTTAGTTCAGGTTTTGTGGTGACCCTAACCAATAGAGGAGGGTGTGTCAGCATTTTATTGGGGGAGGGGGGTGAGGTGCGGGGCGGTTAGGAATCCAGATGTGTTTGCAGATGTCACAGTGGTTAGAGCACGTGCCCTGAGGTCAGGCTGACTCCAGCGCCGTCCCAGCCCTGCTCTTGACCGGCTTTTATACTGGACGTGCCCAAATCATCTACCTCTCAGGGCCTCGATCCCCACTCCTGTAACAATAGTTCCTACCACCTTTAGTGACTGTGGTATTAAGTGGGCAAAGTGCGTAAATTGCTTAGTCCAGCATCTGGCACCTAATAAGCACATGATAACCCTCAGCTTTAGAGTCAAGCAAACCAGCATGGAGCAGCCAAGATGCCTCCTTTGTAAGTGTCCTTTTGGACAGGGAAACCTCTAAAGACCTGCCCACGCTAGCAGATAAATACATTTGCAGATAAATTACCCTTAGAATAACATACAAGATGGAAAAATATAAAGAAAAACTCTTGTTTGACAAAGTGCATTGGCAGCCAGGTTGTGCCCAGGACCATCCTTTTTTTTGTGTGTGTGATCGCGGGCCTCTCACTGTTGTGGGCTCTCCTGTTGCAGAGCACAGGCTCCGGACGTGCAGGCTCATCGGCCATGGCTCACAGGCCCAGCCGCTCCGCGGCATGTGGGATCTTCCCGGACCGGGGCCCAAACCCGTGTCCCCTGCATCGGCAGGTGGACTCTCAACCACTGCGCCACCAGGGAAGCCCCCAGGACCATACTTTGTAAATTATACCTCTCTCATCAAAGTATAACCTAGGGCTGCCATATTGCACAACTTCAGGGTCACCGTTCACAACGTAGTCCATGTGGATGGCGCCCACTGAAGCTGTGCAGGACATAACCCGCAGGGCCATCTGCAATGCCCTGAAGCAACCGTTGATTAATCCCATAGAGTCTTGGCACCAGGCGTGGGAAATTGAAGTCCCAGAGTCAGGTGTGCTGCCGTGTTGTGGGTTTTGTTGGTTGTTGCCTTTACTCGTGCTTTCTGAGCTCTGGGAAAGGAGGTGTGGAAACAAGCTGTGCTAGTCACAGTGGCGCCGTTCTTACAAGGCAGCTGAGTAAGGAAACCCACGTCACCCGTATGTATCCATCATGTCTTTCTCTGTTCTGAAATACGGCAAAACGGATGGAAATGGCCAGAATGAAAAAGGAAGCCAGGCGCCACAAATGACGTGCCGAGTTGTTCCATGAGGGGGTTGACAGCTCCTTGGCGGCAGCCCCCATCCCCATGACTGCCTGTGTCTGGCCTTCCCTGAAGCCTGCTCTGCCCTGTTCCCAGTCCAGCCAGACTCTCCCACGTGGCTCCTGGATACTGTCTTCTGTCCCTGCAATGTCATGACGTGCTGTCTTGCGAGAAGCGCGCCCTCTGTCGGCCAATATTCCTTGCTCCTTTAATGGGGAAGCTCTGCAGAACACAATCGAGAAAGCAAGGGCTTTGGAGTTGGATGGACCCAAGTTGAAATGCCAGCTGCAACTGACTTTACCTTTCTGAGCTTCAATTTCCAATTTCTGCCAAGGAGCTACTCATTAATCCCAGGTCCCCTTTCCCCCTTCAGTTGTTTTTATAGAGGTCCCTTGGACCACCCCTATCATGGCATAAACTGAGGCTCAGAGAGTTTCAGTGACTTCCCCAAGGTTAGGCATCAGTCATATAGATCCAGAGACAGGATTAAAAGCCGGCTCTCCTGAGTCCCTTGGAGCCTTTTCCTAATAGCACGAAGCATCGTGGGGCCGTGAGAGCCCAGGCAGGTCCTTCACTGCCCAGCGGTTAAGGAAGGTCTTGCAATTCCCAGTCCAACCTGCAATTTCACACGCTGACAGGGGATGATTCATTATGTGGGTAAAAACGAAAGCCACTGATAATAGGAGAAACTGCATTTTCAGTTATCTGGCTTCCTTGCTTGTTTGGCTCCACTAACTTTTTTTTTTGGCTACACCAATGCAGGATCTTAGTTCCTCAACCGGGGTTCAAACCTGCACCCCCTGCATTGGAAGCGTGGAGTCTTAACCACTGGACGGCCAGGGAAGTCCCTGGCTCCACTAACTTTTTTTCTTTAATTATTTTATTTATTTTATTTATTTATTTTTGGCTGCGTTGGGTCTTCGTTGATGCGCGTGGGCTTTCTCTAGTTGCGGCGAGCGGGGGCTACCCTTCTTTGCAGTGCGCGAGTTTCTCTTTGCGGTGGCTTCTCTTGTTGCGGAGCATGGGCTCTAGGTGCGTGGGCTTCAGTAGTTGTGGCTCACGGGCTCTAGAGCACAGGATCAGTAGTTGTGGCCCATGGGCTTAGTTGCTCCGCGGCATGTGGGATCTTCCTGAACCAGGGCTCGAATCTCTGTCCCCTGCATTGGCAGGCGGATTCTTAACCACTGCGCCCCCAGGGAAGTCCACCCACTAACTCTTTACCAGGGATATTGCTGCTGTTCCTGGACAAATTCAGTTGCCCCCTTTCTTCTTCTGCTTTGACGATGGTGATCACACGTGGTGGCTAATGTTTTATGCTCATTTATTATGGACCAGGAAGTGTTCCCAGCATTTCACGTGCACTTCTCACAGACTAAGAAATGGCTGTTAGTATCCCTATGTCTTCCAGACAAGGCACAGAAATGACACACTCGTCAGGGTCCCAGAGAAGGTGCAGAGCCGGGAGCCGGACCAGAGTCTGTGTGACGCCGGATCCCAAGGTCTTAACCTGAGGTCGGCACGTTAGGGCCCAGGGCCAAGTGCGGGCCATCGCCTGTTTCTGTAAAGTTTCCTGGGAACACAGCCATCCCATTCATTTCAGTATTGCCTGTGTTGTCGGCTACAATGGCAGCGTAAGCTGGGCAGATCCTATGGCCCACAGGGCTGGAAATGCTTACTGTCTGGCTCTACAGAAAACGTTGACCAGCCTCTGCCTGTAACACTATGCAGTCCTGCCTCTTTCATTTGACTTGCTTTCTAAAAGAAGAACTTAAAATTGAGGGGGGAGCTGGGGAGAAAGAACTAACTCAGATTGAGCCTTACTGTGTGCCAGGAAATGTGCTGGTTAATTGCTCAAGTTTACTGAGGAATAAGAAGAAACAGACAAGCTGGAAAAATAAATTTTGAACAGTCTTTTCAATACCTCTTTAAAAAAGAGCTGGAAATATGTGGTTCTAAATATACATACACATATATATGCATTTGCAAATATAGTAATAATATAATTACATTGACATGGATCTGATAAATGTACTAGACATTAACCTATTATATATACAACAGATGCATATTACAAATTTTGCCTGTTTCTTCAACTGGAAAGTTTTCTTTTAAAACTGTGGACTGTTGGGAATTCCCTGGTGGTCCAGTGGTTAGGACTCAGTGCTCTCAGCGCTCTCACTGCTCAAGGCCTGGGTTCAATTCCTGGTCAGGTAACTAAGATCCCACAAGTGCACGGCGAGGCCAAAAAACGAAATAAATGGAACTATGGAATGTCTTCCCTGAGTAACTTTTGAAGCAGAAATTTGGGGTTTGTAGTCTGAAGCCTGCTGTAGCTAGAGAACTATTTATCTATCAAAGTTTCTCTAAGCAGCGTTTTACTACTTGTCTTATGATTGGTTCCTTGGTCTTAAATCATTCTTCTCTGGAGATGCTGCTTTACTTTTATAAGTTGAAAGGTAAATTTGGTGCATGATGACAGTCTGGTGGGTTTTATTTGAGCATGTCATAACCTTTAAAACAACTTTCACTCTGAGTACATAGTGATGCTTATGCTAAAGTCTCAGTAAGCATACTGTCCAGGAAATTTGATTGTTTGCAAGTGTCAGAAAACCAACTAAAACTAGCCTAGGCAAAAAAAAAAAAAAAAAAAAAAAAGCTCATGGAACTGAAAAGGCCAAAAGCTGCAGCTTAGGCCCAGCTGGATCCAGGTGCCCAAATCATGGTCAGGAATGTGACTCTTTCTTCCCTGTTAGCTTCCCAATCTCAGACAGACTCTTGCCTCACCTGTAGGAAAGTGGCCACCAGCAGCCCCAGAGCCCTCCAAAGTAGCAGTTCCAGGGAAAGAGCCAGCATCTTCATTGACACTGGCTTGGATCACGTGGCTTCCCCTGAACCAATCACTGAGGCCAGGGGCCAGGAATGCTCTGATTGTCCAGGCCTGGGTTATGGTCTCACCCCTGGGGTGGAAGGGTCAGAGTTCTATGGACTCAGGATTGTCAGGGAAAGGGTGTCTTCCCTGCAAAAAAATTAAGATGCCCATCCAGAAGATGGAAGAAATGGATGCGGGGGAGGCAAAAACAAAGAAGATGTCCATGACATTAGGAAGCATTCCTATTGCCTAAGTGGAGCCTTGCTAACGGGATTTGCCACTAGGGATCTGGGGGGAGGAAAATGATGAATAATCCACTTTTCCATTGGAAAAGTCCCAGGCCAGTCTCCAAGGAAGCAGAGTTGCTCATTTCTCTCCTGTGGTGAACTGGTGTGATGAGAAGCTCAGAGTCTGGGCCTTAGTTGTCCATCCCCAAGAAGGGTGGTGTTTCCACGTTCCTGGGACCTCTGAATAGGGCCCGTTGTTGAGGAGGATGTGGCTTTACTGTACCGGGGGTTGAGGAGCCGGCAACTGAGTGAATGGCCAGAGAGTATGGTGCCCTTCAGAACAAAGCCTCTTTCTGGTCAAGCTTTGTCATCTCCTACCTGACCTTGTAGGATTTCCTCTACCCTGTGCTCTTACAGGTCCCGTGGGGACTTACTTATGTGATGAGAACTCCTGAGGCTGGGTGTTTTACATCAAAGGCGATTTCCCGAGACCAGTGAAGTGGAGGGCACGGGGCAGCAGGCAGCCTCAGGCTTGGCCTCTGCAGCAAAAACTCACACAAAAGGACCCCTGAGGCTGTGTTGTCACCAGATGTCTACAGGCGATGCAGATGACATCGGGGGAGGTGGAGACGGGAGCGCGGGCTGAACCCTTAGCATCCTGCTGAGACAGAACACAGACTTGGTCAGGAACCAGGCCGCGTCCTGTTTCCTCTGGCAGACCACACCCTTTGTTACCAAATCAGAACCACGTTGCTCCTTCTCTGAACTTAGTTGATGATCATTCATTCATTCATTCATTCATTCCGTCTCTCTATCTGGCAAGACCGAATTGAAGCAGGCCAAGTCTAGGGGTAGCAAAAGCTATTTGCAAAAATCCGGCTGTTTTCTCATTAGATTCTATTTCCCATTTTATGGACTGACCAGGAAGCTGATTAGAACTTGAAAGGAAAGGAAAAACCGTAAGATTGAAGATTTACAAGAAAATGGGAAAATTAGATGGGCCAGATCTCCTTTAACACCGCTGGGAAAAACCCAAACGAATGGCTTTTCTGAACAGCTCAAAGGGACTTAATTCTTTTAAGTTCCAAAACCTAAAAATAATGTATAACTTGGCGGTTCTGTGTTCTAAATGTATAACCCTGATTTCTCACACTGAAGCCCCGTACATGATTTACCCTTTTCTTGGGGACATAGAATTATTACCCATCTCTGAGTTACGGTGACACCCCGGGAGCTGTTGAGATAAAGGCCATTTGTCCTGGCACCAAGTAGCACCCTCTCCTGGCTTCTGAGATCTACTGGCCATGTTTTCTAGTCTCCATTCTGTCTTTCCAGGTCCATGGCTCCTCCATGCTGTGGTCAGTGTCCCTGCTCGCCACCATCACCCCTACCCCCCAGGCCCTTCCAGACCATGGGAATTAAGCTCCACATCTATGTATGTTAAATTCTTCTGTAAGGAAGCCGGTCTCTTCTCCCTCCTTTATGTATTTCCTCACTAATGTATCTATGTCAGTATGGATCCATGTATACTGATTTTACACTTTGAATTATAATCCAATACTCATTAAATATTTCTTCGCTCAAATTCTTCCAGCCTTGGCCACTGGGAGCTCTTTCAGATTGCTTGCTGTGTCCTTGAGCATCTCCCCACCTTTTCGTTTTGGGCACTTCCTTACTCTCTGCTGTTACAAGATGCGCCAGGCTTAGCATGTGTTTTCCCCATCCCAGCCCCAGAATCAAAGTGCTTTTTATTTACACTCCATTTGCCAACTGTTCAGCTCAGTCAGCGAACACCTACCATGAGTAGCAGGCACTCTGCTGGGTGCCAGCACAGCCAGCGATTGGCTGGTAAATATTTAATGACCAGCTCTCTGGAAAAAGTAAAGTTCATGCATGCATAGCATAAGGTTTACTGATATAAAGAATGTGTAGCACAGTCTTTCCATGTAACAAGATATACAGTACTCTTTCTTGTAAATTCTATATAGCCAGCTGACCCTCACAGAATGCTTTCATTGACTTTAGGTGAACTCTTGTATCCATAGCCAATTTCTCATTGCAGTTGACGAATGAGAGAGTTCCCAACCTGAGCACTGGTGGGTATTTTTGGATATTTTGGATTTATGAATAATACAAGTGAAAAAGGAAAGATGTTAGAACTTCACATGTTCATCAGTGACATGAGTGACTTTGTTGCTGCATCAGATAATAATTTTTAAATACTGGAAGAACGTTTCCCCAATTTTTTGCTCTATTCATAACATAACGGCTAAGACACAACATGCTTTTGTATAATCTGCATTGTTAACATTTTCTCCATTACCGTCTTAAGTCTAGGCAATCAACAAAACAACAAACAAACAAAATCAAGCTCTACATGAACCACCATTATTAAACCTATTTATAAAACTTTTTAAAAACCAAGCCCTCATTTATAACATTTCCTGATTTCTATGGTGTAATACGCCCTCCACGGTCAATTTCAAGCTCCCAATGACACATCCCTGAATACAGAGAAGGAAAGAGAGGTGTGGTAACACATTACTATGTAACATTTCCAACAGAAACATATAGTAGAGTGAAATAACCTCAAGAGCATAGGTAATAATAAAATAGAGTAAAATAATTAGGAAAGGGTGAGTTTTAAGTTTGTATAACTTTTGTTTCTGATATAATTTAATTGTAAACTTATGTAAGTTAATTCGTATTAATGGCTGTGTTTATCAACCAGTTGGCAAAATTCCTGGACATTTAACAATCGGTTCTCGTGAGCGGGTACCAGCTGGGCCCAGGACTCCTCTGGTACAGCAGTGAACATACCACAGGTCTTCCCGGATGGAGGCTGGGGTCCTCTGAGCTGCTTCCAGCGCGTGGCATGTACCAGATGAATAACACTTCCATAAGACAGTTGTCAGTGTTCCTAGAAAATCCCATTTCTAAGTAGCCCATGCGATGTCTTGTGTTTTTTCACACCATCTAATGTTCATTTCCTTTTTTTAACTTGGAAAATATCCTATCATTCACTAACCAATCGTCTAAGATCCGTTTGTGAGTATGGAAAGCAGGTAATAAATCATGACTTCGAGTAACCTAGAAGTCCTAAGAGCACAGGTATTGGAGTCAAATTGTGTCACCACTTCCTGGCTGTGAGACGTTGGGCAAGTCATTTAACCTCTCTGAGCTTCAGTTTCTTAATCCACACAATGAGGGGTAAAATGCCTCCTCCAAGATTATTCTGGAGATCAGATGAGACCACATGCATTAAGTGCCCAGCACAGTCTGTGGCACCTCTGTGGCTTCTCTACACAGTGGCTCATAGTCGTTGTATTGTCCACAATTACTTACAAATGGCAGAGCACATAACAAGCTCTCCAAGGGCAAGGTCTAAGTTTCCACCTTCTCTGCAGGCTCCAGGGCTTCCTGGCAGAATTCATGTGTACTGTACGCACTCGATGTGCAAACTACTTCGAATTTTTTTTAGGGTCTCCTGTTCAACTTACACTCTTCTCAGTGTTAGAAGCAGATATTGGAGAAATAACACAAAGAACAAATAGATAATTTGAAAAAAAATGGATAGTGATTTCTTGAGTAAATCATGGACCTGTGTTTATTAAAGCTAATATAAATTCAGCCGTGGATGTGGTCATGGTTAATCCAGGTGGTTGACAACCTGCTTTTTTTTTTTTTTTTTTTTCGGTACACGGGCCTCTCACTGTTGTGGCCTCTCCCGTTGCGGAGCACCAGGCAACTAAAGCCTGGGTTTGAATCAGACTCCACGTCTGACCAGCCGCGTGATCCCGAGCAGGGGGCCTCGCCTCTCTGAGTCTCAACCTGGCTCCCTTGCAAAATGGGCACATTCATGGGAACGTCAGCCTTCAGCAACGCTGTGACGAGTATCATTGTAGCATGTGTGAACGGGCTTTGTAAACTCTGGAGTGTTCTGTGAGGTATAAAGTACCCTCTATTCTCATTAGAGGGAATTCATTTCATAACCTGCTCCTGGCTCTTGAACTTTGCTGTGCATCCAGTCAGTGCTGGATGATCTGGAACCAACAGCTGGTCTATTTATGGCTGAAAACCCACAGGTCATAGGAAGACAGAAGCACCCGAGCCCCTGGGTGGCCACAAAGATAAGGTCCGTGTCTCGAGGACCGATGACATGGTGGTCACTGAAGGAACAGGCCCCCTCCTGCCCCTTCCACTAGTGACAACTGAAAACCTTGGTTTCCCCAACACCCCGATCCAAGATCAACCCGACTCTTTGCCCAACGTTGGAGAAGTACCGGCATGTCCTGCAGGCCTGGCTGGGCCCCTCTGACGGTGTGTTGCCTCCTTCCACAGATCAGTGCCCTACAGCAAGTGTACAACAAGGTGCTGTGCCAGACCCTGTCTGAGAGAATCTTAGAAATCACCTCCCTGAAGCACGAGGCCGAGAACTTAAGGAGGGACGCCGCCATCACGTCAGGTGAGGCCCTTCTGCATTCAGGCCCCAGAGCTTCTGCCCTCCCCCTGCAGACATCACCAGTCAACCAGCACACCTGTGCCCGTGACATGGGTGCAGCCTCAGGGATCACCCGTGTCGCTGCTTTAGAGTTCTCCCTCAGTGGAGGTTTCTTGCCACCCAGTTCCGAGGGCAGGGCCTGGTAAATATTTGAGAGAATGTTATCTCTTGGCTACAAGGTCTCCTGAGCACTGGCCCCACCAGGGAGAACACAGGTCACCTTGTGGCTTGGGTGGTTCCACAAAGCAGCCTGAGTGCAAACTAGAGCGTGGACAAAATGGGGTCACTCCTTTAAGGCACCCATGGTCTCACCCATTTCAGCCGAGTGCACTTGGGCCCAAGTGAAAACATTTTCTAATTTGATCAGAGGTGGTTCCCTGATAAAGGGCTTGGGTTGTGAGAGGTGCAGCCAACACACAGCTGTGGCTGAGCTTTGATTCCCTGGATTCCTTCATTGCTTCCACATGTTTCTTGAGCTCCTACTAGGTGTCAGGCCCCGTTCCAGGCTCCGGGGAGGGAGAGCCAAGCAAGACAGTCAGATTCCTGTACTCACAGATTTGGGAGGGGGTGACAGACAATAAAAGTAAACGGATGAATACACAAGCCCACGTCAGAGAGCAGTGGTGCTGTGGAGAAAATAAACTGTGTGTCGTGGTGGCCAGCGCTTCAAGCGGGGAGGCCAAGGGGGACCAGCTTAGTGGGTGTGCAACCATGGAACTCAGGTGGGACTTGAACCCGTGGGCTGGGACTCGAACCCAGTGAGAACCCACTGTCTTTTAATCGAGATCACGCATCTGGTCTCGGGACTTACTAAAGCTCAGGTTCTTTATGTCTCATCGCAGAAAGAATTCAGTGAGAGACAAAGTAAGAAGTGGATTTCTTTAGAGAGAAACACACTCCACAGACAGAGTGTGGGCCATCTCAGAAGGCTAGAGGCCCCCAAATATGGGTCGGTTAGTTTTTATGGGCTGGGTAATTTTATAGGCTAATGAGTGGGAGGATTGGGACAACTCTAATATTTTGGGGAAGGGGCGGGGATTTCCAGGAATTGCGCCACCACCCACTTTTTTTTTTTTTCTGTACGCGGGCCTCTCGCTGTTGTGGCCTCTCCCGTTGCGGAGCACAGGCTCCGGACACGCAGGCTCAGCGGCCATGGCTCACGGGCCCATCCGCTCCGCGGCATGTGGGATCTTCCCGGACCGGGACACGAACCCGTGTCCCCTGCATCGGCAGGCGGACTCTCAACCCCCGCGCCACCAGGGAAGCCCCACCACCCACTTTCTGACCTTTATGCTCAGCCTCGGAACTGTCCTGGTGCTGGTGCGTGTGTCATTTCGCTCATGTATTACAATGAGCCTGTAATGAGGCTCCAGTTCCCCTGGAAGTCGAATCTTACGCCCCCTTGGACCTAGCTGATTCTAACCAGTTTATGTTGTATCCTCCACGGCTATGTCCTTCTTTTAGAGAGGACCTGTTTCAGGTGCGCAAGGACAAGCCAAGGGCAAGAGAGGCTGCATGGAGTGAACAGGGGATTGTGGGTCTGGGCAGGGTCTGGGGGTCTGGGTTTTTATTCCAAGGGTGTTGGGAATCCAGTGGAGGTTTTCAAGCAGGAACTGGCATGCCTAGAGACCTGAAGAGGATGGGACCACTCACAGACGAGGGGAGGGAGAGAAGCAGGTGACAGGGAGGAGGCAGTGAGCCTCGGAGGGGCACATCACTCTGAAAGCAGCCAGCGCGTAGCAGAAACATGCCCACAGCTGTAGAAGCCAGGCAAGGCATTGAGTCGCACGTGAATCACCATCTCTGTATGAATCTGTGCTTTCCTTCTGCCTCACTCTGCAACTTAATCACACCCAGCCCCACCCGCTGCTGCCCCCAGGTCTCTGCTTATGCTCCTCCCTCACTTGGGATGTCCTCAGATATTTTCTGAGCACCTCCCCCAGGCTAGGTGCTGTTCTGGGCACCAGGAATGGAAGGATGAACTCGCTTTTCCTCACCTTCCTCCCGTATGTCGGCCAGTGAAACCTCATCCAAGCATCGAGCCTGTCTCAGATCCCACCTTCTCCGATCAGGGAGTCGGACAGACCTGGGTTGGGATAACGCTTGAGATGGGCTGGACCCACTCAAAGTGTGGCAAGCCCCAGAGGGATTTCCAAGTAACTGAACTGTGTCCTGGAGGCAAAGCTCATTTTTAAAATGAAATTCTGGAGCATTTTGTGCTTTATTTCATAGACATTCTTGATTGATACCTACCACTAAAACTGGGCCTGATGTTCTTTCAAGAAAAGAACCGTAGGAGATAACCCAATACCACTGCATTTATGCACCCTTCTTCCCACTTTTATTCAAAATGATACTACAGTGCAAGAGGGAAGAGATATGGGGAGATATGTATATGCATAACTGATGCACTTGGTTATAAAGCAGAAACTAACACACCATTGTAAAGCAATTATACTCCAATAAAGATGTTAAAAAAAATGATACTACAGTAATGGAGTAGTTATCTATTGCTGCATAACAAGTTACCCCAAAATGTAATGGATAAAACCCCAACCAATATTTATGATCTCCCCCAGTTTCTGTAGTTCAGGAATTTGAGCGGGGGGTGACTTAGTTCTCATGAGTTGCAGTCAAGATGTCGGGTGGGGCATCAGTCATGTCATCTAAAGCCTCGGGGGGCGCCGGAGGATCCCCCTTCAGAATGGCTGCTCATGTGGCTATTGGCTGGAGGCCTTAGTCCCTCAGCACACATGCTTCTCTCTAGGGCTGCTTGAGTGTCCTCACAACACAGCAGTTGGCTTCCCCCAGAGTGAGTGATTCAAGAGGGAGCAAAGAGGAGGCCACAGTGTCTTTTATGACCCAGCCTGAGAGGAAACAGTCCGTCATTTCCACAGTATCATATTGGTTCCCCTGGCAGCCCTATTCAGGGTGGGAGGGGCTACACAGGGCATGAATTCTAGGCGGCAGGGATCATTGGGGCCATTTTGGAAGCTGGCTGCCGAGAAAAATAATAGGCGCCATGGAACAAACATAATTTAGCCACTTTGTGTTCTTGGGACATACCGTCTCATTTGACCCTTACAATAACTCTGTGTGGGACAGACAGTGGGAGGTGAAATAGCTTGTCCAAGACCACCAAGCTAATAAGTGGTAGAGAGGGGTCCAAACTCAGAGGACTGTGAAACCAACCACCCCATCAATAGCGTCCAGCAGTGCCCTCTGCCACACGCCCGTCTCCTGGCCTCTGGAGAAGAATTCCTGGACCTTCTCTGTGCTGGGCCTTTGTTCCCCAGGCCCATGGTGTGGCCTCTCCTCCCAGCTTTGCCTGGCTTGTGCCCACAAGGGGCCCCTAAAGGCTTCTCCTCTCGCTGCTGCTGACCGCCCCTCATTCTCACTGAAGCCTCAAACCCTGTTCCGTGGACTTTGCTCTCATTCCCATTCCTGCTCTGGGACCCTTGGAAAAAGCCTCCCCAGTTCTAGGCGGGCACCGGTGGTGGCTCAGGCTTGGAAGGTCTTGTCCGAACGTTGGCTGACAGCCATGGTGTTGCCAATGATCCTTCCTGCCTCTTTGACCTCCATGAGTCTTTTGTTTTGGTTTGGTTTGGTTCTTTTACAGAGATGGTGTCATCTTTGCAAAGAGACGTGTTAGTAAAGGATGGTCAAGTTCAACAACTACAACAGGAGGTGAATCAACTGAAAAGTGAGAACAAAGAAAAGGATCACCAGCTCGAAGCCCTCAGCTTCAGAGTGAGTGTCGGGTCATCAGCAAATTGTAGCTGCGAAAAGCAGACACAGTGGAGTCACATGACACACGGTGGTGAGATGAGGCCAGTGCCCAAGGACACAGGGAGGGTAGCTGCTGGGCAGGTGGCCAACTTCTCTGAAGCCTTTCAAAGGACAGCATGTATGTGGCTCAGAAGAAGCATAATAGATTTTCAAATCCAGCAAACATTTTCTAACCCCTATTATAAATGAGTTTGTTTAATCCCAGCAACAAACACCCCTATGAGCATATACTGCCATTGCAAAGTTTAACATTAAACAGAATACGATCTCTCTGCGAGTATGGATGACCACACGGCTGCATCGTGGTCCCAGCACCTCTGGTTCTCATAACTGTCTTCAAAGCAGAACGTCTGAAGATCCAGATGCAAACACGCAGACTCTCATTTCTTCCTTAGTCTTTAGTGTGCAGAATGTCTCTATGGAAGATGAACGTGGTAGGCAAGCAAAGAGCTTTTTCCATGTAACTTTGACTATTTGCAAATCTTGCCTTCAATGCTAACTTTAGAATCCTGCCTCTATAGGATAAGATTTTTCAGTATTTGCATGATGTGCCTGTTTCTGTGAGTCAAGGTAAAACCTCAAAGCTTTCATCTCAGGTGGCAACTCAGAGATTCCCAGAGGCTACCCGATAGCTAGGTCTGCATGGGGGTGGGGTGAGAACAGACCTTGAGGTTCCAAGGAAAAGGCACAATAAGTAATACCTGGTACGTAGTACCATACCCAGTTTGGAGCTGGTGAAAGGCACTGCATGAGCTTTGGGATCAGACAGACCAGGGTCCAATCCCAGAGCTTTCTTTTCTTGTAACTTATTTGGCCTCAATTTCCCCATCTGTGAAATGGGGATGACAAAATCGTTTTCCGAGAAGTGGGAGGCTGGTTTTAGTTGTGCTCTTCTGCCTCTGCCCGAGGTCGGCTGCCTGGCCAAGCCCTCTGCATTCGTTTCTCCCAAGCAGAGTGTCTTCCCAGGCATGTGCTATAGCTGTTTAATGTGGTGTGTGTGTGTGTGTGTGTGTGTGTGTGTGTGTGTGTGTGTGTGTGTGTGTTGGGGACGGGAAGGGGATGCAGAGCTGGTGCTAAGTAGAAGGAATCTGCAAAGACAGCACCTGCTTGGCTCTTCTACCTCCTGAAGTGCATTTGGATGATTTATGTCCCCGTTTCCCCTTCCTCATTGACCTTGGAATGAGGTCCCTTCTCCTCTAGACTGTGCTGGCCAATAGCACAAGGGCTCGTCACCACCAAGGGTACTGCTCTTGTGAACATTTGAGATGCCTCTTTTTTAATGACATACATCATGTGTGTTAATTTTAGAAAAATAAGTAGTTGACATTGAAAAGAAAAAGTAAAAAGAGAGGAGAGGAAATGCTACCTTGAGAAATCAGTGTTAATATTTTCATGTCTGTTTTTCCAGTCTTGTTTCTATATATTGCCTAGAAATCAATCAATCATTTTATAGTGAATTTATACTATGCATATTTTTTAAATTTTTAAATACTGATTATTTTCCCATTCTAATAAATCAATGCTCTTATCATTCGTCTTAAAAGCTACATACTTTCTCCTGGATGTACCCAGTGTTATAAAGTGGTCTGCTGTTCTAAACAACACTTGGGTTGTTTCCTCTTTTTTTTTTTTCTTCCACTGTTACTGACAATTCTGTGAAGAGCATCCTTGAAACTACAGATTTACTTATTTCTCCAGTCATTGTCCTTAAGGTACATTCCTAAAGTGGGAATTGCTGGGTCAAAAGAAGGCACATCCATCCTTATGCCCTTAATGCCTGTTGCCAAGCCGCCCTCGGGCAAGACAGCTCCGTTTACCCCTCCACACCAGTCAGGGCAGTTGTGTCTTTGAGATGCAACCTGCACAAAATCCCTAAGATGGACCTGGGCTCACTGGCTCGGCCCCTTCCACCCTCACTGGTCACAGCGTGAAAATATCCCAATTCCTGCACCCTAAGTACCCAGACACTACAAAGCTGGATTTCCCCTGCGGTGAAGTTTGCTGGCTTTTGAAGAGGAATTTAGACGCTCTATTCCTCAGAACTCATGAGAGGGGTGAACTGGGAACGACTGCAGGATCCCGTGCTCCCATCACACAAATGGTCTCGCCTCTCAGAATTCAGAGGTGTGATTGGGTTATACAGCAGGAAACACTCCTGGGCGTGAACACAGGTACTTGGGACCCCCAGCCAAGCCCCCGTGGCCTTGTCCTTTTTCTCCACAGTGCTCAGTGCTGAAAGAAGAGTTACAGAAGGAAGATGCCCAGAAGGAGAAGTGGGAAGCCCAAGAGAAAGAGTTAAAACTCTGCAAAACCGTGCGTTGAACCTCCTGACCCCTAGGTGTCCACTGAAAGCCTAGATTGTGGCCTTGAGGGTTTTGGAGGGGTTCCTTGGCCCATTAGCTAGCACAAGCTCTGGGGCTTTCTGGGTGTTTGTCTGTTATTGTAGTCTCCTAATTCTTTGATTTGCTAGCCTCAAAGAGATGGGTGAAAAGACCATGGAAAACACACGCTCCCCAGATTTTCTGGGCAGTTGGCTCAAGGCCCCTCATCAGGTTTCCCCTGGGGAAAGGGACGGGAGGTGGCCACCGTATGCTGCTAGAAATTCACCGCGGTCCCTACCCCTGGACTTGTGATGCCCAGACTTTCATGATCCACTGTCACAAGTTTTATCACAGCCCTGAGCACTGTTATTCACACAACTCTTCTTGAAGTATTTTTACTTAAATACATTCAATTTTACAACAATTCGTAAAAACAAAATAAAAAGCAAATGTATCCCTGGCCTTGTATGGAAGGTGAACATAAAAATTAACACAATGAAAAGATGACCACTCAATGTAAATGTTCACCCCCTGTACCAGCCCAAACCCTCGTGCACATCACCAGGCATACGTTTTCCATCCGTTGGGAAGGACGGTGCCTGGGACGGGGGCAGGAGACGTGTGTTCTTCTCTCTGTCAGGAGCACACTTCTCTGCCTCAAATGAGAAAAATGAAAAGTGTCATTGTTCTTTTTTCCAAACTGTGCCCATTGTGTCTTCCAAACAGCCCTTATTTAGATTGAACTCAAAAATATACCCCAAGGAAAGAGATTCTAATGAGTGGATAGGTATCTTGTACTGTTTAATCCAGGATCCATGCTGATCTTCAAAAGAAACTCAAATTTTCCCTCACCCAGCCCTTTCATTGCATCCGTTGAAAGAAAGTCTACTTTGCCTCAAAGATGTGGAATTGTCCCCCAAGGGAAGGAATGAAGCGAATCCCAGACTAGGTTTCTGCCTTAATGAACCGGATGAAATGAGCTGTGAAGTTGACTTCCCTGTTGTTGGAACTCTTTCAGCAAATCCAGGACATGGAAAAAGAAATGAGGAAGCTCAGGGTGGAGCTGAAAAGGAGCAGTACCGAGCAGAGCCGGATCTCTATGATGCTGCGGGAAAAGAGCAAGGTATGGCAGGGACAGGTCGGCCTGGGAACCACTCTGGGGCAAGCACTCCACCTGCATCATCTCTGCTCATCCTCACAATGACCCCATGCGGTCTATACTGGTATTAACCCCACCTTACAGTCGGGAAAACTGAGGCTCACAGAGGTGAAGGAAGTTATGCAAGTTCACTTGCATAAAGTAGTTGTGGCAGAACTTGAATCCAGGTCTGCCTGACTCCAAAGCTCCTGTGTGTAACCACTACCGTAGACTGCCTTCAAATCTTAATTGTGAAATTATTTAAGAAAGAATTGATCCATTAAATCAAGTTTGCCAATGATGTTGTTCCAACTTAAATTCTCATATTGGTTTTTTTTGTCTTTTTGTTCCATCATTGAGAATGTTTTTGAAAATCTCAATATGTTTGTAATTTGAGTGTTTCTTCTTTTAATATGAACGATGTTTGCTTTATATATTTTGAAGCTGTGTTACTAGGTGCATATGAATTTAGAATCCTAATACTTCCTGTAGAGCAAAACTTTAGATCATCATGAAATATCCCTTTTCATCTCTAGTAGTGTTTCTTCCTTAACGTCTCCTTTGTCATTTAGCTTCATCACTGGCTTTCTGTTGGTTACAGTTTTCATACCATATCTTTTTCATATGTTCTCTGTCAATTTTTGTCTTAAGGTTCAGACATATGCCTTCCAAATAGCGTATCATTTTTACAAAATCCAGTTTGACAATCTTTGGCTTTTAGTCCATTTATATTATGTAATTACTCGTGTACTGGGGTTTAACTCTACCTTCTTGCTCAATACCAGTTTTACCATCTGTGTTATGTTCCTTTCTCTCCTTTCTTGCCTCCTTCTGAGTGGATGGTTTTCTCTTATTCCACTTTCCCCCTCTATTAGCTTGGAAATATTTCACTTTTTTACTATTCTTTTAGTAATAGTAAGACAATAGCATTCATCCTTGACTCACCAAACTCACACATTAATTAAGTTTTTCACTCTTCTACTATTCTCTTAGTAGTCATCCTGAAGACTACAATATGCATTGTTTTTTTTGTGGTTTTTTTTGCGGTACGCGGGCCTCTCCCTGTTGTGGCCTCTCCCTTTGCTGAGGACACGCTCCAGACGCACAGGCTCAGCGGCCATAGCTCACGGGCCCAGCCACTCCGCGGCATGTGGGATCCTCCCGCACCGGAATACGAACCCATGTCCCCTGCATCGGCAGGCGGACTCTCAACACCTACGCCACCAGGGAAGCCCTGCATTCTTAACTTACCAAGAGGCAATAGTAGTTGATAATTATGCCCTTCTCCTTGACAGTGCAATGAGTTTCAAACACCTTAACTTCACTTAGCCCCTCCAGATTTATAAGCCATTGCTGTCATTTTCTAAACTCCTCTTCATACTTAAAACCCCACAAGACATTATTAGTGTTTTTCTATAGTCAGTATCATATCCACACATTACCCTTACTGTTGCTTGTCTTTTCTGCATCTCTGATCACCCACCTGGGTTCATTTTTCTTGTGTCTGAAGAATAGCCTTTAATGTTTTCCCTCATTGTGGCTCTGCTGATGACAAATTCTCAAATGTGCCTGTGTGTCTGTCTGGAGATGTATATTTAACCTTCATTCTTAAAACACATTTGACTGCGTATTGAATTCTACAATGGCAATTCTTTTCTTTCAGCACATTAGATATAGCATTAGATATGTCACTATTGTCTTGTGGCTCCTATTATTTCTATTTAGAAGTCATCTGTAAGCCTAACTGTTGTACCTTTGCATAATCTGTCTTTTTCTCCGGTTGCTTTTAAGATTGTCTTTTGCCTTGATTTCCAGCAGTTTTATTATGGTTTATCTAGGTGTGGATTCAGTTTTATTTACCTCGTTCAGAGTTCGTAGGGGCTTCTTGAATCCCTGGCTTGGTGTTTTGCCTTAGTTCAGGCGCTTGGGCTCTGTACCACACAGGCAGTGGGGAGCTCCTAAGGCTTCTGAACAAGTGACTGATGCAATGACATTCGTGGACAGTAATAAGGGTGAAAATGATAGTTACAATTTCTCACGTACTAGGAGTTTCCTTGAACATTTCATCTCTTCATCTTCACAACAGCGCTGTGATCTAGAAATCATCCTCTCCATTTTACAGATGAGAAAGTCAAGGCTACTAGTTACTAGTAAAGTAACTAGCCCAATGGCACAGTCGGTTTTGTCTGACTCCAGGTTCGTCTGACTTCAGTGACCCTGGCGTAGCAAACAGCCACATGCTACTGTTTACACTGAAATTAATGAAAATTAAGTAAAATTTTTAATTCAGTTCCTCCGTCACACCAGCCCCATTTCGAGTGCTCAATCCCCAGATGTGGCTGGTGGCTGCCGTATTAGACAACACAGCCTCGCTCAGAGTACCTGTACCATTGCAGAAAGTTCTGTTGGACAGAGCTGCCTTACAGCTGGGTAACTCTCACAGTACCGTTAAGATTGCACTGGAAGAAACTAAACTCGAGGCGAGGAGGCCAGTTGTCACAGTCCAGCTTGCATGTGAGAGGGGTTGGAGGACAGGCGTGAGACCCCTGAGTGTGAGAGAGGGAGCAGGGCGGCTGTTGAAGGTGACTCTGAGGCTTGGGGATGGGAACGGGGGCTGTTCATGCAGAACACAAACAGGGGCAGAGTCCAAGGCTGGACTTGGCTTTTGCAGCACATGAAAAAGTCTGCTGACATAGAAGTCAGAGCATGTTTAGACGTGGGAGAAAACTAAGGCCCAGAGAGCATAGATGACTTTTCCAAGGTAACAGAGCTCGGCAGAGGCTCTTCCACTGGACCACACTACTCAGAAGAAAGCTCTTAAGGGCTTTTCTGGGTCTTTTATTACATCCCTGTGATCCCCCTCTTCAGATCCCTAAAAAAACAGCCTGTGAATTTGTTTCAGCACAAAATCTTTCCATTTATTTACGAGAGTTTGCCTCATTTCCTGTTAGTGCCAGGGCCCAGGGCTCAGCAGGTGCATCTAAAAACTGAGCAGCTGCGAGGCCTACACAGGCCAGCCAAGGGTAGCGTGGAGCACTCCCAAGCTTACCGTTTGTTGACTGTTACCCAAGCAAGGGGGGAAAAGTAGGCAAGCTTCTCCACTTTAAATGCCTTCCTTTGCAGGCTGCAATTCTTAATAGACATTGCTTTAGCAAGCCTCCAGAGAGGTTACCACCAGTGAGTGTGCTCAAAGTGGTAACGACAAACAGTTATGATAATAAACCCAATCATAACATTTCCAAGTACCCATCACGAGTTAGTAGAACGAGACTGTACGGCGGACATTGCCGTCCCCCTTTCATAGGTCACAACAGTACTTAACACACTCACAGAGCCCTTAAGCACTATTCCGAACATTGAATCCCCACAAGAACTCTATGCAGTGATACTAGTATAATCATCCCCATTGGACAGATGAGGACACTGAGTCCCGGAGCAGTGAAATAACTTTCCCAGGGTCGTACGGCTTGTTAGGGACCGAGCTGGGATGGGAGTGTGCGGTAGAACATAGTTGAGCCCCGGGTGCAGAGCTCGGCCCTTTCCCGTAGGGGGCAACTCCCTGTGAGTCTGCCGCTACCCTGTGCATGCCTGTGACCCCTGCTGCTGGGCTGCAGCTGTCCCTACCCCTCAGGGACTCCCCCACTGCCATTAGCACCCCCCAGAAGAGTTTCCCCAAAGGGCATGATGATCACATTAGCAGCAAGCCCTCGGTTTCATCATCCTTTCAGGTTGAAGAGAAGCTTCGGGAGGATTCCAGAAGGAAATTGCTTCAGCTGCAAGAAATGAGGAACAGAGAAAACCTCATTAAAGCCAATTTGGAAAGGGTAGTAGGTCAGGTAGGCGTGCTGCAGAGCCCCTTCACGGGCCCGTGCTTTCCACGGAATCCCGCACCCAAGCGGCCGGCAGGGATGAATGAGGAGGAAGATGGCCTGCCTTAGTTCACCCGCTTATTTTCTATACGAAGAAGTGTCTAGAAAGATCTAGAGCTGAGATTCTATCTAGATCTGGAGTCTGAGCTCTTAACCACGATGCTCTACTACTTCGCTATTAGTTACTAAGCTAAGCATCGTTTTTCTGTGTTTTGAAGAAAGTTTCGTGAACCTTTGCCCCGCCCCCAAAGGTAGTGGAAATGACTCCTGCGTTAGTCCTGTCCCCCATCAGCTGCAGTTTCCCTTCCCCTCATTTCAGATGAGGATCAACAGTTCTCGGGAAACTCAGCAGTATTTGCTGCAAGAACAGTTACGGCAGCATCTGGCAGAGAAGGAGAAGCTGACCGAGGAAAGGCTACAGCAAGAGGAGAAGCTGAAAGCCAGAGTCAAGCGGCTAATGGCAGAGAAATCGGTAAGGTGGTCCCCGTCCTTCTCTTTACTACTGGAAACTGATGAAATGGGCTTTCCTATGAGAAACAGAGGGCACGTACTCAGATGGAGGAATCTCAGCAACTCCTTGTTGGGAACTAAATTAATTAAAGAGGGTGAATGATGTAGGAGGAATTAACATGAAGCTTGAATCCTAAAACTCAGAGATCAACTTGAAGATCAACTCGAAGAGGCAAGGTTATTGAAATGTCTAGAAATGGTACTTTGCTTATATACCGCAGCTGATTTTATTGATACAAATCCCAGTCGTTACTGCGGGTCCTGGTTTGTGTCTAAGTGTGTGCAAGACCAACCAATTGTATTTCAGTCTTTTGCTTTCTCTTCATGCATATCAGGGGAAACACATGGCCAAAACGGCTACTTACTTTTCCAGAAACCAGCCAATTAGACGATACTTTACAGTGGCGCCTCTCAACTCAAAGGTGTCCACGGATCATATGGGGATGTTGTTAAAATGCAGATTCTGACTCAGCAGGTCTTGGGTCGGGGGAGCCTGGGATTCTGCATTTCTGAACAGCTCCCAGCTGGTACCGATAGCACAGCTCTGCAGACTACATTTTCAGCCACAAAGTCTTAGAAGAAGGTTTTCCCCAAGTTGGCCGATAAGAACCATTTGGGGCTTCCCTGGTGGCACAGTGGTTGAGAGTCCGCCTGCAGATGCAGGGGACACCAGTTCATGCCCCGGTCCGGGAGTATCCCACATGCTGCGGAGCGGCTGGGCCCCTGAGGCATGGCCGCTGAGCCTGCGCGTCCAGAGCCTGTGCTCCGCAAGGGAGAGTCCACAACAGTGAGAGGCCCGCGTACCGCAAAAAAAAAAAAAAATGCCCCTCCAGGGACTTCCCTGGCGGTCCAGTTGTTAAGACTCTGTGCTTCCGCTGCAGGGGGCGCGGTTTCGATCCCTGGTCAGGGAACTAATATCCCGCATGCCGCATG
The DNA here is from genome assembly GCF_964341445.2 of Mesoplodon mirus. NCBI lineage: Eukaryota > Metazoa > Chordata > Mammalia > Artiodactyla > Ziphiidae > Mesoplodon > Mesoplodon mirus. The sequence continues at coordinate 362,865 of NW_028295408.1, forward strand.
GTGCCGGCAAAAAAAAAAAAGCCCCTCCAGGAGCAAATTTGATGTGATTGTTCAGAGATGAGACCAGAATGACAACAAGTGGAAACCCAAGCTTAGAAGAATATTAGAAGAAAAAAAGAAATAAAACATGGGGAGGGAACATAGGGGGGATCTCTTATTTATAGTGATGCTAAGTAGGTAGGAAAGTTGGAAATCTTCCTAGATGTGACTCTGTATTCGAAATGCAATTTTTAAATTCCTTCTCTGCTGAAGCCCTGTAATGATATTTTCCAAGGTACTAAGTAAGTGACAGGGTTTCTGCTAATCCATGATTTGTTCATGTTTCTTCAAATACAAGAGAGGGAGGTTGTGATCACTGATAAAGCTGCTGTCCTCACCATTCTGGCCACAGGAGCAGTCCTTCAGTGATCTAGGAGCCAAGTGCAAAGGGTCCCGACATGAGGAAGTCATTCAGCGTCAGAAAGAGGCTTTATCTGAGCTTCGTGCACGAATTAAAGAACTTGAGAAGGCCAGCTTGTCAAGTAAGTTTCCTCCTGCCTAGTCACCCCCTCTGTGCTGAGAACCGTGGACCCCAGACTTGAGGGTTCACTTTAGGGACTAACCAATTTGCCAGGACCACCATCTTCTATCCCCATCATTTCATAACTAAAAAAACAGAGTTATAAAAAAAGATGGGCAGGAAAAAAAAAATAGATGGGTAGGCATGAGCTCAGAGTCAAGAGCAGGCCTTGATATTAAATAAACAGGATTTCATGAAAAACTCACAACCTTGTCCTTCTTTTTCTTATTTCACTGTGGCCCAGTGGAAACTTTTTCATAGACGGATGCTGTGCAAAGACCAACCTTGGGGAACTTCCCAGGATAAATACCCTGTTTAGAGGGAATAGGGCTTTCAAGAAACCAAGCTTGCTGCTGGGTGGAGCCCTGGGCTGGGACACAGAAGCCTGGGTTCAAGTCCGTCCTCACACCTGTGGCCGAAGGTTCCCCCTCAGTGCCCCAGCCCTGGGAGGCTGCAGCCTCATACGAGCTGTGTGGCCTTGGACAAGTCATGTCACCTCTCTGGGCCTCGATGCCTCACCTGCCAAGGGAGGATGGTGAGCTCATTAGTACTGGCCTGTGGTAAGGGTCCAGTAAATAGCAGCTGTGAGTTTTACATGCAGTAACTTCTTCCTGAGCCTTTCTTTTGAGTGTAAATTATGTCTTTTGTAGATCACAAGGACCACATGGATGGATCATGTCTAGACTTAAAGACCCTCGGGATGGAAAAAAATGTTCAGAAAAGATTGGATGTAAAACCTGACTTGCCAACTTTTTCAAGAGTAGAGATCGGAACGGTAACCAAAGAAACTTTGTCTCTGCATTGACTGACACGTGGGGAGGGTGGGCATGAGGACAGACACTAGCCGTGTGCCCTGGCACCACTGTATACATCATTGGTTCGAGGCCAGGTCCTCCCTGATGGGCTGGCACCTGTATGGACTGGTCGGTGCCTGGCCGTACCAGCGATCCAATGTTTGAATAGAAAGGCGGCTTCCCATCATGTACAGCATGATATAGCATTGCACTGATGCTGGCCAGGTCAATCTCTGGGCCCTCCTTTTCACATCACACGTTATATTCTGCAGAAATATCCAACAAGCTAATGTACAACAGTATGTCATGAGCTTGCCTAACATTTGCTTTTTGCTATAAACTGAAAAACATGAACACATAAAGGGCAGCAGAAGGGAGCCATGATGATTAAGAAGACACAAGTTCTAGAATCAGAGACCTGTGTCCTAATCCCAGCTCTGCAAGCTCTGTGACCTTGGGCAGGCTCCTAACCTTTCTGGGACTTCAATTTCCCAGCTGTAAAATGAGGATGGAAAAATTAAAGGAGATCATTATGTAAAGTGCTTATCCCAGTGCCTAGCTCATAGCGAGCACTTTAATAGATGATAGTTATTATTGTCAAACAGTATTTAAAGAGTATTATCCAAGAAAACCTTCCTTTCTTAGGGAGCATAGTTTGTGTTTTCCAGGATTTTCAGAAGTAATTTGATTGTTAGGTTGAAGGTGCCCTGTATCCTAAATGGATGTTTGATCGGGTGTTTGACTGACACATGACAATGGACAGCTCTGATCAGCGTGGCTTGCTGCGGCAGCTGGTCTAAACCAGCTTTTGGAAAACATAATAAAGCCATCCTATCTGTACCAGCATTTTCTCCTACAATTTTTCTAGACATTTGCTCACACGTCTAGAGATGTGAGTCTTCAGAAACGTGTTGGTCTTCCTGATAAAATCGAACCTTCCTTCTCTGAGGTTGGGAGTAGAGGGACCGTCTCCAGGTGGGGAGCTCAGCTGGATCTCACGTCCTGATGGTCCTGCTTCCAAGACCTTCTCCTTGGCAACAAGCCCTCATCCCACCACTGACACCACAGAGCAGGAAACCTCCTAACTCTCAGTCCTCCAAGGTTGGCAGTAATTAAATGAAAGAGCAGGAGGAAGAATAGCTGACATCTGTGAACTGCTTACTGTGTGCCAGGCGTTGAGCTCAGCCGGCTCCATGCCTTATGTCATTTAACCATCGTAGCAGCCTTGTGTCATAGTTACTATTATTGTCCCCATTTAACAGATAAGAAAAATTAAGGCTTCAGGAGGTCAAGTACCTCACCCAAGGTCACAGAATAATGATTGAAGACACACCAGGGGTGTGTCCCTGGTGGTCTGTCTGCTAGCCTGCAGAGACTGGGTGGGGACTGTGTGCTTGGATCCTGTAGCCCAGGCTCTTCCTTAGTGACCCTCCCCTCAGGAAAAGAGGGGGCGTCTGGAGAGGTACAGAGGATGCAGCTCAGGGTAGCTGAAGACACTGAGCAGTATCTCAGGTTCTTTTTGCAGCAGATCTGCCCGGTTTATTGTCATCTTCAGATACCCTCTTTTATTCTCATCTCCATAGATACATAGACAAATATGTCCACGCTTATCTATCACAGTCACTTTGGGGGCCATTATAGTTTTTTAGTTGTTTTGTTTTTAGTCTCAGAGGTTTTCAGGGTAGTGCCAACAAATGCTAGGGCTAAGAGAGGCTCATGGCAAGCATTAAAAGGCAATTTATTTTTTAAGGAGGCTTATTATGGTTATTTGTAGTCGTTCAGTTCGGGTAACCTATTCAGACTGGTGGCCATTCCATGCACTCATTTGGGCTTCCAGAAGCCAGCTGGCTGGTTGGGGTCTTAGGGAGATGCAGCTGCAAACACTATCTGCATTGTCTCTGGAAAGGGTCTGAAGTGATGCCCACCCACCAGATTCCAGAGCTAGGAGAAGGTTGGGCCAAATTTTGTGAGGGTATGGTTTCTGCTGCACAGAAATGAGATTCCTTTAATAAAAAGGAGGGAGGCTATTTTCCACTTAACCTTCATTCGTTCATTCAACAAACATGCCCACTATGCACCACTCGGTGCCAGGTGCTATGCTGGGCACAAGGAGGGAGATAGTGAGCAAAAGCCGCATGGTCCCCATTTTTCTGGAGCTTGTCTTCTCAACATCAGCGGTACTGATTTTTTGAGCCAGGTAACTCTTTGTTTGGGAGACTGCCCTATGCATCGTGGGGTGTTTAGCAGCATCCTTGTCCTCTACCCACTAGACGCCAGCAGCAATTATGACAACCACAAATGTGTCCAGGCATTGCTAAATGTCCTGGAGGGGGTAGGGTGGACAGAGTCACCCCCGGTTGAGAACCACTGGCCTAAAGGGAAGACAGACGAGACGGTGGCCAAAGAACGGCACAAGTGATGCATCATTTCAAAGGCAGTCGTGCTCTGAAGGGGTAGGAACACAGTCATAAAGAAAGCAGTTCACAGAGTCAGACTGGATTTAAAACCAACTCTCTTGGCGTGGACATATATACACACACACGCCACCAAAGGTAAAATAGATGCTAGTGGGAAGCAGCTGCATCGCACAGGGAGAGCAGGTCGGTGCTGTGTGTCTACCTAGAGGGTTGGGATAGGGAGGGTGGGAGGGAGACGCAAGAGGCAGGGGATATGGGGATATATGGATATGTATAGCTGATTCACTTTTTGATACAGCAGAAACTAACATACCATTGTATAGAAATTATACTCCAATAAAGATGTTAAAAAAATCAACTCTCTCAAATTATTCTTTAGTATCTTTCCAGTTCTTCCATTATTGTTTGGGTTATTCTTCTGGATGTAGAAAATCATAATGGAATGCCAAGAGAGTTTTTCTTCTTTTTTTTAATTTCAGCCTCAAAATGGCCTTTCCAGCCCAGGGTCCATCATGGTCTCTGAGAAGTTAAGGAAAATGGATCTGGCTGACGCTTTAGATCTTAGTGAAAAGCTGGTAGGTATACCCAGCATCAGTCCCCTCCTGTCCAAACCTGCGTGCCCTGCAGATAGTTTAAACATCAACTCCACATACATGTTTAGTTGTTACAGTAGCTCCACGAGACCCATCTCCTATCCCAGCATGGGCTGGAAATTGCAGAGCCCAATTCCTTGCAAGACTGGGTAGTAAGAATGAATGTTTATGTCTGTTGTCATTCCCCCTCCCCACTTCCCCCCAATTCTCAAAAAGGCATAGTGTAAATGGATGCGGGGGAAAATGAAAGTCGTACTAAAAACCCCAAATGCACTCATTTGCAAAGCATGTGTTTCTTCTCTGCAACTGCAGAAAATGAGTGAAACAGAATTAGACGTTTGCCTCCTCAAAGTGGTCACCAGTGGTCTTGGGCCAGGCCTCTTACCTGCGAAATGCTTTCTCGTAGTACATGGACATGAGCCAAACCCTCGGGAATTTGATGAACATCCAAGGTATGTCAGGTCACGTGTCCATGAAACACCTCTCCCCAAAAGAGAGGGAGAGAGTCTACCAGCTTCGAGAAATAGACCTGTACCTGGTGTTTGATAAAATCACCCTACTCAAGAACCAGCTGCAGAGAAAAGAGGAGCTTTTGAGACGATACGAGAAGGACATTGAACAGCTCAAGTATGGCCCATGTCTCCGGCAAAAGGCCCAGGCCTCCATTCTCCAGGCTAAACCTCGGTGCAGCTGCAGACCCGTAGGGACCAGGACAAGAGGACAGAGGCCTGGGTGTGGAGTGGGACAGGCGGGATGGTGACTCAGGGCCTGATGGACCCAAGTCTCTGGGCAAGAAAGCAGCAGTTAAAGTACCCTACTGTTAAGGAATAAGGTGCACCTTTTATAAATGTGTCTGATGTTTCACCATGTGTGTGCTTTTCGTAATTCCATCCTATTTTCAGTGGTATCCGTTCCCCGACCCTCTCTGGAAAATTGGGAGGGGCTGGTAGCATAACCGTTGCCCCCTTCATGCTGTACGTCCACAGCCAATGGGCTATTTATTCTGCCCTCTAGTCCCCACATCTTCAGCCTTCCCCCCACTTGTAAGGAAACCGCGAAGCCAGGCATATATGGAAGTGTTCTGAGGATCTCCCAGGTCGGGAGCATTGGTGGTGAGTGAGAAAGCTGAGGAGAAAAGAGACTTTGTCTCCCCTGTGTGCTCAGGCAGAGCAAAGTGTCGGTTCAGATGTACCAGTCACAGGTGGCAAAGCTGAAGGACATCTCCAAAGAGGCCGAAGAAAAGGCGCTGCTGAAAGAGGCCCTGGCGCACATGGAAGAGCGGCTGCACCAGGAGAAGAGGGTCACCAGGGCGATCAGGCAGCAGAAGGTGAGAGGTCCCTGCTCGGAGCAGAGCCTCTGAGGCTGCCCCTCAGCTCCCTTTAGAAACAGCCAACTGAAGTCCCAGTGGGATCCAGGCAGCACAGAATGCATTCGCTCATTGCAAAGGAAGGTGGCAGAATAGCTTTAGCGTTAGGCAGACTTAGGTTTAGACTCTTGTTCTGCCATTTACTGTGTGACTTCAGGCAGCTTTTTTAAATTTTTTTAACATCTTTATTGGAGTATAATTGCTTTACAGTGTGGTGTTCGTTTCTGCTGTATAACAAAGTGAATCAGCTATATGCATACGTTTATCCTCAGATCCCTCCCTCTTGCGTCTCCCTCCCACCCTCCTTATCCCACCCCTCTAGGTGGTTGCAAAGCACTGAGCTGATCTCCCTGTGCTATGCAGCTGCTTCCCACTAGCTATCTATTTTACATTTGGTAGTGTATATATGTCCATGCCACTCTCTCACTTCGTCCCAGCTTACCCTTCCCCCTCCCCATTTCCTCAAGTCCATTCTCTACATCTGTGTCTTTATTCCTGGCTGCCCCTAGGTTCATCAGAACCTTCTTTTTTTTTTTTTTTTGTAGATTCCATATATATGTGTTAGCTTAACCTCTCTGAGACTCATAGTCTAGCTTGCCTCTATTTTTTTTAACTTTCTTGTTTTTAATTTAATTTTTATTTTATATTGGAGTATAGTTGATTTACAGAGTTGTGTTAGTTTCAGGTGTACAGCAAAGTGATTCAGTTATACATATACATATATCTATTCTCTTTCAGATTCTTTTCCCATATAAGTTATTACAGAATATTGAGTAGAGTTCCCTGTGCTCTACAGTAGGTCCTTGTTGATTACATATTTTATATATAATAGTGTGTATATGTTAAACCCAAACTCCTAATTTATCCCTCCCCACCACATTTCCACTTTGGTAACCATAAGTTTGTTTTCAAAGTCTGTGAGTCTGTTTCTGTTTTGTAAATAAGCTCATGTGTATCATTTTTTTTTAGATTCCACATATAAGTGACATAATATGATATTTGTCTTTGTCTGACTTACTTCACATAGTATGATAGTCTCTAGGTCCATCCATGTTGCTGCAAATGGCATTAATTCATTCTTTTTTACGGCTGAGTAGTATTCCACTGTATATTTGTACCACATCTTCTTTATCCACTCCTCCATCGACATTTAGGCTGCTTCCATGTCCTGGCTGTTGTGAACAGTGCTTTCTGAGACTCATAGTCTAGCTCGTCTGTATTTTTTTAACTTTTGATAATTCGTGTATTTTATCTTGTTCTTTCTATCCAGATAACTATTTTTTCTACCAGTTTTATTGAGACATAATTGACACACAGCACTGTACTGAGCTTAAGGGTGTCCAGCATCATGACCTGACTTCCCTGCCTCCTGAAATGATGACCACAATCAGTTGAGTGAACAGCCCGAGTGTTTTTAAAGGCGGCGCTTCTGATTTTCATTGCTCTGCCAGGTGCCAGGGATACACCGAGGAATAAGCTCTCTGAGAATAAAGATTTGGGTTTGCTCTTCTGAGTAGCCAGAATAGTACTCCAGTCTTTCTGACTTGGGGCTGTGTATTTGTACACGCATGCTTGCGTGTATGTGTGTACATGTGAGTATGTGCTGTGTGTTTGCATGTGTGTGTATTTGCGTGTGTGTGTTTGTTGCCTGCATGAGCTCTAAGGAGGCCAAGGTCATAGAAGGGTGCCCTTCTCCTCAACCAGGAGGTGATGGTCAGATAGTTCCTTGCAGAAGCCTGCCCTCCATCCTGCCAACCTTCCAGGCAATAGGTTTCCAGACAGCAGGCTCTCTGGCTTAGAGCCCCAGAAATGAAAAGTGGCTGTCCTGCTCTGAGGGAGCCTGGATGCGGTGTTTCCAGTGCTCACTGCTGTGAATTAAACATCACAGGCCTTAGTCTGCATGTGTCATCGGGCTGCCTCAGGCAGAGGACAGTTTCCTTTCACACCAAGCAATGCCAGGGAGAGCTGGGCCAGTGACAGAGTTGTGACTTTCCCTTTGATGTGCCCTCTGGAGAGCTCACCCCTCTCCGACATGCCCCCCACCTCCGCGCCCAGGGCTTGGCAGACTAGGCCCCAAAGCAGAGACACCAGACCACAGAATGGGACAGAGAAGGGCCCAAAAAAAGCCATTGTCATGTACTGAAAACCTGAGGATTTACATAATCAGGCTTCACATGCATTATTCGTGGGCTGCCTCATTCATACACAATGCAAGGGACATGCCAGCTTGTTTGTCAGGAAGAAAACAATAATACATTTGAAAGTTTTGCTGGATCCTAAAGGGCACTTGTATACATCTGTCTTGGCATCCGTTCCTTCCAGGGAGTATATCTTCATTGTCTTTAAGCAGAAATGAACAGAAAGTAGAATTCCTCTTTTCTAAGTATTACACTTGGTATTTTCACAAGGAGCCTTAGTTTTTTTTTTTGTTTTTTTTTTGTTTTTGTTTTTTTTTTTGGTACGCCGGTCTCTCACTGTTGTGGCCTCTTCCCATTGCGGAGCACAGGCTCCGGACGCGCAGGCCCAGCGGCCATGGCTCACGGGCCCAGCCGCTCCGCGGCATGTGGGATATTCCCAGACCAGGGCACGAACCCGTGTCCCCTGCATCGACAGGCGGACTCTCAACCACTGCGCCACCAGGGAAGCCCGAACTGGGCCTGTGGCTCTGTCCATGTGGCAGAGGGACGGGAACCGCGGCCCAGGCCGTGCTCACTCGAATCCACATCCCACATCCTTCGAGAAGCCGGCAGTGTCTCTCAGAGTTCAGAGGCCAGATTTGGAGTCAAACAAATAGGGGTCAAGCCCCACCACTGCCCCGAATGACCCTGAGTAAGTGGCTTGACCTCTGTATCCCAGGTTCCTCAACAAAAGCAACCAAAACTGTTAGCAAGGGGCCTACTGCGTGGGGCAGCGGGAGGGTTAAATGGCAAAATGCCTGCAGTGCCTGGCACATCGCAAGCCCCGTTTCTAAGGGGGAAGAATAGGCAGCTCATGGATGGGTGGGGATTCCTCTATTTCTTTCAGGGAGCTTCCTGCCAGCTGACGCCTTCCCCGGTCCTCCCAAAGCCGCCAGCTCTTATGGGACGCGCTCTTCTCTTTGGTGAATACGACTAGGGCCACGGCCAAGAAAGGACCCAGATACCTTTTGTGAATGGGCTAAGGCTGGAATTTTCAATAGGAAATTTTTAAATGCACAGAAGTTGCCACTTGGGAAGCACGCAAGCCCTTTCTTAGGGCTTGAAGTGTAAGAAAGGCTGAAGGGCACCGGCTGCTTCTGGCAGGAGAAGCCGCTCAGCTCTCCTGCCAATCAAATCTCCAGCCAATCAAGTCCTGGCTAGGGGGCGTGACCACCGCTTTGCCTTGTGGTCTCAGCCAGGAAAAGCCCCTAACCTTCCCTCTGCTTAATTAGCTCAGATCCCTTTTCTTTAAGATGAGAATAAAAATGGCACCTAGCTCGTAGCCTTCCCCATGGGAGCTTGTATGCAAAAGCCTTAGCACATAGGACCACAAAGCATACACGCTCTCCTACCATCGTCATTATCCTCACTATTCTCTTTAACTCACTATCTTCCAAGATTTCCTTGGGCCCAGGTATTCTCAAGATTCTGGCTTCTTCCGTGCCACTTGTGTGTTTTGTTTGTGTGTTTGTTTGTTTTTGCGGTACACAGGCCTCTCACTGTTGTGGCCTCTCCCGTTGCGGAGCACAGGCTCCGGACGCGCAGGCTCAGCGGCCATGGCTCACGGGCCCAGCCGCTCCGCGGCATGTGGGATCCTCCTGGACCGGGACACGAACCCGTGTGCCCTGCGTCAGCAGGCGGACTCTCAACCTCTGCGCCACCAGGGAAGCCCCACAATTGGTAGATGTTGTGTAGGAGGAGCGTGGGATGGGAGGGGCTTGGGGTGGTGCTCTTCCGCCCACAATGATGAAGTAGAACCATGTGGCCAGGCCTATGCAGCCTACGGATAGAAGAAGGCTAAAGAAAAATACCCTCCCGCACCCCCTTCATCACATCCCAGTGTGTTCAGTAAAGTTCAGGAAAAGCAGGTGCACAGGGGCCAGGCTCTGCCCTTCAGTGCCCAGTTGCCCACTGACGGAACTTAATCCAGGAAGGAATTTTGCAGCAATGTTCAAACTTGGGTTCCCTGGAGCCTTTGGGTGCCATGGACGGGTGTGACTCTCAAAGCACACACACCTTTCTCCCGCCAGAGAAGCTCTCCATTATCTTATACCCCAAATTCCTCATGGGATTTTGCTTGGATAAACGGTTCTGCAAAAAAAGAGGCGGGGTATGGGGTGGGAGAGAAGAAGGCTGTTGGTTTAAAACTAACCCCTGCTTTATAATATCTGGGAATTTGGATAGTGATTGTCTCAACTGAGTTTGTGATAAATACTGAGTGGCTGCCAGCTCGAGGCCTTCTCCACGGAAAATGCCTGGAGGGCAACTGTCAGTTCAATACGGGCCCATCAGCCTTCACGGACAGTCCTCTGAGGGTAGAGTTAGCATCCTTCTGGGAGAATGGAAGAGTCTTGTAAGCACCTATGCCCTGTCCCAAAAGACAGCCTTATTTCCTCCCTGAGTTTTGTGACTACCCGGTAGGGTTGCCAGATTGAGGGGAAAACAAACAAACACAAAACACGATGCCCAGTTAAATTTTAATTTCAGATAAACAACAAAAGCTATTCAGTATAAATGTCCTAAATATTACACGGGGCATATTCACACTCACAAATTTGTTGGCTTCATTCTGAAATTCAGATTTAACTGGGCATCCTGTATTTTATCTGGCAACCCCTCCAACATTTACTGAGCACCAACTAGACACCAAGCAGGGAGGTTCTGAAGCAGGTGTCGCAAGATGGCAGCCCACAGATATATTCCATTTGGCCCATGGGATTTTTTTTTAGTTACATTTCAAACTAGGGCAGTTTCCTGGAATACTCTGGATTTCCAGCTTCTCTGGGAAACTTGGAAGATCTGGCGACCCTAGGCCCACAGACCCACAAGCCACCATCACAAGCCTCCATCTTCCAGGCCCCTTAGAAAGGCGCTGGGCTCGTGTGTTTGCTGCTGTCCACCACAACCCCAGCTCACTTCACCCACTTCTTTTACTTTCCTGGCCGCTGTAGGAATCAGGTTGGCGACCCCAGTGGATGCTCAGGGCTCTAGGAGAACGTCTCCTTCCTGACACCACTGCACATTCACCTGCGGAGTGTCAGTCTGCAAGGGAGACCCCAGTTCCCTCTCACTTTTGTGTCTCCAGTGCCTAGGGGATGCTCTTTCTTTGATGAGCTGCCCCTGAGGTGCAGGGTCTTGAGCAGATCAGGGTCAGCAATAGTAATCAAACCCCAGGGCAGCGGCAAGCTCCAGGGTTTCAGTGATGCTGGCTTCCCAACAGGCCCCTGTCGTCCCTGCCAGGGAGGTTAGCCACTGGGGCTTTCAACATTTCCACTGGGTGGAAAGCCACTGGACATCTACAGCCTCTTCCACTGATCTAGGAGGCTCTGCTTCCAGCTAAAGCAGATCTGTCCTCCAAGAAGAATACAGTATCCTTCATAGCCTTCTTGGTTGACCACCTCCTTCTCTGCTGGAATCTGGAACAGAGATTCCCTAAAAGGTGCAGCAGGACAGTGTAGCGTTACCCCAAAGCCACACCCCCTTCTGCAGACCTCTATCCTCACCTCCTCACCTAGGAAGGCTCAACATTCCATCCAAATGGGTAGCATCTGAAAGTTGAGAAAAATCCATTTTTCTCTGATGCAAAAGGCAAAGAAGAACATAAGCTAAATTTGGTCAATATGCTTTCTGTGTTAAAGAGACGAATGTTTGGAGAGCTGATGAAGAACTCAAAGATGCAGAACTCACATTTCCAGGTGAGCCAGAAGAGAGAAGAGAGAAAACCCTAGAACGTCAGCAGGAAGCCCAGTTGACAGTTATCCCACATCTATTATGTATTGAGCATTTGGCATGTGCCGGGCACAGAGCCAAACACTCGACGTGCAGTATCTCTTTTAAGCTTCACAACAACCCTATGGGGTGGGTGTTGTTATTATACCCAATTGACAGATGAGGTGTGTGAGGCTCAGAGACTTTCTTTGTCCAGAGCCACACAGCTCAGTAGGAGAGCTGGGAATCAGTGCAGATCTGACACCCAGGTGAGTGCTAGCTTTTCCTCCTTTAGGTTAGAAACCTCCAGGTAATAAACCGGATACATTTCCAGTGGCATTTCTCTGAAATTTCAAGGAAGCATCCTCTAGAATTCTCTTCCAAGTTGAGAATTAAGACTACGAAATCTTGAACATGTTGAAACATTGCCATTGACAAATCAGCCCTGGAACTGGAATTAAGCCAGTCCACGTTCCCACTTTGCAGACAGTAGAGGTGAGCTCTCAGAAAGCTAGAAAGCCAAACACATTTTGGTTGAATATGAGAGAGGAGACATTCAAGTTTGATAAAAGGCCACAGTCATGCTGAGGCAACCAAATTATCATGGGAAGAAACGAAGATATTCTAGGTGAGGGATATATTTGGAAAATAGAAGCTTCTCAACCAGCATCCTTGTGCTAAGACCAGAAGGTGGTTACTCCCCAGAGCAGGATGTTAAGAGGATAGAGAGCATCCTGAGGGCCCCACTTGATCTGAGACGTTTGCCACCCTGCAAAGTGGAAACGACTGGAAGTTTGTTACTTATTCACTCACATATTTGACTGAGCTGGGAGGAGGCAGAAACTGCCCTACATCTAGGTTTTGTCTGAGGACCACCTGGGGATGTGAAATGGCAGAGGAGATATTGGGATGGGTCCCGGATGTTGTGGGAACATTGTGCTTCTCTGAGCTGTGAGACGCCCTGGAACTTCACGCTGCCTCTGGCTTTAACAGAAACGGGGCAGATGGTGCTTCGGCTAAGAGCAAAGAGCCAGCTTCCCATTCTCCCTGCCCTCCAGCCTGAGCTTAGAAGTTTGGTGTCTAGGATCTCGTCAGTACAGAAAGGTTTCCTCCAGGTTCCTTGCCAAGTGTAACTTGGGCGACTCCTTCCCCAAGAGTGGGCCTTGGGCTTCCCTGGTGGCGCAGTGGTTGAGAGTCCGCCTGCCGATGCAGGGGACGCGGGTTCGTGCCCCGGTCTGGGAAGATCCCACATGCCGCGGAGCGGCTGGGCCTGTGAGCCATGGCCGCTGAGCCTGCGCGTCCGGAGCCTGTGCTCCGCAACGGGAGAGGCCACAACACTGAGAGGCCTGCGTACCGCAACAAACAAAGGCGGGGAGGGGGCTTTTTTAAGGATATAGGGGTGAGTGCCTCATAAAAACTGGGAGCTGAAAGAGAGCCTGGCCTCGAAATAGAAATGGTAAGCCATCAGATCTCAGGCATCATCTCTTTTACACACACACAAGCATGCACACACGCACACACAGGCCGTATCTCCTCTCTGTGTCTCTGTGTGGCTCCCCTGATCTCTGCTCTCTCTAGTCATGTGACAGGAAGGAATGACCTCATGGTCCCCCAGTTCAAAGGACCAGCCCAGGAAGCAAGTAGCATCTTAGAGCCCATAACCCCCAATCCTGGGAGTGATCATCTTAAAAGCCCAGCCCGTGCCAAGTGCCCGATCAGCTATGACCAGGGACAGAGTCACACACATGGCTGCCTGGATCCAGGAGTAGTGCTCAGAAAAGGGTTAGACAGACCCCCTAGAGTATGCTGCATTTTCCCCTCCTAAGACATCAGAGACATAAGGCATTCAGTTCAGTAACAGCTTTTCGAGAAAAAGTCCATCCCAATGAAATTGCCTATGATCAGAAACTCCTGGTTCAAAAAAAGATGCAAATGTCAGAAGAAAACGTTATCTGTGTATCTGGAAGAGTGTACACCAAAATGTGAATAAGGTTACCTGTGGGTAGTGTGATAATGGTGGATCATTTTACCTTCGTTTTGCTCACGTCTATGTGTGTATATAAATACTTTTTACAACAAAGATTTTATTTTGAGTAAAAAAAAATGTCATTTGAGAAATATTTGGGGATCTCCCTACAATTATAGAGTTTGGGCATTTGTTGCTCTTGCTTGTTGTAGGTTGGAGCCAGAAAAGGCACCCCAAAGATGGACCAAGGAAGGGAGATGCTGAAGAGAGAAATGTCCAGCAAATCCAGCCAGAGCCTTCTGTTTTCTAAACCTGGTGGAAGGAACTAGAAACGTTGTCCCGCTGGGCCTCGTGTGATGCTCCGTGAGTCAGTGTAACTCTTCTGCGTCAAACTACTAAGATGCTTTTTTAGGACATTAAAGGTTGCTACCGTAGTGTGTTGCTTCCTAGACTGGTATTTTGCACAATACTGTATTTTGGAGTGTGTGAGGAGAGGGGTTCTTTTCACAGATATTATGAATGTAAACATACGCTGGTGTATGAAGAATAAGTTTGA